>NC_135232.1:26306932-26626432 GCF_051348905.1 Ranitomeya variabilis
TTTTGCTGTCAGAAGGTCATTGGTCACTTTGATGAGTGCAGATTCTGTCGAATGTAGGGGGCGGAAGCCGGACTGTGAAGGGTCTAGGAGGGAATGAGTGGAGAGGTAACGGGTAAGGCGGGAGTAGATCAGGCACTCCAAGAGTTTAGAGATGAAGGGGAGATTGGAGACTGGTCTGTAATTGTTTGTGCAGGATGGGTCGAGGGTGGGTTTATTTAGTAATGGAGTAATGAAAGAGTGTTTGAAGGAGGAGGGGAAAATGCCTGAGGAGAGGGAGAGATTAAAGATTGTAGTTAGGTGAGTTGTGACAACTGGAGAGAGAGACTGGAGGAGATGAGAGGGAATGGGGTCAGTATGCATGTAGTCGGACGAGAAGAAGAGAGGAGCCTGGAGACTTCTTCTTCTGTGATGGGATCGAATGTGGAGAGTGAGCCAGGGGAGATGCAGGGAGGGATGGGAGTCACTGCACTTAGTGGCTGGGAGCGGATTTCCTGACTGATGTTACCTATTTTCACATATATATATATATATATATATATATATATATATATATATATATGTATATTACCCGGATAATAGTGTATCAAACATAATTCATGCTTGGACAAATTATTATCACGATTCGCTTATGCAGTAATAATAAACAGCAGAGCAGTAGGGTGAGCGTTGTTTCCTAACAATGGTGCACACCCCCTAAGTCAGTAGTGCGTACCGTTCAGGGTAATTGTACCATAGGCTGATGAAACTTTGCTCTAGACCACCCGGCTCTATATACTATCATTAACCCCATGTAAACAGTTATAATTTAGAACATGAAAATTGTTGGCTACGTGACTATAATACAGGTGAGGGGACATTTTTCCAAATGTGCCGTGAACAATATTGTACAGTATTTGTAGACCTCCTCAAAGAAAATTTACAATTTTTAATGTTACATTTTTATTGACAAATTTCTTTGTTTTTATTTTCATGGCAGGCGGTCACGTTATAGTCACTTTACAAAAGGGGACATTTCCTTTCCAATTTTCCAATCAATTCTTGGAATAGACACTTTGCTGATGCTGCAGTCGTCGAGTTCCTTTCCTAATTACCCTCCTGTTGGTCATGGCGAAGTCTTCAACGATCGAGTTCCATTAACCTGAATCCCCTGGGAGCCTAACATTGTGTGTGCTTAATATAAAGCTGCATGTTCACGTAATGACAATGGTGCAGAGCTGAACTGGGAGCCTATATTTAGCGTAATGTGATGGAGTAATGGGGCGACTGGGACTTTAACGATAGTTACAATCTGTCCCATAGACCCATTTAAAGCAAGTGAATGAGTGATGGAAACCAGCGTCCTACTGGAAACTGTGCTGACAGAACAAGAACATGAGACGTTGCACTCCTGATTACTGTTCTGTACATTATTTAACTGCTACTTAAAACTAGAGGAAAGAAAAGAATGCAAATCTGCACAAAAAAGTAAGAACAAAGTACGTTGTCATCAAATATTTTTTATTTTGCTCTAACAAGAATACTCAAAGGGCATATGAGCATTTTATTCTTATCTAACAGATGTCTCCTCCTTTCGCCCAAAACAAGGTCAACAAATCCCAAAGGACAACATGGTCAACAAATGCTCGAATCCAATAAAGTGGTGGGTCTCCTGTGTGAGGGATCGTCTCTGCAGTAGATGCTGGTTCACACACGGGACCTAGTTCATAGGTTCCACCAAACATGCGGTTTATTAAAAGAAGTCCATACACAGTCAGGGTCATAAAGTAAACCGTCTCTTCCAGGTAAAAAAAGGTGTAACAGAGCAAAGCAGAAAATAATAAGTCCATATAACACACAGGCTCAGCCGTTTAAATGTGAGTCTTTTCCTCTCAGACTCTAGTAGGGTTTGAGCAGCACATGCAAGGCTTCCTCACTTTGCAAAACACACAGACCAAGTGAGACAACCCCAGCTGCCTTAAATCAGACCATCCATGGACTGGAGGTAAGTGAGCAGCTGATCCCACCCAGCTCTTTCAGCTGCTCGTAAAACCTGGACCCATAATCGAGGCTCATAAAAACACCTTTCTACACTGTACTGTATGTGCTGGAGCCTGCGTCTCCAGGTCCTAAATTGTTACGTACCTGCTTCTCAGCACGTGACTTGGGGTTACGCCTGCAAGGGTTTATCTATCTCCTCTCACTCAGTCCAGCATTCAACCTCTGTCCTACGCTATAATGGGGAGCATAAATCACACACCGACACAGGCCACACACCCCGCTCATACACGCTGCCACCACTCACCGAATACACGGTCGATGAGTCCCGGAAAAATTACTACTACTGTCTGCCAATCATAAGGATAACACACTTTAAGGCTATGGATTCTTTAGAGCATACAAGGTTTAGACTTATTAAAGTTTTAAGCTTTAATAGAAAATGTATAGTGCTTACAATAGAAAGGGTGTAAAAATATGCGAACAAAAAAGTGACATACAAATATACAAAAACAGTGATAAAATAAAGGGATAACTTACAGAAATATTGAACTTTGCATTCTGATTCCCTGTCCCTGGGGGAGAGAAATATGGAATGGCTCACATCAGCTTTCCAGGCTGCCCCCACATGTGAATATCTTTCTTTGTGTCTAGGCCTAATTTATAGAGTCAACCTGGAGGTCAAATTTCTAGACCAGCCTCTCAGGTTAATATTATAATTGCTGGTTTGTGACTGGACCATGGCCACTCCAGCAATGAATATATTATTTTCTCTGAAACTCTTTGTATAACATTTCTCATAGATAGATAGTGTCAGGCTGTAATTGACATCTCTCTTCAAAAGAGCAAGAAGGTGTGAAATGTTTCCCGTTCCTGGTTCTTAGCAAGGCCCCTGTTATGACCCCAGTGGACAGGGTCTCAGAGGAACGTGTAAGTCTGCGAGATTCAAAAATCCAGCTCATAGGGCTGTGGTAACTGGGTTGACCAAATAGCTACTCCTAACGCCAACACTAGAAGTAGCCGGGGATCATGCCTACGGTGATCGCTAGATGACTCGCGCCAGCCGGAGAATCTAACTACCCCTAGGAGAAGAAAACAAAGACCTCTCTTGCCTCCAGAGAAAGGGACCCCAAAGCAAGATACAAGCCCCCCACAAATAATAACGGTGAGGTAAGAGGAAATGACAAACACAGAAATGAACGAGGTTCAGCAAAGAGAGGCCAGCTTACTAATAGCAGAATATAGCAAGATAACTTATCTGGTCAACAAAAACCCTATAAAAATCCACGCTGGAGATTCAAGAACCCCCGAACCGTCTAACGGTCCGGGGGGAGAACACCAGCCCCCTAGAGCTTCCAGCAAAGGTCAGGATACAGATTGGAACAAGCTGGACAAAAATACCAAACAAAACAAAAGCAAAAAGCAAGGAAGCAGACTTAGCTTGAAATACAGGAACCCGGATCATAGGACAAGAGCACAACAGATTAGCTCTGATTTCAACGATGCCAGGCATTGAACTGAAGGTCCAGGGAGCTTATATAGCAACGCCCCTGAAATAACGGCCCAGGTGAGGATATAGGAAAAGACAGAAGCTCCAGAGTCAAATCACTAATGACCACTAGAGGGAGCAAAAAGCAAAATCACAACAGTACCCCCCCCTTAGTGAGGGGTCACCGAACCCTCACCACGACCACCAGGGCGATCAGGACGAGCGGCGTGAAAGGCACGAACTAAATCGGCCGCATGAACATCAGAGGCGACCACCCAGGAATTATCTTCCTGACCATAGCCCTTCCACTTGACCAGGTACTGAAGCCTCCGCCTGGAGAGACGAGAATCCAAGATCTTCTCCACCACGTACTCCAACTCGCCCGCAACCAACACCGGAGCAGGAGGCTCAGCAGAAGGAACCACAGGCACAACGTACCGCCGCAACAAGGACCTATGAAACACGTTGTGGATAGCAAACGACACAGGAAGATCCAGGCGAAAGGATACAGGATTAAGGATTTCCAATATCTTGTAAGGACCAATAAAACGAGGTTTAAATTTGGGAGAGGAAACCTTCATAGGAACAAAGCGGGAAGAAAGCCATACCAAATCCCCAACGCGTAGTCGGGGACCCACACCGCGGCGGCGGTTGGCAAAGCGCTGAGCCCTCTCCTGTGACAACTTCAAGTTGTCCACCACAAGATTCCAGATCCGCTGCAACCTATCCACCACAGAATCCACCCCAGGGCAGTCAGAAGGTTCCACATGACCCGAAGAAAAACGAGGGTGGAAACCAGAGTTGCAGAAAAACGGTGAAACCAAGGTGGCGGAACTAGCCCGATTATTAAGGGCAAACTCAGCCAACGGCAAGAAGGTCACCCAATCGTCCTGATCAGCAGAGACAAAACACCTCAAATAAGCCTCCAAAGTCTGATTAGTTCGCTCCGTCTGTCCATTAGTCTGAGGATGGAAAGCAGACGAAAACGACAAGTCAATGCCCATCCTACTACAAAAGGATCGCCAGAATCTGGAAACGAACTGGGATCCTCTGTCTGACACAATATTCTCAGGGATGCCGTGCAAACGAACCACGTTCTGGAAAAACACAGGAACCAGATCGGAAGAGGAAGGCAGCTTAGGCAAAGGAACCAAATGGACCATCTTGGAGAAGCGATCACATATCACCCAGATAACAGACATGCCTTGAGACACCGGAAGATCAGAAATGAAATCCATGGAGATATGTGTCCAAGGTCTCTTAGGGACAGGCAAGGGCAAGAGCAACCCGCTGGCACGAGAACAGCAAGGCTTAGCTCGAGCACAAGTCTCACAGGACTGTACAAATGACCGCACATCCCTAGACAAGGAAGGCCACCAAAAGGATCTGGCCACCAGATCTCTGGTGCCAAAAATTCCTGGGTGACCTGCCAACACCGAGGAATGAACCTCGGAAATGACTCTGCTGGTCCACTTATCAGGCACAAACAGTCTGTCAGGTGGACAAGAATCAGGCCTATCAGCCTGAAATCTCTGCAACACACGTCGCAGATCTGGAGAAATAGCTGACAAGATAATACCATCCTTAAGAATACCAACAGGTTCAGCGACTCCAGGAGCATCAGGCACAAAGCTCCTGGAAAGAGCATCGGCCTTCACATTTTTTGAACCTGGTAAATACGAGACAACAAAGTCAAAACGGGAGAAAAACAATGACCAGCGGGCCTGTCTAGGATTCAGGCGTTTAGCAGACTCGAGATACATCAGATTTTTGTGATCAGTCAAGACCACCACACGATGCTTAGCACCCTCGAGCCAATGACGCCACTCCTCAAATGCCCATTTCATGGCCAACAACTCCCGATTGCCCACATCATAATTTCGCTCCGCAGGCGAAAACTTCCTAGAGAAAAAGGCGCAAGGTCTCATAACAGAGCAACCAGGGCCTCTCTGCGACAAAACGGCCCCTGCTCCAATCTCTGAAGCATCCACCTCAACCTGAAAGGGAAGCGAGACATCAGGCTGGCACAAAACAGGCGCCGAAGTAAACCGACGTTTCAACTCCTGGAAAGCCTCCACGGCAGCAGGAGCCCAATTAACCACATCGGAGCCCTTCTTGGTCATATCCATCAAAGGTTTCACAATGCTAGAAAAGTTAGCGATAAAACGACGGTAGAAGTTAGCGAAACCCAAGAACTTCTGAAGACTCTTAACTGACGAGGGCTGAGTCCAATCAAGAATAGCTCGGACCTTGACTGGGTCCATCTCCACAGCAGAAGGGGAAAAAATGAACCCCAAAAAGGGAACCTTCTGTACACCAAAAAGACACTTTGAGCCCTTGACAAACAAAGAATTTTCACGCAAAATTTTAAAGGCCATCCTGACCTGCTCCACATGCGAGTCCCAATTATCAGAAAAAACCAGAATATCATCTAGATAAACGATCAAAAATTTATCCAGATAGTTCCGGAAAATGTCATGCATAAAGGACTGAAAAACTGAAGGGGCATTAGAGAGCCCAAAAGGCATCACCAAGTACTCAAAATGACCTTCGGGCGTATTGAATGCGGTTTTCCATTCATCCCCTTGCTTAATGCGCACAAGGTTGTACGCACCACGAAGGTCTATCTTGGTAAACCACTTGGCACCTTTAATCCGGGCAAACAAGTCAGACAACAGCGGCAAAGGATACTGAAATTTGACAGTGATCTTATTTAAAAGCCGATAGTCAATACAAGGCCTCAAAGATCCGTCCTTTTTAGCCACAAAAAAGAATCCCGCACCAAGAGGGGAAGAAGACGGACGGATGTGTCCTTTCTCCAGAGACTCCTTGATATATGAACGCATAGCGGTATGTTCAGGTATCGACAGATTAAACAGTCTTCCCTTAGGAAATTTACTGCCTGGAATCAAATCTATTGCACAGTCACATTCCCTATGAGGAGGCAATGCACTGGACCTGGACTCGCTAAAGACATCCTGATAATCAGACAAATACTCCGGAACTTCCGAAGGCGTAGAAGAAGCAATAGACACAGGCAGGGAATCCTCATGAATACCACGACAGCCCCAACTAGACACTGACATAGCCTTCCAGTCAAGGACTGGATTATGGGTCTGTAACCATGGCAGCCCCAAAACAATCAAATCATGCATTTTATGTAGAACGAGAAAACGTATTACCTCCCGATGTTCAGGAGTCATGCACATGGTAACCTGTGTCCAATACTGCGGTTTATTTTCTGCTAATGACGTAGCATCAATACCCCTAAGAGGGATAGGATTTTCTAATGGTTCAAGAATAAAACCACAGCGCTTAGCAAATGAGAGATCCATAAGACTCAGGGCAGCACCTGAATCTACAAACGCCATGACAGGATAAGATGACAGTGAGCAAATCAAAGTTACAGACAGAATAAACTTAGGATGCAAATTACCAACGGTGACAGGACTAACAACCTTAGATATACGTTTAGAGCATGCTGAGATAACATGTGTAGAATCACCACAGTAGTAGCACAAGCCATTCCGGCGTCTATGAATTTTCCTCTCATTTCTAGTCAGGATTCTATCACATTGCATCAAATCAGGTGTCCGTTCAGACAACACCATGAGGGAATTTGCGGTTTTTCTATCACATTGCATCACATCAGGTGTCTGTTCAGACAACAACATGAGGGAATTTGCGGTTTTGCGCTCCCGCAACCGCCGGTCAATTTGAATAGCCAGGGACATGGTATCATTCAGACCTGTGGGAATGGGAAAACCTACCATAACATTCTTAATGGCCTCAGAAAGGCCATTTCTAAAATTAGCGGCCAGTGCACACTCGTTCCAATGTGTCAGCACGGACCATTTCCGAAATTTTTGGCAATACACCTCAGCCTCGTCCTGGCCCTGAGACATAGCCAGCAAGGCTTTCTCTGCCTGAATCTCAAGATTGGGTTCCTCATAAAGTAAACCGAGCGCCAGAAAAAACGCATCAACATCAGCCAATGCCGGATCTCCTGGCGCCAACGAAAAAGCCCAATCCTGAGGGTCACCCCGTAAGAATGAAATAACAATTTTTACTTGTTGAGCAGAGTCTCCAGACGAACAAGGTTTCAGGGACAAAAACAATTTACAATTATTCCTGAAATTCCTAAACTTAAATCGGTCTCCTGAAAACAGTTCAGGAATCGGAATCTTGGGTTCAGACCTAGGATTTCTGGTAACATAATCTTGTATACCCTGCACACGAGCGGCAAGCTGGTCCACACTTGTAATCAAGGTCTGGACATTCATGTCTGCAGCAAGCTTAAGCCACTCTGAGGTAAAGGGGAAAAGAAAAAAAAAAAAAAAAATGAGAGAGGGAAAAAAAAACCTCAAAATTTTCTTTCTTATAATCCCACTTCTGCAATGCAATAAACATTTAATACTGGCCTGGCATACTGTTATGACCCCAGTGGACAGGGTCTCAGAGGAACGTGTAAGTCTGCGAGATTCAAATATCCAGCTCATAGGGCTGTGGTAACTGGGTTGACCAAATAGCTACTCCTAACGCCAACACTAGAAGTAGCCGGGGATCATGCCTACGGTGATCGCTAGATGACTCGCGCCAGCCGGAGAATCTAACTACCCCTAGGAGAAGAAAACAAAGACCTCTCTTGCCTCCAGAGAAAGGGACCCCAAAGCAAGATACAAGCCCCCCACAAATAATAACGGTGAGGTAAGAGGAAATGACAAACACAGAAATGAACCAGGTTCAGCAAAGAGAGGCCAGCTTACTAATAGCAGAATATAGCAAGATAACTTATCTGGTCAACAAAAACCCTATAAAAATCCACGCTGGAGATTCAAGAACCCCCGAACCGTCTAACGGTCCGGGGGGAGAACACCAGCCCCCTAGAGCTTCCAGCAAAGGTCAGGATACAGATTGGAACAAGCTGGACAAAAATACCAAACAAAACAAAAGCAAAAAGCAAGGAAGCAGACTTAGCTTGAAATACAGGAACCCGGATCATAGGACAAGAGCACAACAGATTAGCTCTGATTTCAACGATGCCAGGCATTGAACTGAAGGTCCAGGGAGCTTATATAGCAACGCCCCTGAACTAACGGCCCAGGTGAGGATATAGGAAAAGACAGAAGCTCCAGAGTCAAATCACTAATGACCACTAGAGGGAGCAAAAAGCAAAATCACAACAGGCCCCCTGGCGAGATTGGAGACAGAAGACTGCCTTCTCAGGATAACATATGCTGTGACCCCTGTGAGACCTACAGTCTCAGGACAGGTGTTAAATTACTGATAGTCATACATTCATACCTATACATATTTCACTTCTGCCAACATACAATGGATCCTTGATAGGGCGTCTGCATTCCTGTTGTGAATTTGGATTCTGGGCTCCCCCGGTGGCTACTGGTGGAATTGAACTGGTGTCTTCATCTTCTCTGTTCACCTGTTCCCATCAAGATGTGGGAGTCGCTATATAACCTTGCTGCTCTGTTAGTTGCTTGCCGGTCAACAATGTTATCAGAAGCCTCTCTGTGCTTGTTCCTGCTCCTAGACAACTACTAGATAAGTTGGACTCTTGTCCATGTTTGTTTTTGCATTTTTGTTCCAGTTCACAGCTGTAGTTTCGTTACTGTGTCTGGAAAGCTCTTGTGAACAGGAATTGCCACTCTGGTGTTATGAGTTAATGCCAGAGTTTTAAAGTAATTTCTGGATGGTGTTTTGATAGGGTTTTTAGCTGACCATGAAAGTGTCCTTCCTGTCTTCTGCTATGTAGTAAGTGGACCTCAAATTTGCTAAACCTATTTTCATACTACGTTTGTTATTTCATCTTGATTCACCGCCAATACATGTGGGGGGCCTCTGTCTCCTTTCGGGGTATTTCTCTAGAGGTGAGCTAGGACTAATATTTTCCTCTGCTAGTTTTATTTAGTCCTCCGGCTGGTGCTGGGCATCTAGAATCAACGTAGGCATGCTACCCGGCCACTGCTAGTTGTGTGTTAGGTTTAGTTCATGGTCAGCTCAGTTTCCATCTTCCAAGAGCTAGTTCCTATATATGCTGATGCTATGATCTCTTGCCATTGAGATCATGACAGTTTGACCGGCCCACTAAAGGGTTAAAATCCTTGGCTGAGAAAGGAGAGAAATAAGTAGTCTGCTGAAATTTTTTTTTTTTTTTCTCTCCTTTGAATGGCTCTGTGTTCACCTGTTTGCAATGGATCTTCAGAGTGTAACTGCAGGTTTGAATAATCTCGCCACGAAGGTACAAAATTTGCAAGATTTTGTTTGTCATGCACCTGTATCTGAGCCGAGAATTCCTTTGCCGGAATTTTTCTCGGGGAATAGATCTGGGTTTCAGAATTTTCGAAATAATTGCAAATTATTTTTGTCCCTGAAATCTCGCTCTGCCGGAGATCCTGCACAGCAGGTCAGGATTGTGATTTCCTTGCTCCGGGGCGACCCTCAAGACTGGGCTTTTTCATTGACACCAGGGGATCCTGCGTTGCTCAATGTGGATGCGTTTTTTCTGGCCTTGGGGTTGCTTTATGACGAACCTCATTTGGAGCTTCAGGCAGAAAAAACTTTGATGTCCCTATCTCAGGGGCAAGATGAAGCGGAAATTTACTGCCAAAGATTCCGTAAATGGTCTGTGCTTACTCAGTGGAATGAGTGCGCCCTGGCGGCGACTTTCAGAGAGGGTCTCTCTGATGCCATTAAGGATGTTATGGTGGGGTTCCCTGTGCCTGCGGGTCTGAATGAGTCCATGACAATGGCTATTCAGATCGATAGGCGTTTGCGGGAGCGCAAACCAGTGCACCATCTGGCGGTGTCCACTGAGAAATCACCAGAGAGTATGCAGTGTGATAGAATTCTGTCCCGAAGCGAGCGGCAGAATTTTAGACGGAAAAATGGGTTGTGTTTCTATTGTGGTGATTCTACTCATGTTATATCAGCATGCTCTAAGCGCACTAAAAAGCTTGGTAAATCTGTTTCCATTTGCACCTTACCGTCTAAGTTTATTCTATCTGTGACCCTGATTTGCTCTTTGTCATCTATTACCACGGACGCCTATGTCGACTCTGGCGCCGCTTTGAGTCTTATGGATTGGTCCTTTGCCAAACGCTGTGGGTATGATTTAGAGCCTTTGGAGACTCCTATTCCTCTGAAGGGGATTGACTCCACCCCATTGGCTAATAATAAACCACAATACTGGACACAAGTAACTATGCGTATTAATCCGGATCACCAGGAGATTATTCGCTTTCTGGTGCTGTATAATCTACATGATGATTTGGTGCTAGGATTGCCTTGGCTGCAATCTCACAACCCAGTCCTTGACTGGAAAGCTATGTCTGTGTTGAGCTGGGGATGTAAGGGGGCTCATGGGGATGTACCTGTGGTTTCCATTTCATCATCTATTCCCTCTGAAATTCCTGAGTTCCTGTCTGACTATCGTGACGTCTTTGAAGAATCCAAGCTTGGTTCGTTACCTCCGCACCGAGAGTGCGATTGTGCCATAGATTTAATCCCGGGTAGTAAATACCCAAAGGGTCGTTTATTTAATCTGTCTGTGCCTGAACATGCTGCTATGCGTGAATATATAAAGGAGTCCTTGGAAAAGGGACATATTCGTCCATCGTCATCTCCCTTAGGAGCCGGTTTTTTCTTTGTGTCAAAAAAAGACGGCTCTTTGAGACCATGTATTGATTATCGGCTTTTGAATAAAATCACTGTTAAATATCAATACCCATTGCCGTTGCTGACTGATTTGTTTGCTCGCATAAAGGGGGCCAAGTGGTTCTCTAAGATTGACCTTCGTGGGGCGTATAATTTGGTGCGAATCAAGCAGGGGGATGAGTGGAAAACCGCATTTAATACGCCCGAGGGCCACTTTGAGTATTTAGTGATGCCTTTTGGTCTTTCAAATGCTCCGTCAGTTTTCCAGTCCTTTATGCATGATATTTTTCGCGATTATTTGGATAAATTTATGATTGTGTATCTGGATGATATTCTGATTTTTTCGGATGACTGGGACTCTCATGTCCAGCAAGTCAGGAGGGTTTTTCAGGTTTTGCGGTCTAATTCTTTGTGTGTGAAGGGTTCTAAGTGTGTTTTTGGGGTACAGAGGATTTCCTTTTTGGGATATATTTTTTCCCCCTCTTCCATTGAAATGGATCCTGTCAAGGTTCAAGCTATTTGTGATTGGACGCAGCCCTCTTCTCTTAAGAGTCTTCAGAAATTTTTGGGCTTTGCTAACTTTTATCGTCGATTTATTGCTGGTTTTTCGGATATTGCTAAGCCATTGACCGATTTGACTAAGAAGGGTGCTGATGTTGCTGATTGGTCCCCTGATGCTGTGGAGGCCTTTCGGGAGCTTAAGCGCCGTTTTTCCTCTGCCCCTGTGTTGCGTCAGCCTGATGTTGCTCTACCTTTTCAGGTTGAGGTCGACGCTTCTGAGATCGGAGCTGGGGCAGTGTTGTCGCAGAAAAGTTCTGACTGCTCCGTGATGAGGCCTTGTGCCTTCTTTTCCCGTAAATTTTCGCCCGCTGAGCGGAATTATGATGTTGGGAATCGGGAGCTTTTGGCCATGAAGTGGGCTTTTGAGGAGTGGCGCCATTGGCTTGAGGGGGCCGGACATCAGGTGGTGGTATTGACTGACCGCAAAAGTTTGGTTTATCTTGAGACCGCCGGGCGCCTGAATCCTAGACAGGCGCGCTGGTCATTGTTTTTCTCTCGGTTTAATTTTGTGGTGTCGTGCCTACCGGGTTCTAGGAATGTTAAGGCGGATGCCCTTTCTAGGAGTTTTGAGCCTGACTCGCCTGGTAACTCTGAGCCCACAGGTATCCTTGGGGATGGAGTGGTATTGTCGGCCGTTTCTCCAGACCTGTGGCGGGCCTTGCAGGAGTTTCAGGCGGATAGACCTGATCGTTGCCCACCTGATAGACTGTTTGTTCCTGATGATTGGACCAGTAGAGTCATCTCTGAGGTTCATTCTTCTGCGTTGGCAGGTCATCCTGGCATTTTTGGTACCAGGGATTTGGTGGCAGGGTCCTTCTGGTGGCCTTCCCTGTCACGAGATGTGCGAGGCTTTGTGCAGTCTTGTGACGTTTGTGCTCGGGCCAAGCCTTGTTGTTCTCGGGCTAGTGGATTGTTGTTGCCCTTGCCTATTCCTAAGAGGCCTTGGACGCACATCTCGATGGATTTTATTTCAGATCTGCCTGTTTCTCAGGAGATGTCTGTCATCTGGGTGGTGTGTGACCGTTTCTCTAAGATGGTCCATTTGGTTCCTCTGCCCAAGTTGCCTTCTTCTTCCGAGTTGGTTCCTCTGTTTTTTCAAAATGTTGTTCGTTTGCATGGTATTCCTGAGAATATCGTTTCTGACAGAGGGACCCAATTCGTGTCTAGATTTTGGCGGGCATTCTGTGCTAGGATGGGCATAGATTTATCTTTTTCGTCCGCTTTCCATCCTCAGACGAATGGCCAGACTGAGCGGATTAATCAGACCCTGGAGACATATCTGAGGTGTTTTGTGTCTGCTGACCAGGATGATTGGGTTGCTTTTTTGCCATTGGCGGAGTTCGCTCTCAATAATCGGGCCAGCTCTGCCACTTTGGTGTCCCCGTTTTTCTGTAATTCGGGGTTTCATCCTCGATTTTCCTCTGGTCAGGTGGAATCTTCGGATTGTCCTGGAGTGGATGCTGTGGTGGAGAGATTGCATCAGATCTGGGGGCAGGTGGTGGACAATTTGAGGTTGTCCCAGGAGAAGACTCAGCTTTTTGCTAACCGCCGTCGTCGTGTTGGTCCTCGTCTTCGTGTTGGGGACTTGGTGTGGTTGTCTTCTCGTTTTGTCCCTATGAGGGTCTCTTCTCCTAAGTTTAAGCCTCGGTTCATCGGCCCGTATAAGATATTGGAGATTCTTAACCCTGTTTCCTTCCGTTTGGACCTCCCTGCATCCTTTTCTATTCATAACGTTTTTCATCGGTCATTATTGCGCAGGTATGAGGTACCGGTTGTGCCTTCCGTTGAGCCTCCTGCTCCGGTGTTGGTTGAGGGTGAGTTGGAGTACGTTGTGGAGAAAATCTTAGACTCTCGTGTTTCCAGACGGAGACTCCAGTATCTGGTCAAGTGGAAGGGATACGGCCAGGAGGATAATTCTTGGGTGAATGCATCTGATGTTCATGCCTCTGATCTGGTTCGTGCCTTTCATAGGGCCCATCCTGATCGCCCTGGTGGTTCTGGTGAGGGTTCGGTGCCCCCTCCTTGAGGGGGGGGTACTGTTGTGAATTTGGATTCTGGGCTCCCCCGGTGGCTACTGGTGGAATTGAACTGGTGTCTTCATCTTCTCTGTTCACCTGTTCCCATCAAGATGTGGGAGTCGCTATATAACCTTGCTGCTCTGTTAGTTGCTTGCCGGTCAACAATGTTATCAGAAGCCTCTCTGTGCTTGTTCCTGCTCCTAGACAACTACTAGATAAGTTGGACTCTTGTCCATGTTTGTTTTTGCATTTTTGTTCCAGTTCACAGCTGTAGTTTCGTTACTGTGTCTGGAAAGCTCTTGTGAACAGGAATTGCCACTCTGGTGTTATGAGTTAATGCCAGAGTTTTAAAGTAATTTCTGGATGGTGTTTTGATAGGGTTTTTAGCTGACCATGAAAGTGTCCTTCCTGTCTTCTGCTATGTAGTAAGTGGACCTCAAATTTGCTAAACCTATTTTCATACTACGTTTGTTATTTCATCTTGATTCACCGCCAATACATGTGGGGGGCCTCTGTCTCCTTTCGGGGTATTTCTCTAGAGGTGAGCTAGGACTAATATTTTCCTCTGCTAGTTTTATTTAGTCCTCCGGCTGGTGCTGGGCATCTAGAATCAACGTAGGCATGCTACCCGGCCACTGCTAGTTGTGTGTTAGGTTTAGTTCATGGTCAGCTCAGTTTCCATCTTCCAAGAGCTAGTTCCTATATATGCTGATGCTATGATCTCTTGCCATTGAGATCATGACACATTCCTATCTTGTTTACCAGGCCTATGTTCCACCTGAAAACTAAAATCTTGTAGGGCTAGGAACCAACTACCCGGGCATTGTTTCTCTTCTCTCACATCCACCTTAGTGAGGCATGCTCTGATATTAACCTGAACATTCTACCTAAAAGGTAATACCTCAGAGTGTCCAATGTCCACTTGATGGTCAAACATTCTTTTTCCGCTATGGAGTAGTTCTTCTCACATGTGGACAGCTTCCAACTGAGAAACATTACAGGATGTCCTCTCTGTTAATCTCCTCTGACAAAACTGCTTCCAGCGCGACATCCGATGGGTCCATCTGGACCACAAACTCTATGGAGAAGTTGGGCGCTACTGAAACTGGCTGTTTTCAGAGGAACAGTTTCAGGTCCTGAAAGGCTGCCTCAACTTCTGTTGACCACTTAGCCATGGCCGACTTCACCCCTTTCAGAAGATCTGTCAGCAGGGCTGCTATCAGAGCAAAGTTAGGGAGAAATCTTCAATAGTATCCCACAATACCTAGAAATGCCCTGACCTGCTTTTTCAAGAGGGGCTGTGGCCAGTTCTGGATCGCTTCCACTTTATTTATTTGAGGGTTTTTTTCCCCTCTTCCTACTGCATAGCCCAGATGTTTGGCTTCCTTCATCGCCAGAGCACATTTTTTGGGTAGATGGTAAAGTCTGCCTTCCTTAGGGCATCAAGTATAGCCTGAATTTTGTCAAGATGACTTCCCCAGTCCTGGCTGAATATGACGATGTGGGGTGCTAAGATCCTGTCCATGCTCTCTGGAAAGTGGCCGGAGGTCCCTGCAACCCAAACGGCATCCTGACGTACTGGCAACATCTATTTGGGGTTGAGGAGGCCATCTTGTCCTTGGCCTCCTTGGACAGGGGAATTTGCCAGTATCCTTTAATGAGTTCCAAGGTGGTGATGTACCAAGCTGGTCCTAGCTTCTCAATAAGCTCATATACCCTAGGAATTGGGTAGGTGTTGAACTTTGAGACCTCATTGAGCTTCCTGTAGTCATTACAGAACTGCCACTCCCAATCTGGTTTTGGCCCCATCACTATGGGACTGGACCAGCCACTCTCGGATTCTTCAATGACCCCTAGATTCAGCATCCACTTCACCTCTTTCAAGATCACCTCTCTGCAGGCCTCTGAAATCCAATACGGCTTCCAATATGCTAACATGAGGCTCTGTGAGTACCTCATACTCTATAACCTGAGTGAGGCCTGACAATTTAGAATACAGGTCTTTACTCTGCTACAACAGCTCCCGACATTGCTGTTTCTGTGAGCGGGACATGGTGTCCTCCACCTTAACGTCTTATGCGCTGACATCGGACTTGTCCACCAGACAAGGTGTTTCTATGAGTACTCTGTCCTGAAACGGTTTAATCAGGTTAACATTACCAACGCTCTCTATCACCTCATTGGGACTGTCATTTTGCAAGGAACTTGCTCTCCACTGTGAGCACCAGCACAAGCACTTGATCCCCTGGGTTGAACTGTCTCACCCTGGCTGACCTATTATACACCCTGAACTGTGCTTTTTGTGCCTGGAGGAGGTGCTCCTTCATGATTAGCATCACATTGGCTATCCTCTCTTGCATCTGGGCAATATGCTCCACCACACTTCTATGGGGTGTGGCCTCAGCTTCCCAGGACTCCTACGCCTCATCCAGGAGTCCTCGAGGGTGTCAGCCATAGAGTAATTCAAACTGGGAAAAGCTTGTAGAAGCTTGGGAAACTTCCCTGATGGAGAATAATAGGTGTAGAGAAGCAGACAGTCCTAGTCTCAGCCATCCTTCTCGTCTACTTTCCTCAACATAGCCTTCAAGGTTTTATTAAACCTCTCCACCAGTCCATCTGTCTGGGGATGATACACTGAGCCTCTGATTTGTGAAATTTGAAGGTTCTTGCACAACTCTCTCATAATCTTCAACATGAAGGGGGTCCCATGGTCCGTCAGTATCTCCTTTGGCAGACCAGTTCGAGAGAAGATAAGGGTCAGCTCCAGAGCGATACACTTTGCCAAGGAATTTCTTAAGAGTACTGCCTCTGGGTACCGGGTAGCATACTCCAGGACCATCAATATATATTGATGTCCTTTTGCGGACTTTACTAGGGGTCCCACCAAATCCACCGCTATGTTCTCGATTGGCACCTTGATGATGAGCAACGGTACCAGAGGACTGCAGAAGTAGGCCACCGGGGAGGTTAGCTGGCATGTGGGGCAGGAACAATAATAGCTCAAAATTTTTCGTTAACACCCCAGCCAGTAGAACCGCTGCAGAATGAGCTCCTCAGTCTTATCTGCCCCTAGGTGACCACCCAACAGATGGGAGTGAGCCATGTCTAACACCCTGCGTCTTAAGGGCCCTGGTACCAATAACTGCTTTATCACCTCCCCTCTTGGCTTGGTTACTCTATAAAGTAGATCCCCATTCATAGCGAAATGAGGGAACCATTTGTCGGCCCCCCAGCTCCTGAGGCACACCATTTAACACCATTACATTTTCAAATGCCCCTTTAAGAGTTAGGTCCCTGTGTTGGGCAGTTCCAAAGTTTCCCTCGGACACCTCCAGCTCAGGGATGCTGGCCTCAGGGAATGTTACCTCATCCTCATCCCCAATAAGCACACACATGGGAAACTCATCCACGACGGCCTGCGGTAAGGTTTCTTTAGTTCTGGCTGGTGTCTGAACACCCACGTGGCTCCGCTTTCGCCCGCATGTCCCAGAACAATGCAAAGTCCTGTCCTATTATTATGGGGTGCAACAAGTCCTTGACAACAACCACTTCATGAGAGATGGTGCCACAGTCAGTGCTTACATTGACCTGGGCCACAGAATAGTTCTTAGCATCCCCATGGATATACCATACTCACACCAACTTCCCAGAAAATAGCTGATGTGGAAGCGTGGCCCTTAACAAAGCCATCAAACTTCCAGTCCAGTCATTCGCGCCCTGTTTAGGCCGGGTTCACATTTGCGTATGTGTGTGCAGCGTATTATCCGCATCGATCCACATTCGTCATGCATTCATATCTTTAACACAGAGTATGCAGGGACATGCTTTTGCATGCATCATTTCGCGGTGTGCGGTGGTGTCCAGCGAATGCAACATGTTGCATTTTTTGAGGCGCCAAATATTGCTCAATCGTCCGCATGTCTATGGGAACGCATTGGTATGCACGGACATGCGTACGCATGTGTTCGATACGCATGCGTACTTTAGACTGCGCATGTCCAGAAAATTATGTCACCGTCTCTACCATGCGCATAAAAAATGCAAAGGCATGCCAAAATGCATTTAAACACATGCGCATGCAGCGTTTTTGCTTGTGGAGCGACCCCACTGCCGCAGGGCCGAGGGGTACCCGGTACCGGGCCTCTCTGTCTCAGTTCTGGGGTTATCACGGTGGCTAGACCCGGCCCGTGACCCTGCTGAGGGGCGTCCAATGAAGGTGGTGAGTGATACTGTGGTGGTGTGGTGCCGGTCGCAGTAAATAACAAGGACACCAGGTTGCAGTCTCTTTACCTCTTTACTGAAGGCTTCAGGATCCTCAGTCCGGAATACGGTTAACCGGGCTGCGTGAGTCCGGCCGGTCCGATGGCACCTCCAGAGTTCCCTTTGCAGGTGGAAATCTGTGCCTTCCTGCTAGCGCTTGTGTGTTGTAGTCCTTCCCTGCTGTGCTTACGGGATAGTCCTCACAACTGTTGTGTCTGTTTCTGAAGTTCCCTCACAATTCGATTATGATGTTCTGTTTCGTCCCCCAGATGATATGGCTAGGACGCACCCGTATGACGGGTAGGCTCGGAGGTCTTCCGGGACCCTAGTGTCGCCCCTCTCCAGATGTTGCCCCCTGTGTCTGCTTAGGTGATTTTGGGTGAGACAGCCCGCCTATAACTGACTGTCCTGCCATAGGTTTGAAGTTTGGCCTGGAGCTCTATACTTCCTCGGCATTCCGGCCACCGGTTATGCGCCTCAATAGGATGTTGCCTCGTCTTACAGCAAGACTCCTACTGGTGTTTCTCCTTGTTGCGTGATCTCGTTTCTCACTCAGCACAATAAACCTCGCTTCTTGTCCTTTCTTAGGGCACCGCCGCTATCTAGTGCAGGCGCGGTCCCGTAACGTTCTCTCTGTTCGCTAGGCCTCTGTCAGGATCCCACCCCTGACAGGGACCCCCCTGAATCTTCCCCTGCAACACCCTCTGCCACAGGATGTTGCCTGGTTCCAACCCAGTCAGCTTCTGCCTAACTTCCTATCCAACCCCCAGTTTTACCAGATTGTGAGGAGTGGCCTAATACATAGCACCCTTAGCTCCCCCTGGAGGCCAGACTGTGAAGTTTATTGGTGTCTGTGATACCTGGTCAGGTGAACTCCTTCAGTGCCATCAGACGTACCATAGCCCCCCTTAGCGGCGGAGCATCAGTACTGCAACGACCAGGACTCTGGGGCGCTGCACTTGCATCATGTACAAGATGATGCGCAGGTGTAAGCATTCTTTTGCATGCGTTTTGGCATGAATTTGCACATGCAGACAATGCGCTGCGGACACATACGCAAATGTGAACTTACCCTTACAGACACTAAGCATGCCTGAGGGCCCTCGCCAGGTTGAGGAACCATGCTGCAGGCGTGGTAGGCAAAATAGGAGCAACGCTGGTCTATGCTGCAGTCCATTGGCTCAGATTACTCGGCTGCAACTCAGATCTCTCTTGTAACTTTGGATGCCCCCAATTTAGATTTAGTCCTGTTCTTTTGGGAGACCTCCCCCTTTGGGAGCCCCAGAAAGGTGACCTTACCCCTGCTTGACTATCCAGGAAATCCTTCACCGCCTGGTACCTCTCCACTAGGCCTACCAGGTCATCTGCATTTTGGGGATTTCACTGGGCAACTCAAGACTGAATCGGCTTTGGCAGAGAGTGGATAAACCGAACCATGATCACTTTCTCGAGCATTTGGGCTGGGGAACAAGTTTCTAGTTGCAGCCACTTCTGTACCAGGTGCAGAAGGTCAAACATTTGTGACCGAGGAGGTATATCACTGTGAAAGTTGCAGAGATGGCCCCATTGTGCCATGACTGCCAGGGTTACACCCAGATGAGATCTCAGCTTTAAGTTTGTCATACTTTTTGGTATCTTGTATGGCCAAATCAAAGTATGCCTTCTGTGGCTCTCCGCTGAGATATGGCGCTAGCACCTCCACCCACTGGCCCGGTGATAGTCTCTCACGGTCCGCTACACTCTCAAACATGACCAGGAACGCTTCAACGTCAACCCCCGGAGGCATCTTTTGCAATGACTTTGTGTGGCCTAGGAAGCACCAGATTCACTGTAGACCGGACCAAAACAGTGAAGATCAAGACCAAAGATGTTGTGTTAGACCATGTCTTTTACCACACAGGACGCATTACATCAAAAGGTCTTCCACTGGGAAAAACAATCACAGGACCATGTTTTCTGGGGACTTGTTGAGATTCGATTACTGAGAAATGCCACCCCGGACTCCAAACAGCCTGTACACAGCCCTCTATATCAACTTGGTGACTTTCTTGAGTCTGAAGAAGAGTTAAAAAAACAAAATGTTCCTTTGTTATATTGCCACTTGTCACCTTATGTCAAATAACTACAATGGTGTGGATATGGGATGTGAAAAGGAATCAGTAAAATCACTTGAGCAGATTTGAGCCTGTTGGTGTGTCACTTCTCTATATGACGATGTTTTATATAAAAAGATAACCAGACAACGAATCTCCATCTACAGTATAAAGAGTACAGGGTACGAAGACTCCACTCATGTGAAGAAGAAGACATGGAGGCTCCAAAAATGAAGAGTACAGAGCAGAGAGAGAACCTCCACCTCTATATTGATCAGAATAAGGAGGCTCCACCTGTGAAGAGACTAAGACGAATGCAGGATGCTCCACCCACAAAGAGCATAAAGTAGGAAGGCTCCACCCATGAGGAAAAACAAAACAAGGCGGTTACATCTAACAAGTGTGTATGGTAGGAAGTCTGCACCCATAATGAGTACAAGCAGAAAAAGGGTCAGGAGCCCGAAGCAACTATGAAATTTGACTCTCAGTCCTGAGCTAGGACTCATGCATGAACTAGGTATAGTATAAACTATAAAAAGGAAAACTAAACAAAAAAAAGATGGTAACGTGCAAACAGCAAGGTCCTGTGAAGAAAGTATCAGCAGCTGCTTATAAAGTGACCATGGCCCCCTTACATACAGGGCACTGGTTTAACACAGGATTTGTTCAGCCCGTGTAAAGGTAAGCAGGTAAACCAAAGATATTGTGCTGAGTGTTCTCCTGAACAGCTTGCATAACCTTGAGCGCCATTTTTTCGCTATCTGAATATTTCCGCTTTTATCTTCCAGTTTAATTCTCTATGACATTACCTTTTCAGAATCCATTACGCACAAGGGAAATCAAACCTTGTAAATCTTCCTAAAAGGATCTTGGAAATATTACTATCATAACAAAAATATTGAAACATTGTTATAAAAATGTAATTACCAGCGCTGGCAGATCCATTAATAATACAACCGTGATCCGTCCTGGCTACTTTATATCAAGTGTATTTCATTTAGAGGCATTCTAAAAAGTAAAATATATAAAGTAGGTAAAATATAATGTACTAGGGGCTATGCCTAGCTTGTAATATGTCCGCATGCTGAGCAGTTAAGCAGGGGTGGGGTTACAGTGTGATTGACAGTTCTGCCATGAATTGCTACATCACGTTAGTCTAGAATCTTGTGCGTAGCAGGAAGATATGAAAAAACATACAGTTCTTGGAAGAAGCGGAGTAAAGTGTCCAAAGTTGGGGGACTGCCCTCAATGACTTCCATATTCCCCCAAAATTCCTGAGAGACGAGTATGCAGCGTCCGGTCCTGTAACTCCCCCCGCACTGACATGTTTGCAGTCACAGAGACACAAAGAATGGATGGTTCCGATGCATTTCCTTTATTAAGTATATATTTCATGTATTAACAATATTCTTCATGCCATAAATAATTTACACATTTTCCTCTTCTTATATACAACGATTTCCCTGAAACGTCAATTTCTTGTGACGGAACAGAATTTACACGTAACTTTACAATGGTCTCCTGATTAGTTTACATACCATCGTGTAATATTTAGACGTCGAAGTCTTTTTCCAGTATAATATTCCCATCCTCTTCCAGAAAATAATCATTTCATAAGTCGACTTTCCATAAAACTTCTCAGGTTCTATACGGAGATGTCTGTCTGTAGAGGTCATTTACATATTACACAATCTAAATTCTGAAGGGTTAATAGAAGAGATGAGAGAATCTTACAAAATTCTAATTTCCCCGCAAAGTCTATTTGTGGCAAATCCACGGTGTTGAAAAACCTCCAACTGCCCTGAAAATAGTGTATAACGCCATTGTCTTTTTCTCACACACTAATGTTCTTCACTAATGTCACGCACGGCCTGTAATGTTTATTCAGTATGTTATGGCTGTCTCTCTCTTTTTCTATTGCTAAGCTGTGAACTGATTGCTGTACTCCCTGCCTTGGCTTTTCTACAGGCTTTGATATTTCCTGGAAAAATAGAAAAAGGTTGCCAGCTCACCCTGTGTACTGATACAGTTTGCACGGAAATCACGATCCGACCTTACATGTTGAAAATGATAAAACAAAAAATATATACAGTTATACAGTACAGACCAAAAGTTTGGACACACCTTCTCATTTAAAGATTTTTCTGTATTTTCATGACTATGAAAATTGTACATTCGCACTGAAGGCATCAAAACTATGAATTAACACATGTGGAATTATATACTTAACAAAAAAGTGTGAAACAACTGAAAATATGTCTTTTATTTCTTTTATTCTAGGTTCTTCAAAGTAGCCACCTTTTGCTTTGATGACTGCTTTGCACACTCTTGGCATTCTCTTGATGAGCTTCAAGAGGTAGTCAATGGGAATGGTCTTCCAACAATCTTGAAGGAGTTCCCAGAGATGCTTAGCACTTGTTGGCCCTTTTGCCTTCACTCTGCGGTCCAGCTCACCCCAAACCATCTCGATTGGGTTCAGGTCTGGTGACTGTGGAGGCCAGGTCATCTGGCGTAGCACCCCATCACTCTCCTTCTTGGTCAAATAGCACTTACACAGCCTTGAGGTTTGTTTGGGGTCATTGTCCTGTTGAAAAATAAATGATGGTCCAACTAAACACAAACCGGATGGAATAGCATGCATGTGTATAATGTCACTGGTGATCACTGTATTACCTGTACACTATACACTGTATACAGAGCTCCTGTGTATGATGTCACTGGTGATCACTGTATTACCTGTACACTGACACTATATACAGAGCTCCTGTGTATATCACCGGTGATCCCTATATTACCTGTACACTGACACTATATACAACGCTCCTGTGTATAATGTCACTGGAGATCTCCGTATTACCTGTACACTGACACTATATACAGATCTCCTGTGTATAATGTCACTGGTGATCACTGTATTACCTGTACATGACACTATATACAGAGCTCTTGTGTATAATGTCACCAGTGATCATTGTATTACCTGTACACTGACACTATATACAGAGCACCTGTGTATAATGTCACCGGTGATCATTGTATTATTTGTACAATGACACTATACACCGTATACTATATACAAAGTTCCTGTGTATAATGTCACTGGTGATCACTGTATCATACCACTGGTGATATTATACACAAGAGCTCTGTATATAGTGTCATTGTACAAATAATACAGGGATCACTGGTGACATGTGCATAATGTTACCGGTTATCCCTGTATTACCTGTACACTGACATTATATACAAGGCTTGTGTGTATAATGTCACTGGTG
The DNA here is from genome assembly GCF_051348905.1 of Ranitomeya variabilis. NCBI lineage: Eukaryota > Metazoa > Chordata > Amphibia > Anura > Dendrobatidae > Ranitomeya > Ranitomeya variabilis. The sequence continues at coordinate 26,330,274 of NC_135232.1, forward strand.
ATCACTGTATTACTTGGGCACCACATTTTAAAAAAGATATCAACAAACTGGAGCAAGTTCAGAGAAGAGCGACCAGAATGGTGACTGGTCTGCAAACCATGTCCTATGAGGAATGGTTACAGGATTTGGGAATGTTTAGCTTGCAAAAAAGAAGACTGAGAGGAGACTTAATAGCTGTCTACAAATATCTGAAGGGCTGTCACATTGCAGAAGGATCATCTTTATTCTCATTTGCACAAGGAAACAGGAGAAGCAATGGGATGAAACTGAATGGGAGGAGACACAGATTAGATATTAGAAAAAACTTTTTGACAGTGAGGGTGATCAATGAGTGGAACAGGCTGCCACAAGAGGTGGTGAGTTCTCCTTCCATGGAAGTTTTCAAACAGAAGCTGGACTGACATCTGTCTGGGATGATTTAGTAAATCTTGCTTTGAGCAGGGGGTTGGACCAGATGACCCAGGAGGTCCCTTCCAACTCTAACATTCTATGATTCTATGATAATGTCACTGGTGATCACTGTATTACCTGTACACTGACACTATATACAGAGCTCCTGTGTATAATATCACTGGTGATCACTGTATTACCTGTGCACTATACACTATATACAGAGCTCCTGGCTCCTGTGTATGATGTCATTGGTGATCACTGTATTATTTGTACAATGACGCTATGCACTGTATACTATTTACAAAGCTCTCATGTATAATGGCACTTATGTTAATATTAGTATTTTTTTATTATTATTATTGATCAATATTGTAGTATTCAGTCACTATGTGGTGGTAATATGTGGTCTGGTCATGGTGTGGTGGTATTTGTTCCCTTTATGTGGTATTATGTGGTCACTATGTGGTGGTAATATGTGGACTGGTGATGGTGTGACAGTATTTGTTCCTTGCACGTGGAATTGTTCAGTAACTATGTGGTGGTAATATGTGGTCTGGCCATTGTGTGGTGGTATTTGTGTCTTGCATGTGGTATTTTTCAGTCTCTATGTGGTGGTAATATGTGGTCTGATCATGGTGTGGTGGTATTTGTGCCTTGTATGTGGTATAATTGGTCATCATGTGGTGGTAATATGTGGTCTGGTCATGGTGTGACGGTATTTGTTCCTTGTATGTGGTATTATTGTTCATTTTTAAAAATGTATGTGACATAAAGAAACATAAATAAAAATATAACAAAAAAGAGTATTGGATATTTTAGTAAATACTTAATAGGTTATAGTATAGTAGGGCACTGCTAAAAGAGTCTACCTTGTCATGGTAGCGAACTAAAAAAATCTTTTGGCCAAAACAACAGCTGCTGGCTATATGTGTGATCTGGTGATGGGAACTGTTAATGTGTGATTGGTGAGGACGTGGTGCAGAAGTGGAGTTTTTCCAAGAGTGGACGGTGCGACTATGAAAGGTTTGAGGGATGGAGATGGAGCTGGGGTGTAGTCTGGGCGCAGTCTCAAGGGGGCCCAAAAATGTTGCCGGTATGGGGCCCTGAAATTCCTGGTGGCAGCCCTGTTTACAATTGCTCATTTTGCTTTTTACTCACCTAATTCTTCTCTTTTCTCTACTCTATATAGAAAGAAGTCTGTTTTCCCTGCATGAGTCATCACCTCCTCAGCTCCTCCCTGCCAGGGATTCTTGCAAAGAAAATTGACCTCCTCTATCTACATAGCAGTTAGAAAGATTCAGCTCGTCAGTTTTTACTCTCTTGGTATCATAGACCTAATGTAAAAGAGAAGAATTTACTGAGTAGAAAGGCAAAATGAGCAATTGTAAGTGCGCAGAGCTGTATAATATGATGGCTGCAATATATTAAGAGGATAGAAACTTTGATGGGAGGAGGAGGAAGAGGAGGAGGATGAGGAGTGTTTCTTTAAAGACAAAAATAAAGAGCATTGTTTTTACTTTTGCAAAAATCCGTGAATCGCTTGTGCTGTTTTATAGAATTTAATGCAAGAATGGAAACAAATATCAAAAGACAAAATAAAAAAATTGACTTAAAAAATGTAAATGATGAATTGGAGCCATAGAATATTAGTCGTGATGTAAAAGTTCAGTCCATGAGACCCACAAGATGAAGGCTGGGTTTTCCATTTCGAAAAATGAAATGAAAAATATGTACATCAGATAATTAATATGTGGTTAATGCAAGTAGCACAATTTCTGCAATTTTTTACTTTCAGTGGCAGTAATTGTTAGTGCACAGAAAAGCGTTTACAATCCTCTAAGGCTAAGTTCACACTAGGTGTTTTTGAAGCTTTTTTATGTTTTTTTGCTCAAATTTACACCTGCGTTTTACAGCACCTGCAAAGTCTATGAGGTTTTCAGAAATCTCATGCGAACAGCTCGTTTTTTTTTGTCATTTTTTTTGTAGAGATGGGATATAAACCAGCTCACCCGTGATGCATCCGGATTTTGTGCTTTGCATGTTTTTTTTGCACAATGGAGCATGTCACTTCTATCAGCGTTATTTCATAACCCATTCAAATCTGAAAAAAACGCTCCTAAAACGCAAGTATCAGGTTTTGCTGCAAAAACCTGATTCTGAAGAATAGGACTTTTATTTCAACACTAAACTTTATCAGCATGCTCAGCAGACAAATCTAGCATGCCAAAACCTCTGCAAAATGCAAGAAATACCAAGGAAAACATGTTTATTTCTGCAGCTTCTTTCCTGACAAGAGATCAAGATGCAGAAAAAAAACACACAAAAAAACCCCAAAACTCTAGTGTGAATTTACCTTTAGTGAATCTGCACCCACATCACCAAATACCAAAGATAGAAGTGGGTACCCAATAATATCAACCTATAAATAATCACAGAGCATTGCCAGCTGCATACAATGTATCCAGTGCAGACAATGCTCTGTGGCTCCAGAATGATACAATGTATCCAGTGCAGACAATGCTCTGAGGCTCCAGAATGATACAATGTATCCAGTGCGGGCAATGCTCTGTGACTCCAGACTGATACAATGTATCCAGTGCGGACAATGCTCTGTGACTCCAGACTGATACAATGTATCCAGTGCGGACAATGCTCTGTGACTCCAGACTGATACAATGTATCCAGTGCAGACAATGCTCTGTGTCTCCAGACTGATACAATGTATCCAGTGCGGACAATGCTCTGTGACTCCAGACTGATACAATGTATCCAGTGCAGACAATGCTCTGTGACTCCAGACTGATACAATGTATCTAGTGCAGACAATGATCTGTGGCTCCAGAATGATACAATGTATCCAGTGCAGACAATGCTCTGTGGCTCCAGAATGATACAATGTATCCAGTGCGGGCAATGCTCTGTGACTCCAGACTGATACAATGTATCCAGTGCGGACAATGCTCTGTGACTCCAGACTGATACAATGTATCCAGTGCGGACAATGCTCTGTGACTCCAGACTGATACAATGTATCCAGTGCAGACAATGCTCTGTGGCTCCAGACTGATACAATGTATCTAGTGCAGACAATGATCTGTGGCTCCCGAATGATACAATGCATCCAGTGCAGACAATGCTCTGTGGCTCCAGAATGATACAATGTATCCAGTGCGGGCAATGCTCTGTGACTCCAGACTGATACAATGTATCCAGTGCGGACAATGCTCTGTGACTCCAGACTGATACAATGTATCCAGTGCAGACAATGCTCTGTGACTCCAGACTGATACAATGTATCCAGTGCAGACAATGCTCTGTGTCTCCCAGACTGATACAATGTATCCAGTGCGGACAATGCTCTGTGACTCCAGACTGATACAATGTATCCAGTGCGGACAATGCTCTGTGACTCCAGACTGATACAATGTATCCAGTGCAGACAATGCTCTGTGACTCCAGACTGATACAATGTATCCAGTGCGGACAATGCTCTGTGACTCCAGACTGATACAATGTATCCAGTGCAGACAATGCTCTGTGACTCCAGACTGATACAATGTATCCAGTGCAGATAATGCTCTGTGACTCCAGACTGATACAATGTATCCAGTGCAGACAATGCTCTGTGACTCCAGACTGATACAATGTATCCAGTACAGAGCATTGTCCGCACTGGATACATTGTATCGGCTGAGAGTAGAGCTAGTGATGGACTGGGTTACTACCTCTGAGATTTGTGCAGCTGCTGCTGATGTGTTCACACCGTTGGATCAATGCACCGTACCGTCGACAGCTGCGGCAGCCGATCCCGTGGTTCCGTTTTCCTGCTTCTTATTATCTCCATTGTACAGACATTTGCATAACTTACAATCAGACACATAATCATTTTGTTTGCAAATAGTTTTGCAAATGCAGCGCCCCAGAGTCCTGGTCGTTGCAGTACTGTGGCTCCGCCACTAAGGGGAGCTGTGGTACGTCCAGTGGCACTGAAGGAGTTCATCTGATCAGGTATCACAGACACCAAGACATTTCACAGTCGGGCCTCCGGGGGGAGCTAAGGGTTCTATTCACTAGGCCACTCCCCACCATAGTGGGTAAACTGGGGGTCAGGCAGGAAGTTAGATCAGAAAGCTGACTGGGTTGGAACCAGGCAACACCTTGTGGCAGAGGGTGTTGTGGGGGAAGATACAGTAGGGTCTCTGTCAGGGGTGGGATCCTGACAGAGGCTTGGCAACTAGAGCGAACGTAACGGGACCGTGCCTGCTCAGGATAGCGGCGGTGCCCAAGGAAGGATCAGAAGCGAGATAGATTGTGCTGAGTGAGAAACGAGATCAAACAATAAGGAGAATACCAGTAGGGGTCGTGCCGTAAGACCTAGGCAACACCCTACTGAGGCGCACTACCGGTGGCCGGAACGCCGAGGGAGTATTACAACATCCAGCTTCAAGCGATACTCTAAACAGCGGCAGGACAGTCAGTCTAAGGCGGGCTGTCTCACTAAAATCACCTATGCAGTCTTGGGGGGCAACTTGTGGAGAGGGGCGACTCTAGGGTCCCGGAAGAGCTCCGAGCCTACCCGTCAAACGGGTGCCGTCCCAACCGTAACACCAGGGAGGGACGGAGGATTAGCAGAACATCATCTAATCGAGTTGTGAGGGAACTTAAGAAACAGACACAACAGTTGTGGGGACTTTCCGTAAGCACAGCAGGGAAGGACCGCAACACATAGCGCTAGGAGGAAGGCACAGATTTCCACCTGCTAAGAGAACTCTGGAGGTGCCATTGGACCGGCCGGACTTGCGCAGCCTGGTTATCCAGATTCTGGACTGAGGACCCAGAGATCTTCAGTAAAGAGGTAAAGAGACTGCAACCTGGTGTCCTCGTTATTTACTGCACCGCAGAGCAGAGACTCAGAGGCCCAGTACCGGGTACCCCTCGGCCCTGCGGCAGTGGGGGGCGCTGCAATTTTGGCGTCACGAACAGGATCTACTTAAGCCTGAAGAATCAGGTCATGTGTGCCTTGGAACTGTGATTTATTGTGCTTGGCCTGTACTTTATTGCAAAGGCTGTGTGTTGCCATTTACCGCCAAAAGTTCCCGCCAAAAGTCGCCGCCATTGCAGCGTCACAGGGAGCGCAGAGGAAGAAGAAGGGCGTGCCATGGGATGAGACTACCAAAGCGGCGCCAGAAGTAGCGACCGCCCCCTCCAACTCCTGCTGCGAGAGGACGACCTACCCAGCAGCAGAGTAGAACCGCCCCCTGACTTGCAACGGCGGGAACGAGGTGAAGGAGGAGCTCGACCTTGGAGAAATGGCAGAGCCAGGTGCATGCGTTGCCGCCGAATGCCCGACAGCGACGATGAGCAGCAAGTGCCCGAGCCACAGCGAGGTGATCCTGGCCTGCTCCTGCCCATCAGAGACGGGCTTGCGTCCACCGCCGGTGAAGGACCTGAACTCCTTGGAGCCGCCGGTGGAGGAGCCGAGCTTACCTATCCCAGCCACGGAGCCATGGAGGGCGGAGCTACATCCAGAGACCACTCCGGAAGAACCGCGGTCCGGGCTGCAGCCGATTCCAGTGTCCTTGTCAATGGACCGGAGCGACATCGATGGAATCACATCAGGCGCAGGTATGGACGGCATCCCTACTCCCCTGGCCGATTCTGCTCTCCCGACCGATCCGGCTCCCCTGACCGATCCCGTTCCTGTGACCGCTCCTCACCCCAGCAATAATCGTTCCTTCTTGGTGGAGCGGGTGATCCTCACCTCTAACGCGATGGGGAAGCTAGTGCCTCCGCTACCAACCAAGATGGGAGAACCCATAGATGTGGGCCTAGACGGGGTGCTCCTCCGGTGGGACACCCCCTGGACCGGGCCGGATGGAACCCGGGAGGATGGCCTCACCCTTGCCGTACTCACTTGGGAGCAATATAAGCAATGTCTAATCCACCACTGGAAGGATCGAGACGAGGCCGAACAACATGATACGCAACGTAGAAAGTTTGCGCACGGCAGGAAAGACATGGTAAAGCGGGGAACTGTGCTGGCCTACCACCCGAAGAGGGGATGGGGCTCCATACAGGAACTGGGACTACCAACTGATGTCTTTGTTACTAGTTATAACGTGAAAACCCCCTGCTGCAGTCGAAATGGTGACCCATTACAAAGGGGGGATCAGGTGACCTACACCCGTCATCGGAATGCACAAGGATGGTGCACCCGGAACGTTCGGCGGTGTGAACCTGAGGGAGCGCCCCCTGTTGCCCCGATCATGACTGATCCCGATTTGCCAGATCTTGTTCCTATCACCACCGTACGCCTTGTAGCGGCTGTTGAACTTGCAAGCTGGGCTAGCTTTCAAATCCAGACATCGGTTGATCTGATGGCGCCTGAGAGACCAACTACCAGCATTGGTGCTGCCTCAGCCAGGGGTGGGAAACCACCTTCTGTACCGAAAGATGAGTAAGATAATACTACTCCTAAAATATGTACATAGTTTCTTAACTGTTTGTTTGTTTCCTGATTTTGCTGCTAAAACCCGTCTAGGGTTAACTCTTAAAGGGATCCCCTTGTTGACCCGGGATCCCTATTGCTTTTTGGTTGTTTTTCCACTTTTTGTTTCCTGTTAAAAAAGAACTGCCGCAATCATGAACAGTGCATGATACAAACTTTTTGTAAATAGTTTGCACCTTATTAAAGGTGCTCCCTACTGGTTTTACTTCAAAAAGGACTCTTTGTGAAGATACCACACTGGAACCTTTGTTGAGTACGGACTGGTAGCTTGAGAAGACATGCTACCTCATAGAGACTTGGTCCCCTCTTAAAGGGGACGTTCATGTGTTGCACTTAGAGAATAGTATTGCTTTAAGACTGAGAGACAGCAATAATGTTGCGATAAAGAGAACGTGATGATAATGTTTATGTGAGAAAGTTATATGTATCCAACTAGTTAATTGTAAAGAAAAGCTGATGATGTTCCCTGAAAGAAAGTGAAAGCTAGAAGAAGGTTTAATGTTCTATAGAAAATGTTTGATAATGTTGAAAGATAACGAGGGCAGAAGGTGAACCCTGAGTCCTCCTAGGAGTCATGTAGAGATGGCTCGGTGCTCTTAAACTGAAAGTAATGTTATGTTCTATACTGTGTATAGTAGTTGAAAAGACAGAAGGCTCGGGCTGAAAGGAGCGGTCCTGTAAGAAAGGAGAGGCAGTAGGTCTGGCGCCGTTAGGACAGGCGGTCCTGCAGATTTAAAGAAGGAGAATGTAAAAGTTAAATTGCCTTATAATGTGATTATAGGAAGGCCTTTAGCGGATTCAGAGTGTACATCCTTAAAGGCAATGTTAAATTAATGTTCAACAAGTTTGTACTAGTAGAATACCCGGTTGGGTAAGAAAAGTTATTTATAGCATGTTGCTATGATATTTAACCATGTTGGTAACGTTCAAGTGTCCTCACCTCCCATAAAGGGAAGCTCTGTTTAAATATACTTATTGTTATTTCACTCACAAAAACTGTATGTCTTTTTGCTAACTTGTATTGTTGTTTTCTTCTCAGTCCCGGAGTACTTTGTTTAACCAGGGGGGAGTGCAGCGCCCCAGAGTCCTGGTCGTTGCAGTACTGTGGCTCCGCCACTAAGGGGAGCTGTGGTACGTCCGGTAGCACTGAAGGAGTTCATCTGATCAGGTATCACAGACACCAAGACATTTCACAGTCGGGCCTCCGGGGGGAGCTAAGGGTTCTATTCACTAGGCCACTCCCCACCATAGTGGGTAAACTGGGGGTCAGGCAGGAAGTTAGATCAGAAAGCTGACTGGGTTGGAACCAGGCAACACCTTGTGGCAGAGGGTGTTGTGGGGGAAGATACAGTAGGGTCTCTGTCAGGGGTGGGATCCTGACAGAGGCTTGGCAACTAGAGCGAACGTAACGGGACCGTGCCTGCTCAGGATAGCGGCGGTGCCCAAGGAAGGATCAGAAGCGAGATAGATTGTGCTGAGTGAGAAACGAGATCAAGCAATAAGGACCGCAACACATAGCGCTAGGAGGACGGCACAGATTTCCACCTGCTAAGAGAACTCTGGAGGTGCCATTGGACCGGCCGGACTTGCACAGCCTGGTTATCCAGATTCTGGACTGAGGACCCAGATATCTTCAGTAAAGAGGTAAAGAGACTGCAACCTGGTGTCCTCGTTATTTACTGCACCGCACCACTACAGCCTCACCACCACCACCATCAGTCATACCTATCCCCGTACGCCCCTCGGCAGGGTCACGGACCGGGCCTAGCCACCGTGACAACCCCAGAGCAGAGACTCAGAGGCCCGGTACCGGGTACCCCTCGGCCCTGCGGCAGTGGGGGGCACTGCACAAACATGAAAATTCCAAATGACAGATTTTGGCACTAAAGTGACACTTGCAGAAAAATAGATTCTCATGGGAAACGTAACATTGCCAATCAATGATGATATTCTGGGCACAGCGAAGGAAACCACAATGCAAAGAGCTCACAGGATCTGCTTTCTGTATTTGCCATGTCTGAAGTGGCAGAACGAGGAACAGAATACATGGCACAGTCTCATATAGCATCACCCCCGGATTCTTCTATAACATAGGCGAGCTCACTGCATATACGGGATTGAGGACTGTGAACACTGTGGGGGTTGTTGTCTCTTTATTTCGATATATCAGCAGGATTTAATTATTCATGCAATTAAATTCTGACCAAAACTCTGAACTGATCCAGACACTATAGAGGCATATTAACTTGACCAGACATTTTAGAATTACAAAATCTACTCCCTGGAACAGACTACATAGAATTTGTAGTCTGTAACCATGGAGACCAACTCCACCAACCAATTCAGAAGATAAAAGCTTGAAAAATGTTCTGCTATTTTCTAATTGCAAGTGGACGGCATTTTAGCTGCATCTGGACTGGGTGATTTTACCATGAGTATTTTGTTCACCAAAACCTGTCCCTGCACATGAGACATCTGGCACCACCATGTTCCTTCTGTGGGTCACGCTGATAATGGAGGAGATGTCAGGATCAGAAGCTCTGAGTAGCGCAAGCTCTGTCCAGCTAGAGATACTAGTATGGCCGGGACCTGTAGACCACCCAGTCTGTCTATATGGGTATGTGCTGTCCTGCAAGAGTAAACAGCTCCCCCCTAAGCTACTAACATTACTACACCCTACTTTACTCCCTCCATAATGTTGGGAAGTGCCAGTTATAGTTTATACCTGCTCTGGTTATTCAGCTACTGCTCAGTCTGATTCCTGCTGTTTTGATCCCGACCCACATTTTGACCTCCCTTCTTCCAGATTTCTCTGTTCCTGTTTTGGACTTCCTGCTTTTGACATGGCTTCCCATCCATCCCCTTTCAGCCCACTCCACCAGCAGCTATTCTGTGGACAAAATCCAAGGTCTCATGCCCAAGTCTTAGCACTAAACCTGTTTGTGTCAGCCCAACCAAGAGCTGCCAGACTTCCACGCTCAGTGACTCTGTGACAATAGGGATCTATTTGGGATTTAAAAGAGCTGGGATTTTTTTGGGTGAGCTGAGATGAATGATCCACTTCATCAAAAAGAGCTGGAATATTATCACTAAAGGTCAATACTTCTCAGGTCCAGGCCTCCAGGCCACCTTTTAGCTCCCCATTAATTAAAAGCCATTGAAATTTCTAGACTACATGGTAACACGAATTATGATATATTCCCTAACAGCCCAACTGGATCCTGTCTACCCCATTACAGAACCCAACTGAAGCATCTGCCAGGTCTAGGTTCAGCTCTCTGGTTCCTCATTAGGCTCAGCAGCAGAATCACAGAACTAACCACAGGAGCTGAAAATACACCTCTGCAATCACTAGTTGAGAGGTAGCCCACACGGAGACCATGTAAGCACATCTCCTACCTGGGACACCACTATCAGAGACAAATCACTGCTGGTCACTCACCAGGCATCACTTAGAAAGGCAGAAAAAGGTCTACATCAGTGCTTGGGCCAGGGCCGGCTCCAGGTTTTTGAGGGCCCCGAGTGAAAGAGTCTCGGTGGCCCCCACTTTAACACATACCACGATTCATTATGCACAGATACAGCAGAGAAATATAGGTATAGTACAATGACAGATTTCACTTCGTACATGAGTGACAGCTACTGTAAATTCTACAATACCATACAGCAGAGGGGCTTTATATAAGTCAATCCCTTATATGCCAATTTTTGTGACCTACTTCCTCTTCCTCAGTTACCAGTAGGCATTTTATTGTTAGCTAAACTTGCTGCAAAGAAAAAACTGCGTACATTGAATATGACAATTTTGCAATGGAAAACTTTTTAAAGTAAACATTAGAAAGTATTAGGCTATGTTCACACTTTGCGGTTTTTGCTGCGGATCCGCAGTGGATTTGATGCTGCGGATCCTCAGCAGTTTTCCATGCGGGGTACAGTACAATGTTACCCTATGGAAAACAAAAACCGCTGTGCCCACATTGCGGAAAATGCCTTTAAAAACCGCACGGAATTGCTGCGGAAAAAAAGAAGGAGCATGTCACTTCTTTCTGCGGATTCCGCAGCGGTTTTCAACATGCACCAATAGGAAAGTGCTGTTGAAAACCCGCAGAGGAATCCGCAGAAGAAACCGCAGGAAAATCCGCAGTGAAAACCGCAGCGGTTTTGCACTGCGGTTTTTCAAAATCCGCTGCGGAAAAATCTGCAGCAAAATCTGCAAAGTGTGAACAAGCCCTTAATTTAGAACATTTGTAAAAGTGCAAAATGGGTAGCATATAGCACAGCCACGTGGTATATAGCACAGCCACGTAGTATATACTGTAACACAGCCCATGTAGTATATAGCACAGCCATGTAGTATATAACACAGCCCACGTAGTATATAGCACAGCCATGTAGTATATAGCACAGCCACGTAGTATATAACACAGCCACGTAGTATATTACACAGCTCACATAGTACATAGCACAGCCGCGTAGTATATAACACAGCCCATGTAGTATATAGCACAGCCATGTAGTATATAGCAAAGCCACGTAGTATATAACACAGCCACGTAGTATATAACACAGCCCACGTAGTATATAACACAGCCCATGTAGTATATAGCACAACCACATAGTATATAACACAGCCACGTAGTATATAACACAGCCCACGTAGTATATAAGACAGCCCATGTAGTATATAGCACAGCCACGTAGTATATAACACAGCCCATGTTGTATATAGCACAGCCATGTAGTATATAGCACAGCCACGTAGTATATAATAGCCACGTAGTATATAACACAGCCCACGTAGTATATAGCACAGCCACGCAGCATATAACACAGCTCACATAGTATATACACAGCCATGTAATATATAGCACAGCCACGTAGTATATAGCACAGCCATGTAGCATATAACACAGCCCATGACGTATACAGCACAGCCACATAGTATATAACACAGCCTACATAGTATATAACACAGCCCACATAGTATATAGCACAGCCGCATAGTATATAACACAGCCCATGTAGCATATAGCACAGCCATGTAGTATATAGCACAGCCATGCAGCATATAACACAGCCCACGTATTATATAGCATAGCCACGTAGTATATAACACAGCCCACGTAGTATATAACACAACCCACGTAGTATATAGCACAGCCCACAAAGTATATAACACAGCCAATGTTGCATATAGCACAGCCATGTAGTATATAGCACAGCCATGCAGCATATAACACAGCCCACGTATTATATAGCATAGCCACGTAGTATATAACACAGCCCACGTAGTATATAACACAACCCACGTAGTATATAGCACAGCCCACAAAGTATATAACACAGCCAATGTTGCATATAGCACAGCCATGTAGTATATAGCACAGCCACATAATATATAACACAGCTCACATAGCATACAGCACAGCCATGTAGTATATAGCACAGCCACGTAGTATATAACACAGCCGACATAGCATATAGCACAGCCATATAGTATATAGCACAGCCCACATCTCCCCCCTCCCCGAGAATGGCCCCACACTCCAGTACTCACTGATATAGTAAAAAAAAAACACAGTCCTCACCTCTCCTCGTGCCCACGCTGCTCCCTGCTCCTGTCTCAGGGGCTGCACTGCCTGGCACACAGTGAGTGCACGATGACATTGCGCACCCGCAGTGTCAGAGGCAGAGCGGGGAATGATGGGAGAGGGAGCGTCAGCTGACGTTCTCTTCTCCATCATTGCTTTGAACTGTATCGGCAAACACCGGTATAATTCAATGTGACGGCGGGTGAGTCAGCGCTGGCGGCAGGCTGGCCCCCTGCCTCACAAGGGCCCCATAGCGGCTGCATGATGTGCTGCTAGCTGAGGGCCCCTGGGGGAGCAGGGGCCCTAGGCAGCTGCCTGCCCCTAATGCCGGCCCTGCCTGCAGGGGCCCCCAGAGCCTCAGTGTACTGTACCCTGAATGGTTCCCCCCGTCTCGCCAGGGCCCCGGCACTTTCCTCGGTGCGCCGGGTGCTGATGCCGACCCTGGCTTGAGCAAACAGGCGACCTCCTCCTGTTGCTCCTTACAGGTCACATAGCTACCACTTTCTGATCCCTGCTCATCACCTCTAGAAGTTGGCATTCCTGCTGATTGAGGTCTTGGCCTAACCCTTGCTCAGACCAACAATACTCCAACATGTCATCTGGTTAACTGTCCAAAAATCCTTTTTATTTTGGGCTCCTTTACTAATATTGTGATGGTGAACAAAATATTTCCAAGTGGTGCCTGGCATCATAAGTGTGCTGTGGTCTAGAGAGATGGTGACGTGTTATGCAGAGAGACATTGTGGCCTGATACCGGAGAAGTTTTGGTAGCCTGTCCAGTAGTGCCTGTAATCAAAACGTGGCACTGTTGCCCAGGATAGCTGGAGGCATGATGGCTTAAACTGGAAAATTGCTGTTGCCCACAGCACCAACACTTGCCTGCGGTATAAGATTGCAAGTAATGTCATGGCACAAGACAAGCAATCACTTGTAGTAGTAAAGGTGTTTAAGCACTGTAACCACTAAGCTCAGTACTAGTAATGAGCAAGTATACTCGGTACTATCACAGTACAAAGATATATATCTTTCCTGTACACTATTATGAGTACTGAATAGTGATGGGCGAGTATGCTCTGGTGATCTCCGAGTATTTGTGACTGCTCGGAGATTTAGTTTTTGTCTACGCAGCTGCATTATTTACAGCTGCTGGACAGCTTGAATACATGAGGGGATTCCCTAGCAACCCCCACATGAACTCAGGCTGGCTAGCAGCCATAAATTATTCAGCTGCGTAGACAAAAACTAAATCTCCGAGCAGTCACAAATACTCGGAGATCACCAGAGCATGCTTGGGGAGACCCGAGCAACAATGTTACTCGCCCATCACTATTCAGTACTCATAATAGTGTACAGGAAAGATATATATCTTTGTACTGTGATAGCCAGTAGATAGAATAATATTTGGAATTGAGAGTCCTCAGTGGTTGATACCTTTTAATGGCTAACTGAAAAGATGGTAACAAATTGCAAGCTTTCCAGACTACTCAGAACAAGGATAAATTCTCACCGCCACACAATAAGTGAAAAAAGAATGGATCTACCTGTGGCCAAACATTTTTGCATGCCTGATCACAGCACCATGGACCTGAAATTTCTTGTATTGAAAGGTAACTTCAAATCTCTGAGAGACAGGAGAATCTGGGAGTATAAACTTATGATGACCTTTGACACACTTAGTGCAGGAATTAATATGTTGCATGGATTTATGTATTTTTACATCAATTAAGGGGGGGCATCATAAAGAACCAGACCCCAACCAGAGGACAATAAAACATTCACTCATTATCTACGAACTGTTCCACTATTTATGGACACAACTGTTTATCACTCTCCCATAATGACAGTTCTGTGCTGTATTGTGCATAAATATGTGATTCTTCAGAATTTGCATTAGTCTGTGCCTGATGAAGAGGCCTGAGTAGTCTTGAAAGCTGCAATTTGTTACCATCTTTTCAGTTAGCCATTAAAAGGTATCAACCACTGAGGACTCTCAATTCCAAATATTATTCATAATAGTGTAGTCACAAAGCTCAACGCTCATACTAATGTAACCACCAAGCCCAATGCCTTAAACAGAACTATAATCACCAAACTAGAAACTAGTTTTTTATTGTGCAACCACCAAGTTCAGTGCACATTGTGTTGAAACCACCAAGACCATTGCCTCTAAAACAACTACATGGGGCAAGTAGCATCTGCCTCATGGGGTTTTTGCCTTCATCTGAATAAATATCATAGGCTATAGGTTGAACTTGATGAACTTATGTCTACTTTCATCCTTACAAACCATGAAACTACTCTATTATTATGAAGCCACCAAGTTTAGTGTTCATAGTTGTGTAACCACCAAGCCCAAGTCTCTAAGAACGACTATAACCACCACGTTGGAGACTATTCTATTATTATGTAACCAACAAGCCTTGTGCTCATAGTAATATAACAACCAAGCTGAGTGGCTATAGTAGTGTAACTACCAAACTCGATATTCATAGTAGTGTAACAACCACGCCTAGGGATTATAGTAGTGTAACCACCAAGCCCAATGCTTATAGTTTTGCACCAATCAAAGCTCGATGCTCTTAGTAGTATAACCACCAAGTCTAGTGCTTATAGTAGTGTAACCACCCAGCTTCATACTCATAGTAGTGTAACACTAAGCCTAGTGCTTTTAACAGTGTAACCACCAAGCTCAGTGCTTATAGTAGTGTAACCAAAAAGCTCAATACTCATGGTAGTGTAACCACTATGCCTAGTACTTATAGTAGTGTAACCCTCAAGGTCGGTGCTTATAGTAGTGTAACCACTAAGCCTAGTGCTTAGAGCAGTGTAACCACCAAGCTCAGTTCTTATAGTAGTGTAACCACCAAGCTCGATACTCATAGTAGTGTAACCACAAAGCCTAGTACTTATAGTAGTGTAACCACCAAGCTCAGTGCTTATAGTAGTGTAACCACCAAGCTTGATACTCATAGTAATATAAACACCAAGCCTAGTGCTTATAGTGTAACCACCAAGATCAGTGCTTATAGTAATGTAACCACCAAGCTTGATGCTCATAGTAGTGTAGGCATCAAGCCTAGTGCTTATAGTAGTGTAACCACCAAGCTCAGTGCTTGGTGATTACATAATTGTCTAAGGGTTTTTCCATCTGTCTGTCTGTCTGTCTTTCTGTCTGTCTGTCTGTCCTGGAAATCCCGCGTATCTGATTGGTGGCCTCGACCAATCAGCGACGGGCACAGCATGGCGACGATGATGTCATAATGGAAAACCCGCATCTCTGATTGATCGAGGCCGCCAGGCCTCGACCAATCAGCGACGGGCACAGTATCGATGTAGATGTCATAATGGTTGCCATGGCGACGATGATGTCATAAAGGTTGCCTCGACCAATCAGCGATGGGCACAGTCTGCCGCGAATTCTGGAATCATCATTGTCCATATACTACGGGGACATGCATATTCTAGAATACCCGATGCATTAGAATCGGACCACAGTCTAGTAGTAATATAACAACCAAGCTCAATGCTAATAGTAGTGTAACAAAGCCCAGTGCCTGTAGTACTGTAACCACCAAGCTCAGTGCCTCAAAAATTGATGTGTAACCCACGCAGCTGTGTAACCATAATGTTTGTTCCCTCTGCAAGAGACTGTAGCAAATGCGCTCACGTGGAGAAAATGTTGGTCAGTAGTTAACTCTGTGCTTTCTATATCAGTTATTGAGCCACCCTCATGCCAGGAGCCCTGTTTGAGGTCAAAGGCCATGATCAAATTCTGACAGAAATCCTTATAAGTTGCTCAGAGTGAAGCCTAAAGCTAAGAGAACCCTAATGACAGATTAACCTTAAAAGTTAAGCAGCCTTACATCATTCTCTAATTATGTCCTGTGTTCTGCATCGTTTTACAAAGCAATTTCAGATGGGAGATAAAACTAGACAAGGCTTCACCTCAGGAAGAGCCATTTCCTCATAGACGTTAATAGAGCAGAGATAATCCACTTATTAGCCTGTTAAGACAGTGCGGAGTCATCCACAATCACATCTGCACAGTGGGATCATCAGAAATATACATCCAGTGCACTTACACGTGAAGATCAAGACTGTTCGACACCCACAGAAAGAGGAGCAATTATATGTAAGTGGTCGTAGAGTCAATAGTGTAACTAAGCTGTCACGACACCGCTGTCAGGTGACCAGGGACCAGGGGCTCCTTCCCTGTCCCTGACACTATGGGGCACCCTAGCTCACCCTATTCCCCGGGATATTTCTGAAGGTGAAGATGCCAGAGCTGCCACCCTTGCCTTATCTCCTGAGTTAACTCTCCGTCTGTTCTCTTCCCCCACCAAGGGAAGAGCGGTGCTACTGTACACCAACCCGACAAACAAGGCTATACAAACAAGGGTAAACTGAAAACACCAGGCATGCAAAATATTCACTTACATATAACAGAGGAATGGAGGAAGGGGAATAAACCAAAGTAGAGGAGGGAAGGGAATTATAACACAAACCACGCAACAGTTACAGATAAGTCCTCCAAACTCCTCATATGAAGACCTCTCCTCCTAAGCCATGCAGCAAATGCTAACTCTGACAGGGATTTGAATCAGGAGCAAGATTATAAAGGAAACAAGAGTGGCTAACCGAGCTCAGCTGAGAGCTCAGGGTTTGCCAAAATGGCCAATTAACCCCTGTTCTGTCCAAATGAATGAACACCATTGAAAAGAAGGAGAAGAGCTTCTTCTTCGCGCAGAAGTAGGAGCAATCAGATGCCACGCTCTTCTATCTCCTCTCTGTTGCGGAAACCCTGTGACAAAGACATTGTTACATGGAAGGTTGCATCTAATGCTTAAAGTTGATGACCAGAGCTTCATCGTTGACTATTCTTAGGATTGGTCATCAATACTAGATCGCTGGTGGTCCCAGATCTATTAAACACCAGTAATTATTTGATGTCAGAAGTTCACTGTGTATTTTAGCTGTAAGACTATGGCGCTGTACACTGTGTAGTGGTCATTTTCCGATTTTTTTTAAATGAATGTGATCTGAGCTGAAATACCCAAGAAGAACCACTAGAAAATACAGTTCTGTTTTGGATCTTCTGGAGAGTGTCTTTATATTGTTTTGCATAATTACCCCATGAGCCACACCCCCTCTGGTAAAGACCATAAAAATTAACACCAAATTAAGAGACCCATATTTCTGGAACCGTCAGGCGGATTTAGAATAAAACAAATAATAAAAACAAACCTGATTACTCAGGGTAACAGCAGGATTAAAATAAAAGCAAAAAAGGACACTTTTGACCTGGTGACAATAAAGCTTTAACCAATTCAGGACCGGACCATTTTCACCTGTTCTTGACTAGGTAGATTTCAAGGTTTTTCATACATTCGTATTTAAAAATGTTCTCAAATTATTTTTGCCTCTGTTTTTACTTGCAGTACCTGTGGCTTTTAGTAATGTTTATGTCACATATTTTTTATGGGGGCAGGGCTAGAAAAAGTGATTCAGGACAGTAATACTTTTTAAGCTTAGTTTGATTTATTTATATTTTTTCTATTTTATCTTTGCTTTTTTCCCATTTATTTCACACACTGTGCCCTCATTAGGTCTTAAAACACTTTTGGGGACAATTTAACATGTTAATACATTTTTTTCATTACTGATCTGATTTCCCCTGTAACTTTGGGCTTTTATATTAGCTCCAGTTACAGGAGAATTTCAGCCTCTTGCTTGCAAATCAGAGCTGACTTCGACCCCCAGCTTTAAATTGCCATCCCTACACCTAGTGATCATATGATCCCTTGGTCCAGAAGAGGATTCATTGTCAATATGTTCTAATCTGTATACACAAGCTCTGGTTTAGCAATTGAGAAGGTAATAAACCATGGTAATTTTCTCTGTCTGGCTGTGTGTGATAACCAGGTCCCCACCTCCACAGTTGCACAGTGGTTTACTTTGCATTGATGTTTTAGAATGTCAGTGCAAAGTAAAGTGTGGACCAGCCAGACGTTTATAATCTTTGGGCAGTCGAGAAGTAATTAAACCCATTATTGACTCATTATTGACCAAGCGTATTTTTGATTAAGGGCTCCAGGAATTCTTACTTTTGTCATCACTATTTTCATAGAGCCATTACTTTTGTATTTCACAATTAGGATGCCCAAATGAGATTAGCTGATGGGGCTCACTGCTTGATAGTAATACTGCTCCCTGCTGCCTGCTGTCTATAATCACTCCTATTTGCATCTTTATTATTTTTGGATAATACAGCAGTGAATGGTTTTTCTAGGGAATATTCAATGGGTCTATCTAAGGTTAGCAACAATTGGCATCTAGTAGGTAGACAACAAGAGTCACTTAAACTAGAAAGGGGCCTTCTGTTGTTAGAATTCATCTAGATCTTGGATTTCCATTCAGTTCTGTGGGCGGAGCAGAGACCTTTAGTTGCTCAGCGGTTAACTTGGGTTGCTTTGTTAACTAGTGGACTATTAAACTCATTGAGACAGAAATAGAATGGAATGTTCTCCAGCTGTAGAAAAGTAAAACTTCACATTTATTCAATACTTGTTTAAAAAGAAGACATGTTGGCACACAAAAGAAATACCAGGGGATGCAAGATGGAACTATTTTGACTAGGTAGTCTTAATCATGGTCTGTCGCATTATTCTGAGATAAAGACTTAAATGCTTTCTTCAAAGGTTAACACTGTATCAGTGTGTAATCAGGAAAGGAATGAGATTTAACTCTAGAGTATAATTATTGTCTGTTAGTAACAAGCGAATAAGAAAGCAAAAAAATGGATGTATAAAAAACATTAATAAAAACATCACAATATCCAAGGAGGGAAAATTCAATTATGTCAATTATATTGTAGTATCATATCTTGTCGTTTATTAAGACCTAGTGGTACTCATATTTATATTTTACAAATCCAACAGGATTCTCTGTTAGGCCATGTGCACAAGTTCAGTATTTTTCGCGTTTTTTTCACGTTTTTTTCGCTATAAAAACGTGATAAAAACGCGAAAAAAACGCTTACATATGCCTCCTATTATTTACAGTGTATTCCGCATTTCTTGTGCGAATGTTGCATTTTTTTCCGCGAAAAAATCGCATAGCGGAAAAAAAAACAACATGTTCATTAAAAATGCGGAATTGCGGGGATTCCGCACACCTGGGAGTGCATTGATCTGCTTACTTCCCGCATGGGGCTGTGCACACCATGCGGGAAGTAAGCAGATTATGTGCGGTTGGTACCCATGGTGGAGGAGAGGAGACTCTCCTCCACGCACTGGGCACCATATAATTGGTAAAAAAAAGAATTAAAATAAAAAATAGTGATATACTCACCTTCGATGGCCCCGGAGGCATGCTGCTGCTTCCGTTCCTTTAGATGGTCTGTGTTCAGGACCTGCGATGATGTCGCGGCCTTGTGATTGGTCACGTGACCGCTCATGTGACCGCTCAGCGACCAATCACAAGCCGTGACGTCATCGAAGGTCCTGAACACACACAGCATCTATAGGAACGGACGCCTGCAGGTGAGTATAACAATTTTTTAAATTTTTTTTATTATTTTTAAACATTCTATCTTTTACTATTGATGCTGCATAGGCAGCTGTTGTGAATTCCGCTCTTGGGCTCCCTCCGGTGGTTATAAGTAGCATTTTTGTGAATTCTGCTCTTGGGCTCCCTCCTGTGGTTTTGAGTGGTATGGCTGCTTCTTGGATTTAGCATCAGCAGCTGTTCTCACTGATCGTCTTTCTGGCTCGGCTATATTAGTCTGGCTTTATCCCTAATT
Source organism: Ranitomeya variabilis (assembly GCF_051348905.1). Classification (NCBI taxonomy): domain Eukaryota; kingdom Metazoa; phylum Chordata; class Amphibia; order Anura; family Dendrobatidae; genus Ranitomeya; species Ranitomeya variabilis. The sequence continues at coordinate 26,350,567 of NC_135232.1, forward strand.
CAATGCCAGTTGTCAATTGTTGAGCTTGGAGTCATGGCTCTCTGAAGATTTCCCTGCCACTCTGACCATTTCAGCAAAGCTAAGTCCTTGCTTGTCTTTTTGCAGTTCACTTGTTGTGGACTTTGTTGTTTGGCATTTTCTATGTTTTGCTCATTTGTCCAGCTTATCAGTATGGATCTATTTAGCTAAGCTGGAAGCTCTGGGCTGCAGATTTTGCCCTCCACACCTTTAGTCAGGTGTGGAGATTTTTGCATTTCTCTGCGGTGAAGTTTTTCTAGTTTTTATTACTGACTGCACAGTTTTCTGTTCTGTACTAATTCTGTCTAGCTAGTAGTGGCCTCCTTTGCTAAATCTTGTTTCATACTACGTATGTCATTTCCTTCTCCTCTCACAGTCATTATTTGTGGGGGGCTGTCCTATCCTTTGGGGATTTTCTCTGAGGCAAGATAGCTTTCCTGTTTCTACCTTCAGGGGTAGCTAGATCTCCGGCTGTGACGAGGTGTCCAGGGAGTGACAGGAACATCCCACGGCTACTGCTAGTGTCTGTGTTAAGATCAGGAACTGCGGTCGGTATAGTTACCACCTGCCCAGAGCTAGTCGCATGTTGCTCCTTAATCACCAGACCATAACATGCAGCATCTATAGTAAAAAGTTGGTCACACTTGTCAAACACTATGTTTGACAAGTGTGACCAACCTGTCAATCAGTTTTCCAAGCGATGCTACAGATCGCTTGGAAAACTTTAGCATTCTGCAAGCTAATTACGCTTGCAAAATGCTAAAAAAACCGCGCGAAAAAACGGGAAAAAAATGCGGATTTCTTGCAGAAAATTTCCGGTTTTCTTCAGGAAATTTCTGCAAGAAATCCTGACGTGTGCACATACCCTCAAGGATTTTTCTTCTGAAGTCCTCGCCTCTAGGCGAATTATCTATTTTATCTATGACTGTAAATTTTAAACCGCTGACATTCCCTCTATGCATGTGTGAACAGTGTCTTGAGATCGCAGATGGATTGACTGCTGTAATGCAAATTCCTGCCCCATAAATTGTAGGCCTTTTTGCCCAGAAGAGGTGACATATCAGGACAGGGACTCAACTTTTGAAGGAAGCCTTGACGTGGCAGTTTGGCTCACATATATTGGCCAATTTATGCGCTAAGCACCTTCTTTTTTCCAGTATTTTTCATAGCAATTTTGCAGATGAATATTTCATATATACATTATATAGCGCTTTTTTCTTTTTTCCCATTTTCTATGTCAGTAATGGAGTTTCACATGAGAGACCATGACTGTTGTGGAGGGTTGAACTAATAGCTTGAAATAATTGTACTCTATATTAATTTATTAATATTAATTGTATCACTTAATATTGAGCATAATTAAGTATGCTGACACCCTCCTATATATCTTTGAACCCACACAGCCCCTTAAATACAGCATAAGCCTCACACAGCCTCCGTATATATGGCATGAGCCCAACACAGCCTCCCTATATACATAGAATCCCCATGCTCACCCCATAGAATCCCCAGACAGAGAGACTCATTGCTAGAGAGAGCAAAAATAACCCCAAAATATTCTTTAACTACATAAATAGTAAGAAACTAAAAAATGACAGTGTTGGCCCCCTTAAAAATAGTCTGGGTGAAATGGTGGATGAGGATGAGGAAAAAGCCAATATGCTAAATGACTTTTTTTCATCAGTATTTACAAAAGAAAATCCCATGGCAGCCAATATGACTAGTGATAATAATTCCCAATTTAATGTTACCTGCTTAACCCAGCAGGAAGTACGGCGGCGTCTAAAAATCACAAAAATTGACAAATCTCCGGGCCCGGATGGGATATACCCCCGAGTACTGCAGGAACTAAGTACAGTCATTGATAGACCATTATTTTTAACCCCTTTCTGTCATTAGACGTACTATTCCGTCCATGTGGGGTGGGCCCTACTTCCCAAGGACGGAATAGTACGTCATACGCGATCGGCCGCGCTCACGGGGGGAGCGCGGCCGATCGCGGCCGGGTGTCAGCTGCATATCGCAGCTGACATCCGGCACTATGTGCCAGGAGCGGTCACGGACCGCCCCCGGCACATTAACCCCCGGCACACCGCGATCAAACATGATCGTGATGTGCCGGCGGTGCAGGGAAGCATCGCGCAGGGAGGGGGCTCCCTGCGGGCTTCCCTGAGCCCCCCGCAGCAACGCGATGTGATCGCGTTGCTGCGAGGGTCTTACCTCCCTCCCTGCCTGCTCCAGACCCGGATCCAATATGGCCGCGGATCCGGGTCCTGCAGGGAGGGAGGTGGCTTCACAGAAGCCTGCTCAGAGCAGGCACTGTGAAGCAGCCTGCACTTCTCGCAGATCGGTGATCTGTCAGAGTGCTATGCAAACTGACAGATCACCGATCTGTATTGTCCCCCCCTGGGGCAAAGTAAAAAAGTTAAAAAAAAAATTTCCAAATGTGTAAAAAAAAAAAAAAAAAATATTCCAAAATAATGAAAAAAAAAAAATATTATTCCCATAAATACATTTCTTTATCTAAATAAAATAAAAAAAACAATAAAAGTACACATATTTAGTATCGCCGCGTCCGTAATGACCCGACCTATAAAACTGGCCCACTAGTTAACCCCTTCAGTAAACACCGTAAGAAAAAAAAAAAAAACGAGGCAAAAAACAACGCTTTATTATCATACCGCCGAACAAAAAGTGGAATAACACGCGATCAAAAAGACTGATATAAATAACCATGGTACCGCTGAAAACGTCATCTTGTCCCGCAAAAAACGAGCCGCCATACAGCATCATCAGCAAAAAAATTAAAAAGTTATAGTCCTGAGAATAAAGCGATACCAAAATAATTATTTTTTCTATAAAATAGTTTTTATCGTATAAAAGCGCCAAAACATAAAAAAAATGATATAAATGAGATATCGCTGTAATCGTACTGACCCGACGAATAAAACTGCTTTATCAATTTTACCAAACGCGGAACGGTATAAACGCCTCCCCAAAAAGAAATTCATGAATAGCTGGTTTTTGATCACTCTGCCTCACAAAAATCGGAATAAAAAGCGATCAAAAAATGTCACGTGTCCGAAAATGTTACCAATAAAAACGTCAACGCATCCCGCAAAAAACAAGATCTCACATGACTCTGTGGACTCAAATATGGAAAAATTACAGCTCTCAAAATGTGGTAACGCAAAAAATATTTTTTGCAATGAAAAGCGTCTTTCAGTGTGTGACGGCTGCCAATCATAAAAATCCGCTAAAAAACCCGCTATAAAAGTAAATCAAACCCCCCTTCATCACCCCCTTAGTTAGGGAAAAATAAAAAAATTAAAAAATGTATTTATTTCCATTTTCCCATTAGGGTTAGGGTTAGGGCTAGAGTTAGGACTAGAGTTAGGGCTAGGGTTATTGCTAGGGTTAGGGCTAGGGTTGGGGCTAGGGTTGGGGCTACAGTTAGGGTTGGGGCTAAAGATAGGGTTAGGGTTTGGATTACATTTACGGTTGGGAATAGGGTTGGGTGTGTCTGGGTTAGAGGAGTGGTTAGGGTTACTGTTGGGATTAGGGTAAGGGGTGTGTTTGGATTAGGGTTTCAGTTATAATTGGGGGGTTTCCACTGTTCAGGCACATCAGGGGCTTTCCAAACGGGATATGGCATCCGATTTGAATTCCAGCCAATTCTGCGTTGAAAAAGGAAAACAGTGCTCCTTCCCTTCCGAGCTCTCCCGTGTGCCCAAACAGGGGTTTACCCCAACATATGGGGTATCAGCGTACTCAGGACAAATTGGACATCATCTTTTGGGGTCCAATTTCTCCTGCTACCCTTGGGAAAATACAAAACTGGGGGCCAAAAAATAAGTTTTGTGGGAAAAAAATGATTTTTTATTTTCACGGCTCTGCGTTGTAAACTGTAGTGAAACACTTGGGGGTTCAAAGTTCTCACAACACATCTAGATAAGTTCCTTGGGAGGTCTAGTTTCCAATATGGGGTCACTTGTGGGGGGTTTGTACTGTTTGGGTACATCAGGGGCTCTGCAAATGCAACGTGACGCCTGCAGACCAATCCATTTAAGTCTGCATTCCAAATGGCGCTCCTTCCCTTCCGAGCTCTGTCATGCGCCCAAACAGTGGTTCCCCCCCACATATCGGGTATCAGCATACTCAAGACAAATTGGACAACAACTTTTGGGGTCCAATTTCTCCTGTTACCCTTGTGAAAATACAAAACTGGGGGCTAAAAAATCATTTTTGTGAAAAAAAAAAGAATTTATTTTCATGGCTCTGCGTTATAAACTGTAGTGAAACACTTGGGGGTTCAAAGTTCTCACAACACATCTAGATAAGTTCCTTGGGGGGTCTAGTTTCCAATATGGGGTCACTTGTGGGGGGTTTGTACTGTTTGGGTACATCAGGGGCTTTGCAAATGCAACGTGACGCCTGCAGACCAATCCATTTAAGTCTGCATTCCAAATGGCGCTCCTTCCCTTCCGAGCTCTGTCATGCGCCCAAACAGTGGTTCCCCCCACATATCGGGTATCAGCATACTCAGGACAAATTGGACAACAAATTTTGGGGTCCAATTTATCCTGTTACCCTTGTGAAAATACAAAACTGGGGGCTAAAAAATCATTTTTGTGAAAAAAAAAAAGAATTTATTTTCACAGCTCTGCGTTATAAACTGTAGTGAAACACTTGGGGGTTCAAAGCTCTCAAAACACATCTAGATAAGTTCCTTAGGGGGTCTACTTTCCAAAATGGTGTCACTTGTGGGGGGTTTTAATGTTTAGGCACATCAGGGGCTCTGCAAACGCAACATGGCATCCCATCTTAATTCCAGTCAATTTTGCATTGAAAAGTAAAATAGCGCTCCTTCCCTTCCGAGCTCTGCTATGCGCCCAAACAGTGGTTTACCCCCACATATGGGGTATCGTCGTACTCAGGACAAATTGCACAACAACTTTTGTGCTCTAATTTCTTCTCTTACCCTTGGGGAAATAAAAAAATGGGGGCGAAAAGATCATTTTTGTGAAAAAATATGATTTTTTATTTTTACGGCTCTGCATTATAAACTTCTGTGAAGCACTTGTTGGGTCAAAGTGCTCACCACACATCTAGATAAGTTCCTTAGGGGGTCTACTTTCCAAAATGGTGTCACTTGTGGGGGGTTTCAATGTTTAGGCACATCAGGAGCTCTCCAAACGCAACATGACGTCCCATCTCAATTCCAGTCAATTTTGCATTGAAAAGTCAAATGGCGCTCCTTCCCTTCCGAGCTCTGCCCTGCGCCCAAACAATGGTTTACACCCACATATGGGGTATCAGCGTACTCAGGACAAATTGCAAAACAATTTTTGGGGTCCAATTTCTTCTCTTACCCTTGGGAAAATAAAAAATTGGGGGCGAAAAGATCATTTTTGTGAAAAAATATGATTTTTTATTTTTACGGCTCTGCATTATAAACTTCTGTGAAGCACTTGTTGGGTCAAAGTGCTCACCACACATCTAGATAAGTTCCTTAGGGGGTCTACTTTCCAAAATGGTGTCACTTGTGGGGGGTTTCAATGTTTAGGCACATCAGGGGCTCTCCAAATGCAACATGGCGTCCCATCTCAATTCCAGTCAATTTTGCATTGAAAAGTCAAATGGCGCTCCTTCCCTTCCGAGCTCTGCGCTGCGCCCAAACAATGGTTTACACCCACATATGGGGTATCAGCGTACTCAGGACAAATTGCACAACAATTTTTGGGGTCCAATTTCTTCTCTTACCCTTGGGAAAATAAAAAATTGGGGGTGAAAAGATCATTTTTGTGAAAAAATATGATTTTTTATTTTTACCGCTCTGCATTATAAACTTCTGTGAAGCACTTGTTGGGTCAAAGTGCTCACCACACATCTAGATAAGTTCCTTAGGGGGTCTACTTTCCAAAATGGTGTCACTTGTGGGGGGTTTCAATGTTTAGGCACATCAGGGGCTCTCCAAATGCAACATGGCGTCCCATCTCAATTCCAGTCAATTTTGCATTGAAAAGTCAAATGGCGCTCCTTTCCTTCCGAGCTCTGCCATGCGCCCAAACAGTGGATTACCCCCACATATGGGGTATCAGCATACTCAGGACAAATTGTACAACAAATTTTGGGGTCTGTTTTCTCCTGTTACCCTTGGTAAAATAAAACGAATTGGATCTGAAATAAATTTTGTGTGAAAAAAAGTTAAATGTTCATTTTTATTTAAACATTCCAAAAATTCCTGTGAAACACCTGAAGGGTTAATAAACTTCTTGAAAGTGGTTTTGAGTACCTTGAGGGGTGCAGTTTTTAGAATGGTGTCACACTTGGGTATTTTCTATCATATAGACCCCTCAAAATGACTTCAAATGAGATGTGGTCCCTAAAAAAAAATGGTGTTGTAAAAATGAGAAATTGCTGGTCAACTTTTAACCCTTATAACTCCGTCACAAAAAAAAATTTTGGTTCCAAAATTGTGCTGATGTAAAGTAGACATGTGGGAAATGTTACTTATTAAGTATTTTGCGTGACATATGTCTGTGATTTAAGGGCATAAAAATTAAAAGTTGGAAAATTGCGAAATTTTCAAAATTTTCGCCAAATATTCGTTTTTTTCACAAATAAACGCAACTTATATCGAAGAAATTTTACCACTATCATGAAGTACAATATGTCACGAGAAAACAATGTCAGAATCGCCAAGATCCGTTGAAGCGTTCCAGAGTTATAACCTCATAAAGGGACAGTGGTCAGAATTGTAAAAATTGGCCCGGTCATTAACGTGCAAACCACCCTTGGGGGTGAAGGGGTTAATCTTTAAAGAGTCCATAATAACAGGGTCTGTACCACAGGACTGGCGTATAGCAAATGTGGTGCCAATATTCAAAAAGGGGACAAAAACTGAACTCGGTAATTATAGGCCAGTAAGCTTAACCTCTACTGTGGGTAAAATCCTGGAGGGCATTCTAAGGGATGCTATGCTGGAGTATCTGAAGAGGAATAACCTCATGACCCAGTATCAGCACAGGTTTACTAGGGACCGCTCATGTCAGACTAATTTGATCAGCTTCTATGAAGAGGTAAGTTCCGGACTGGACCAAGGGAACCCAGTGGACGTAGTATATATGGACTTTTCAAAAGCTTTTGATACGGTGCCACACAAAAGGTTGATACATAAAATGAGAATAATGGGGATAGGGGAAAATATGTGTAAGTGGGTTAGGAGCTGGCTCAGGGATAGGAAACAAAGGGTGGTTATTAATGGAGCACACTCGGACTGGGTCACGGTTAGTAGTGGGGTACCACAGGGGTCAGTATTGGGCCCTCTTCTTTTTAACATATTTATTAAAGACCTTGTAGGGGGCATTCAGAGTAGAATTTCAATATTTGCAGATGACACTAAACTCTGCAGGGTAATCAATACAGGGGAGGACAATTTTATATTACAGGCTGATTTATGTAAACTAGAAGCTTGGGCTGATAAATGGCAAATGAGCTTTAATGGGGATAAATGTAAGGTCATGCACTTGGGTAGAAGTAATAAGATGTATAACTATGTGCTTAATTCTAAAACTCTGGGCAAAACCGTTAATGAAAAAGACCTGGGTGTATGGGTGGATGACAAACTCATATTCAGTGGCCAGTGTCAGGCAGCTGCTACAAAGGCAAATAAAATAATGGGATGCATTAAAAGAGGCATAGATGCTCATGAGGAGAACATAATTTTACCTCTATACAAGTCACTAGTGCGACCACACTTAGAATACTGTGCACAGTTCTGGTCTCCGGTGTATAAGAAAGACATAGCTGAACTGGAGCGGGTGCAGAGAAGAGCGACCAAGGTTATTAGAGGACTGGGGGGTCTGCAATACCAAGATAGGTTATTACACTTGGGGCTATTTAGTTTGGAAAAACGAAGGCTAAGGGGTGATCTTATGTTAATGTATAAATATATGAGGGGACAGTACAAAGACCTTTCTGCTGATCTTTTTAATCATAGACCTGAGACAGGGACAAGGGGGCATCCTCTACGTCTGGAGGAAAGAAGGTTTAAGCATAATAACAGACGCGGATTCTTTACAGTAAGAGCAGTGAGACTATGGAACTCTCTGCCGTATGATGTTGTAATGAGTGACTCATTGCTTCAATTTAAGAGGGGACTGGATACCTTTCTGGAAAAGTATAATATTACAGGGTATATATATTAGATTCCTTGATAAGGCGTTGATCCAGGGAACTAGTCTGATTGCCGTATGTGGAGTCGGGAAGGAATTTTTTTCCCCATGATGGAGCTTACTCTTACCACATGGGTTTTTTTTGCCTTCCCCTGGATCAACATGTTAGGGCATGCTAGGCTATGGGTTGAACTAGATGGACTTAAAGTCTTCCTTCAACCTTAATAACTATGTAACTATGTAACTATGTAACTATGTTCACTCCCATAGAATCCCCATGTTCACCCCCATAGAATCCCCATGCTCCCCCATAGAATCCCCATGTTCACCCCATAGAATCCCCATGTTCACCCCATAGAATCCCCATGTTTACCCCATAGAATCCCCATGTTTACCCCATAGAATCCCCATGTTTGCCCCATAGAATCCCCATGTTTACCCCATAGAATCCCCATGTTCACCCCCATTGAATCCCCATGTTCACCCCCATAGAATCACCATGTTCACCCCATAAAATCCCCATGTTCACTCCCATAGAATCCCCATGTTCACCCCATAGAATCCCCATGTTCACCCCATAGAATCCCCATGTTCACTCCATAGAATCCCCATGTTCACCCCCATAGAATCCCCATGTTCACCCCCATAGAATCCCCATGTTCACCCCCATAGAATCCCCATGTTCACTCCATAGAATCCTCATGTTCACCCCCATAGAATCCCCATGTTCACCCCCATAGAATCCCCATGTTCACCCCATAGAATCCCCATGTTCACTCCATAGAATCCTCATGTTCACCCCCATAGAATCCCCATGTTCACCCCCATAGAATCCCCATGTTCACCCCATAGAATCCTCATGTTCACCCCCATAGAATCCCCATGTTCACCCCATAAAATCCCCATGTTCACTCCATAGAATCCCCATGTTCACCCCCATAGAATCCCCATGTTCACCCCATAGAATCCCCATGTTCACCCCATAGAATCCCCATGTTTACCCCATAGAATCCCCATGTTTACCCCATAGAATCCCCATGTTTACCCCATAGAATCCCCATGTTCACCCCCATAGAATCCCCATGTTCACCCCCATAGAATCCCCATGTTCACCCCATAAAATCCCCATGTTCACTCCCATAGAATCCCCATGTTCACCCCATAGAATCCCCATGTTCACCCCATAGAATCCCCATGTTCACCCCATAGAATCCCCATGTTCACTCCATAGAATCCCCATGTTCACCCCCATAGAATCCCCATGTTCACCCCCATAGAATCCCCATGTTCACCCCCATAGAATCCCCATGTTCACTCCATAGAATCCTCATGTTCACCCCCATAGAATCCCCATGTTCACCCCCATAGAATCCCCATGTTCACCCCATAGAATCCCCATGTTCACCCCCATAGAATCCCCATGTTCACCCCCATAGAATCCCCATGTTCACCCCATAGAATCCTCATGTTCACCCCCATAGAATCCCCATGTTCACCCCATAAAATCCCCATGTTCACCCCCATAGAATCCCCATGTTCACCCCCATAGAATCCCCATGTTCACCCCCATAGAATCCCCATGTTCACCCCATAGAATCCCCATGTTCACCCCATAGAATCCTCATGTTCACCCCCATAGAATCCCCATGTTCACCCCCATAGAATCCCCATGTTCACCCCATAGAATCCTCATGTTCACCCCCATAGAATCCCCATGTTCACCCCATAGAATCCTCATGTTCACCCCCATAGAATCCCCATGTTCACCCCATAGAATCCTCATGTTCACCCCCATAGAATCCCCATGTTCACCCCATAGAATCCCCATGTTCACCCCATAGAATCCCCATGTTCACCCCATAGAATCCCCATGTTTACCCCATAGAATCCCCATGTTTACCCCATAGAATCCCCATGTTCACCCCCCATAGAATCCCCATGTTCACCCCCATAGAATCCCAATGTTCACCCCATAAAATCCCCATGTTCACTCCCATAGAATCCCCATGTTCACCCCATAGAATCCCCATGTTCACCCCATAGAATCCCCATGTTCACCCCCATAGAATCCCCATGTTCACCCCATAGAATCCTCATGTTCACCCCCATAGAATCCCCATGTTCACCCCATAAAATCCCCATGTTCACCCCATAGAATCCCCATGTTCACCCCCATAGAATCCCCATGTTCACCCCCATAGAATCCCCATGTTCACCCCCATAGAATCCCCATGTTCACTCCATAGAATCCCCATGTTCACCCCATAGAATCCCCATGTTCACCCCATAGAATCTCCATGTTCACCCCATAGAATCCCCATGTTTACCCCATAGAATCCCCATGTTTACCCCATAGAATCCCCATGTTCACCCCCCATAGAATCCCCATGTTCACCCCCATAGAATCCCAATGTTCACCCCATAAAATCCCTATGTTCACTCCCATAGAATCCCCATGTTCACCCCATAGAATCCCCATGTTCACTCCATAGAATCCCCATGTTCACCCCCATAGAATCCCCATGTTCACCCCCATAGAATCCCCATGTTCACCCCCATAGAATCCCCATGTTCACTCCATAGAATCCTCATGTTCACCCCCATAGAATCCCCATGTTCACCCCCATAGAATCCCCATGTTCACCCCATAGAATCCCCATATTCACTCCATAGAATCCTCATGTTCACCCCCATAGAATCCCCATGTTCACCCCCATAGAATCCCCATGTTCACCCCATAGAATCCTCATGTTCACCCCATAAAATCCCCATGTTCACCCCCCATAGAATCCCCATGTTCACCCCCATAGAATCCCCATGTTCACCCCCATAGAATCCCCATGTTCACCCAATAGTATCCCCATGTTCATCCCCATAGAATCCCCATGTTCACCCCATAGAATCCTCTTGTTCACCCCCATAGAATCCCCTGTTCACCCCATAGAATCCCCATGTTCACCCCATAAAATCCCCATGTTCACCCCATAGAATCCCCATATTCACCCCATTGAACCCACATGTTCACCCCCATAGAATCCCCATGTTCACCCCATAGAATCCCCATATTCACCCCATTGAACCCACATGTTCACCCCCATAGAATCCCCATATTCATCCCATAGAATCCCCATGTTCATCCCATAGAATCCCCATGTTCACCCCATAGAATCCCCATGTTCAACCCCATAGAATCCCCATGTTCACCCCATCATGTGTATGTTCATACACATGAAAAAAAAAAACACCACATACTCACCTCAGTCTCGTTCCCAGGCGCCCTGCTTCTGTTTCTCCAATGTGGAACACCCACCAGGGCCGTGGGGTACTCTGTATCGGGTCCGGTACTTAAAGGGATGTGTCACGGCAGTGGTAACCCGGTCCGTGGCCCTGTGCGCCCATGTAAAAGGGACGCTCTTTAAAGGGCTTTTGTGAATAAAGTTTGTTTGTGACGCCACCTGTGGTATTCGATCAGGGATGACCAACGTTGCATAAAGGGGTCCTCTGGGGTGATGTTATGGCAGCAGGGATGGTATGGCTTTCCGCAGGTGAAGCTTGGTCCCCAGGGCTCCCGATTTAGTAGGGACAGGTGGTAGATGGTGTAGGAAGAAATGGAGGACACAGGGTTGCAGTCTCCTTACCTTTTTACTGATGCAAGGCAGCCACAGTCCAGGGTACCAGATCACAGGAGCTGATATGGTCCAGCCGGCTTGGAAGCAAATCTGGAATCCCTGTTGTGAATTTGGATTCTGGGCTCCCCCGGTGGCTACTGGTGGAATTGAACTGGTGTCTTCATCTTCTCTGTTCACCTGTTCCCATCAAGATGTGGGAGTCGCTATATAACCTTGCTGCTCTGTTAGTTGCTTGCCGGTCAACAATGTTATCAGAAGCCTCTCTGTGCTTGTTCCTGCTCCTAGACAACTACTAGATAAGTTGGACTCTTGTCCATGTTTGTTTTTGCATTTTTGTTCCAGTTCACAGCTGTAGTTTCGTTACTGTGTCTGGAAAGCTCTTGTGAACAGGAATTGCCACTCTGGTGTTATGAGTTAATGCCAGAGTTTTAAAGTAATTTCTGGATGGTGTTTTGATAGGGTTTTCAGCTGACCATGAAAGTGTCCTTTCTGTCTTCTGCTATGTAGTAAGTGGACCTCAAATTTGCTAAACCTATTTTCATACTACGTTTGTTATTTCATCTTAACTCACCGCCAATACATGTGGGGGGCCTCTGTCTCCTTTCGGGGTATTTCTCTAGAGGTGAGCTAGGACTAATATTTTCCTCTGCTAGCTTTATTTAGTCCTCCGGCTGGTGCTGGGCATCTAGAATCAACGTAGGCATGCTACCCGGCCACTGCTAGTTGTGCGTTAGGTTTAGTTCATGGTCAGCTTAGTTCCCATCTTCCAAGAGCTAGTTTCTATATATGCTGATGCTATGTTCTCTTGCCATTGAGATCATGACAGTTTGACCGGCCCACTAAAGGGTTAAAATCCTTGGCTGAGAAAGGAGAGAAATAAGTAGTCTGCTGAAATTTTTTTTTTTTTTTCTCTCCTTCTAATCTTTGAATGGCTCTGTGTCCACCTGTTTGTAATGGATCTTCAGAGTGTAACTGCAGGTTTGAATAATCTCGCCACGAAGGTACAAAATTTGCAAGACTTTGTTTGTCATGCACCTGTATCTGAGCCGAGAATTCCTTTGCCGGAATTTTTCTCGGGGAATAGATCTGGGTTTCAGAATTTTCGAAATAATTGCAAATTATTTTTGTCCTTGAAATTTCGCTCTGCCGGAGACCCTGCACAGCAGGTCAGGATTGTGATTTCCTTGCTCCGGGGCGACCCTCAAGACTGGGCTTTTTCATTGACACCAGGGGATCCTGCGTTGCTCAATGTGGATGCGTTTTTTCTGGCCTTGGGGTTGCTTTATGACGAACCTCATTTGGAGCTTCAGGCAGAAAAAACTTTGATGTCCCTATCTCAGGGGCAAGATGAAGCGGAAATTTACTGCCAAAGATTCCGTAAATGGTCTGTGCTTACTCAGTGGAATGAGTGCGCCCTGGCGGCGACTTTCAGAGAGGGTCTCTCTGATGCCATTAAGGATGTTATGGTGGGGTTCCCTGTGCCTGCGGGTCTGAATGAGTCCATGACAATGGCTATTCAGATCGATAGGCGTTTGCGGGAGCGCAAACCAGTGCACCATCTGGCGGTGTCCACTGAGAAGTCGCCAGAGAGTATGCAGTGTGATAGAATTCTGTCCCGAAGCGAGCGGCAGAATTTTAGACGGAAAAAGGGGTTGTGTTTCTATTGTGGTGATTCTACTCATGTTATATCAGCATGCTCTAAGCGCACTAAAAAGCTTGGTAAATCTGTTTCCATTTGCACCTTACCGTCTAAGTTTATTCTATCTGTGACCCTGATTTGCTCTTTGTCATCTATTACCACGGACGCCTATGTCGACTCTGGCGCCGCTTTGAGTCTTATGGATTGGTCCTTTGCCAAACGCTGTGGGTATGATTTAGAGCCTTTGGAGACTTCTATTCATCTGAAGGGGATTGACTCCACCCCATTGGCTAATAATAAACCACAATACTGGACACAAGTAACTATGCGTATTAATCCGGATCACCAGGAGATTATTCGCTTTCTGGTGCTGTATAATCTACATGATGATTTGGTGCTAGGATTGCCTTGGCTGCAATCTCACAACCCAGTCCTCGACTGGAGAGCTATGTCTGTGTTGAGCTGGGGATGTAAGGGGGCTCATGGGGATGTACCTGTGGTTTCCATTTCATCATCTATTCCCTCTGAAATTCCTGAGTTCCTGTCTGACTATCGTGACGTCTTTGAAGAATCCAAGCTTGGTTCGTTACCTCCGCACCGAGAGTGCGATTGTGCCATAGATTTAATTCCGGGTAGTAAATACCCAAAGGGTCGTTTATTTAATCTGTCTGTGCCTGAACATGCTGCTATGCGAGAATATATAAAGGAGTCCTTGGAAAAGGGACATATTCGTCCATCGTCATCTCCCTTAGGAGCCGGTTTTTTCTTTGTGTCAAAAAAAGACGGCTCTTTGAGACCATGTATTGATTATCGGCTTTTGAATAAGATCACTGTTAAATATCAATACCCATTGCCGTTGCTTACTGATTTGTTTGCTCGCATAAAGGGGGCCAAGTGGTTCTCTAAGATTGACCTTCGTGGGGCGTATAATTTGGTGCGAATCAGGCAGGGGGATGAGTGGAAAACCGCATTTAATACGCCCGAGGGCCACTTTGAGTATTTAGTGATGCCTTTTGGTCTTTCAAATGCTCCGTCAGTTTTCCAGTCCTTTATGCATGATATTTTTCGCGATTATTTGGATAAATTTATGATTGTGTATCTGGATGATATTCTGATTTTTTCGGATGACTGGGACTCTCATGTCCAGCAAGTCAGGAGGGTTTTTCAGGTTTTGCGGTCTAATTCTTTGTGTGTGAAGGGTTCTAAGTGTGTTTTTGGGGTACAGAGGATTTCCTTTTTGGGATATATTTTTTCCCCCTCTTCCATTGAAATGGATCCTGTCAAGGTTCAAGCTATTTGTGATTGGACGCAGCCCTCTTCTCTTAAGAGTCTTCAGAAATTTTTGGGCTTTGCTAACTTTTATCGTCGATTTATTGCTGGTTTTTCGGATATTGCTAAGCCATTGACCGATTTGACTAAGAAGGGTGCTGATGTTGCTGATTGGTCCCCTGATGCTGTGGAGGCCTTTCGGGAGCTTAAGCGCCGTTTTTCCTCTGCCCCTGTGTTGCGTCAGCCTGATGTTGCTCTACCTTTTCAGGTTGAGGTCGACGCTTCTGAGATCGGAGCTGGGGCAGTGTTGTCGCAGAAAAGTTCTGACTGCTCCGTGATGAGGCCTTGTGCCTTCTTTTCCCGTAAATTTTCGCCCGCTGAGCGGAATTATGATGTTGGGAATCGGGAGCTTTTGGCCATGAAGTGGGCTTTTGAGGAGTGGCGCCATTGGCTTGAGGGGGCCAGACATCAGGTGGTGGTATTGACTGACCACAAAAATTTGATTTATCTTGAGACCGCCAGGCGCCTGAATCCTAGACAGGCGCGCTGGTCATTATTTTTCTCTCGGTTTAATTTTGTGGTGTCATACCTACCGGGTTCTAAGAATGTTAAGGCGGATGCCCTTTCTAGGAGTTTTGAGCCTGACTCGCCTGGTAACTCTGAGCCCACAGGTATCCTTAAGGATGGAGTGGTATTGTCAGCCGTTTCTCCAGACCTGCGGCGGGCCTTGCAGGAGTTTCAGGCGGATAGACCTGATCGTTGCCCACCTGATAAACTGTTTGTTCCTGATGATTGGACCAGTAGAGTCATCTCTGAGGTTCATTCTTCTGCGTTGGCAGGTCATCCTGGCATTTTTGGTACCAGGGATTTGGTGGCAAGGTCCTTCTGGTGGCCTTCCCTGTCACGAGATGTGCGAGGCTTTGTGCAGTCTTGTGACGTTTGTGCTCGGGCCAAGCCTTGTTGTTCTCGGGCTAGTGGATTATTGTTGCCCTTGCCTATTCCTAAGAGGCCTTGGACGCACATCTCGATGGATTTTATTTCAGATCTGCCTGTTTCTCAGAAGATGTCTGTCATCTGGGTGGTGTGTGACCGCTTTTCTAAGATGGTCCATTTGGTTCCTCTGCCCAAGTTGCCTTCTTCTTCCGAGTTGGTTCCTCTGTTTTTTCAAAATGTTGTTCGTTTGCATGGTATTCCTGAGAATATCGTTTCTGACAGAGGGACCCAATTCGTGTCTAGATTTTGGCGGGCATTCTGTGCTAGGATGGGCATAGATTTATCTTTTTCGTCCGCTTTCCATCCTCAGACTAATGGCCAGACCGAGCGGATTAATCAGACCCTGGAGACATATCTGAGGTGTTTTGTGTCTGCTGACCAGGATGATTGGGTTGCTTTTTTGCCATTGGCGGAGTTCGCTCTCAATAATCGGGCCAGCTCTGCCACTTTGGTGTCCCCGTTTTTCTGTAATTCGGGGTTTCATCCTCGATTTTCCTCTGGTCAGGTGGAATCTTCGGATTGTCCTGGAGTGGATGCTGTGGTGGAGAGATTGCATCAGATCTGGGGGCAGGTGGTGGACAATTTGAGGTTGTCCCAGGAGAAGACTCAGCTTTTTGCCAACCGCCACCGTCGTGTTGGTCCTCGGCTTTTTGTTGGGGATTTGGTGTGGTTGTCTTCTCGTTTTGTCCCTATGAGGGTCTCTTCTCCTAAGTTTAAGCCTCGGTTCATC
Source organism: Ranitomeya variabilis (assembly GCF_051348905.1). Classification (NCBI taxonomy): domain Eukaryota; kingdom Metazoa; phylum Chordata; class Amphibia; order Anura; family Dendrobatidae; genus Ranitomeya; species Ranitomeya variabilis. The sequence continues at coordinate 26,367,022 of NC_135232.1, forward strand.
GGCCCGTATAAGATATTGGAGATTCTTAACCCTGTTTCCTTCCGTTTGGACCTCCCTGCATCCTTTTCTATTCATAACGTTTTTCATCGGTCATTATTGCGCAGGTATGAGGTACCGGTTGTGCCTTCCGTTGAGCCTCCTGCTCCGGTGTTGGTTGAGGGTGAGTTGGAGTACGTTGTGGAGAAAATCTTAGACTCTCGTGTTTCCAGACGGAGACTCCAGTATCTGGTCAAGTGGAAGGGATACGGCCAGGAGGATAATTCTTGGGTGAATGCATCTGATGTTCATGCCTCTGATCTGGTTCGTGCCTTTCATAGGGCCCATCCTGATCGCCCTGGTGGTTCTGGTGAGGGTTCGGTGCCCCCTCCTTGAGGGGGGGGTACTGTTGTGAATTTGGATTCTGGGCTCCCCCGGTGGCTACTGGTGGAATTGAACTGGTGTCTTCATCTTCTCTGTTCACCTGTTCCCATCAAGATGTGGGAGTCGCTATATAACCTTGCTGCTCTGTTAGTTGCTTGCCGGTCAACAATGTTATCAGAAGCCTCTCTGTGCTTGTTCCTGCTCCTAGACAACTACTAGATAAGTTGGACTCTTGTCCATGTTTGTTTTTGCATTTTTGTTCCAGTTCACAGCTGTAGTTTCGTTACTGTGTCTGGAAAGCTCTTGTGAACAGGAATTGCCACTCTGGTGTTATGAGTTAATGCCAGAGTTTTAAAGTAATTTCTGGATGGTGTTTTGATAGGGTTTTCAGCTGACCATGAAAGTGTCCTTTCTGTCTTCTGCTATGTAGTAAGTGGACCTCAAATTTGCTAAACCTATTTTCATACTACGTTTGTTATTTCATCTTAACTCACCGCCAATACATGTGGGGGGCCTCTGTCTCCTTTCGGGGTATTTCTCTAGAGGTGAGCTAGGACTAATATTTTCCTCTGCTAGCTTTATTTAGTCCTCCGGCTGGTGCTGGGCATCTAGAATCAACGTAGGCATGCTACCCGGCCACTGCTAGTTGTGCGTTAGGTTTAGTTCATGGTCAGCTTAGTTCCCATCTTCCAAGAGCTAGTTTCTATATATGCTGATGCTATGTTCTCTTGCCATTGAGATCATGACAAATCCCCCTTTACCAGGTGGAGTTGGAAGCCTTCCCTCTAGCGCTGTGTTGTTGCAGTTCCTTGCTGCCTTAGGACTCACACAAAGTCCTCACGTGTTCTCTCTGTCCCCCTTTAGGTGGGACAGTACTCGTATGACAGGTAGCTCAAGCCTTTTTACAGGATCTCTATCATGACCCTATGCGTTACTGTGTCTTCAGGTGTATGGCGAACAGGTAACTTGCAATCTGCTGTCCAGCCAGTTTCTGCTGTGAGATGTAGAGTACTGCACAACCTCGGTTGTCCGGCTACCGGTTTCATTCGCTTCAGTGTGGAAAAAGTTCAGTCGCAGCTTCTCACCAGCTCTTCACTTCGCCTGTGCCGCTTTTCTCCTTCACGCTCTGTACAATCTGTTCTGCTTTCCTTTCTCTCTCTTTCCAGGAGCTGCAGCATCACACGTGACTGCACGGCCCCTCACTTTCCTCACAGGAGCTGCAGATCCTCTCGTCTGCGTGGCCCCTTCCCTTTCACTCACTGACTCCTCTCGCCAACTAACTAACTCTCCCTCCAGACCAGAATATATATATAGGGGAGTCACCCACAAGCTGTATCAGAGCTCCCCCTTCTGGCCTGAGTATAAACATGTTGTATGCTTGTGATTACCTGATAAAGAGATCATTTCTTGCTTCCAAGCGTGACATCACTCTCCCCGTGAGGAAAGCAATGCCACTGTAACAACCAGGAACCTGCGGTGTTACAGATGTGCTGACTCTCCGGCGGTACACAGCTGACGCGATGATATGATGTCATCGCGTCAGCTGTTTCACACACTGATTGGTGGAAGAAGTGGCCAGAGGCCCCTCCTCCATCAATGCTGACTGCGGGAGACAGCGAGCGAGTGGGCGGGCACGGTGTGGCCCACGGACCTCAGGTTTTCAGCCCCACGGCTGTCTCGGTCCTCGGGCCGGAATGTGACCGCTAGAGGGCTGGATGTGGCCCGTGGTCCACACTTTGCACAGGTCTTTTCTGAGGTAATCATTCTTGGTAAATCATGGTGCACCCTTTACCGTTTTTCAGCTTATACACTTTTTGCTTGGCACTTGTTCACACTAACTTAGATGTGCTGGTCTTTTTCTCTATTTCCATTAGAAGAAAAGATGGTGGTTTTGTTAACATGACCACACGTTTTACACGGAGTATGGCAGCATTGATAGAAACCTTTGTGTGTCAGTCATGTATTACCCATCAACGTGTTGATATTTAGAAATAAACCGGGTGACAGTGTACCTCCAATATGAGAGCTTTTTTTGCTGCATAACGTATGTCACATTACTTTATGAAAATAAATATATTGCTGATAACATGTTTGTCATGGCAACAATGTCCTTCTAGAATTGAATTAGCGTTGTTGGGTTTTTCTGTAACAGAGAATAGTAATGGATTGTGTCTGTGCCTCCCCAATTAAAGTAATATCCAAATAATTAGTTTTATCATTGGACAGATGATAAGTGAATGCGAGATTGCAGTCGTTATTGTTGATGTGGCAAATGTATCAGCTTCTGCTTCATTGGCCTTGCATACCATTATTACGTCGTCAATATAGCGACCATAACAAATCATAAGATGTTTGAAGAGATTGGACTCAGTAAAAATACATTTCTCTTCCCAACATGTCTTCTTTTTAAACAAAAATTGTTTATTTTTACTTTTCTTCACTGGAGAACTTTCCTTACTATTTCTGTCTCAAGAAATGCCCAGGACCAGTGCTGCTCCGAGCATGGATCTCTTCCTCTACCAAGTGCCAGACTCATGGAGAGCTGACTATTTCCTTCCCTACACATATTAAATGTCTTGCTCTTCCAGTGCTCTTTTTTGGTCAACCACTACTGAGGAGTGTAATAATTGTTTTGAAATACCTTGTCAAAGGTGTGTCAGAGGCTGCAGACCGTCGCACTGTATCTCACTGCAGAAGGTCTCAGCAGTTTGCTTTGCAGACTTCTTCCTGGTCCTTCTGACTCTAGGACCCAGTGGCAACCTTCCCCCGGCTCTAGTTGATACACCTGGACCCAGGTGTTTATAACTCCCAGCTTGCTGCTGGCAGTTACCGGTGATATTTCCATTTCCCCCTGTTGAGGCTTGGAGCTATAGCAGTCGGCTATCTTTCTAACTGGTGTTTGGAGGACATCCGTGTTTCTTTCTGAGTCTACTCAAGCTAAGTGATCCCCTTGTTTGTGTATCCCAGCTGTCTTTAGTGGTTGTGGGGATTGACTAGTGCTTGTTGCCAGGGTCAGGCAATGGTTAGGTATCCTGCTCGGCGATAGGTGCAGAACCTATATAGGGACGTTTAGGGCAGACAGAGGGACCTTAGATCTGCCTAGGGGTCTCTAGTCCCCCCTTCCCTAGTGTTGGGTTCCCATCCCTTTATCCCTTCGTGTTGCACTTAGTCTTTACTTCACCGTGCATGACATACCTCCAATGAATTTCCTCCACCTGCTTGTCTGTGAATTGATGGAGTCCAAAGTCTTTAGAGATGGTTTTGTAAACTTTTCCAGCTTGATGAACTTCAACTGATCTTCTGAGGTCCTCAGAAATCTCCCTTGTTTGTGCAAGGATACATGTCCACAAAAGTGTTTTGAAGATCAGATGTACATAACTCCCTGCTCTTTAAATAAAACAGGCCGCTCACTCACACCTGATTGTCATCCCATTGATTAAAAACATCATACTTTCATTTCACCTTCAAATTATCTGATAATTCTAAAGATTCACATACTTTTAACACTCACAGACGTGATACTGGATCATTTTCTCCAATGAAAAAATGGCAAAGCCTAATATTTCTGACTCATTTATTTGATTTGGTTCCTTATCTGCTTTTAGAACTTGGATGAAAATCCGATGTAGTTTTAGGTCACATTTATATAGAAATATGGAAAGTTCTGAAAGGTTCACAAACTTCTAAGCACCATAATATTTCAGTAGAAAGCGGATTTTAATGACATGACATTTTCTGATATTACAATGGGACTTGTTTCTACAGAAACGTTTGAGAAAAACGTGGACATTTTTCTACATTTTATGTAAATGGACACATACAATAGACAGCGAATATTGCGGAATTTTCTTATGTAAACCGTTCATTACAGAACTTGGCCTCGGCACAATCACAATGAGCAGTCGTTCCCATCTGCTCTTAGTTTTGTTTTTTCTCTTTTGCTTTGTGGTTTGCTTCCAAAAACAAAAAGTGAGGTCAAGTTGCTCAATAAATGGATGAATGAGGATGTGACTGAACATGACTAAATAATAAATATGCTGAAGAAAACTTAATAGAATCTGTGTTTTTTTTAAATATAATGTTTATATAAGGTTTTATCATACAATATAAGATATTTCCTCTCATTTCAGAATAATCTGTTGTGTGTGTACCTGAGGAATAACACTATTTCTCCCCATTATCTAACTGGTATAATGCAGTTTCCCTTCTCAGGGTCTATTTTTAATTTCCAGTTGTCTCTAAGTTAATGGAATGGAGACTATCTGCTATGATGTCACCCATAAACAGCACACACAGAAATGAGGCATCCCTGCTCTCCATTTCATGTGTGTGAACTAATTCCTGCTGACCGTTTCGCCGAGTGGATACAGCTTTTTCTAGGGACCCCTGATTTTCTTCTATGCTGTCACACACTTGTCTTGGGACTTACTTTTGGTAATAAAAATAAGTATCTTTTACAAAATGAATTATCCATGTATATCTGCACTTAAAATTGCACTTCCAGTAGAACTTTCCATACAGTACAAATCAGTATAATCACCTTTTATCATCACCCCCAAAAAAACTAGCACTTTTGCTTCTATATTATATCATTGACAGTGCATTGCTCACTATAAAAAAAACACGCCAATGCAATAAGTCACATATCATTCATATAAAATGCTAACACAGCAAAAAAGACTGAGCAGCTCCATATTAATAAGGAGCTCCGTGCTAAATGCAAAGGGCAAAACCCTAATAAGAATCACAAGAATTGCATAAGTCCTCCCAAAAAAAGATTCCAAAGGTGGTTGCATTAAAAACCTGAGAAAGGCATCCTGTCCAAGATCCAAGGATGTAAGGTCAAAAGAAAGTCAAAAGAAACGACAGAGCAAGATGCCAAATGTGTTTCGCCACACAATGTGGCTTCCTCAGGGGCCTTTGAATCAAGTGTGTATAACTTAGTTTAAATAGAGAGATGGATTACGATTATAAAAATCAGCTGTTGGGCTTACCGAAAGTTGAGCATACTAAGACCGACGCGGCGTTCGCGCATGCACATGATGTCAGCTATATCAGCGCATGCGTAGAATCAGAAATGTAATATACTGGGACCGGCATACAGGTCACACATGTGCGGGATGTCAACAAATTTACCGATTGTAAGACGAATGTGCCTATATATAGAAGAAAATGTGCTGCCACTGAAGAAGGGGACTTACCTTGCATTCAATCTTTTTTGGCCATGGCTATGTTGGAAAAGTGTCATTGAATCCTTCATTTTAAGTCCTGAGTCATTTGTCCCACGTAGACTTTTGGACAGTCCCATACACCAAATTTTTGGGACGGCAGTTAAAAAACTCACATGAATTAATCTGCGAAGGAAAAATTCGGAAGAGAGATGCCCTCCTGTGCAGTGACATTCGGGCAAATGGTGTAATTCCCGTATGGATGCATAATGTTTCTACTGTTTTTCTGCCCCTGTTCAGTTTTTGAGTCGGTCTCCTAAAGTGACTACAGGTTACGTTATCCTTTTCGACCTTCGGGCCACCAGACTTGGATATGGGGAAATTAAAAATGTCAAATTAGGTTCACGTAATAAGATCTCCAAAATGTGAGTCAAAATCCTCCGACTACCTTGTCATTGATTGTTGAATGTTGTAATGACACTGATGGGCCTTGATTCTTCTCTAAATCATTTTCTTAGTAGATCTTGTCGATCACTCTGTTTCGAAAATTGGAATGCTTTTCCGTGGATGCCCCCTCTTTATAAATCACTCTGTAAGATCCTTACAGATACTTTAGCTAGACTATGTTTTGGTGGATTCGCATGTTTTGTTTTCCTTGTTTTTGTATTTATGCTTAAGGTTGATCCCTGATCTACCGTCAGTGGTGGCCCTTTCAATAATCTGTTTCCATTGCTCATTTTCTCGCGACAACAGAACAATGATTTCTCGCACCTTTCTCCCTCCGTTCTCCTATGTACTGGTACTCAAAGCCATGTATTTTGCTGTGTGATATGTGTGATGTGGTGAGGCCCATTCTCAAAGGTTTCGATCCTCGATCCAGACAATGGTGCAGTAAGATGGATGTACTGGAGCAATGGAGGAGGTAATGGTTGGATGACAAATGCAGGAGAAAAAGAGTAGATCACAAAGAAGCTGAAGAAGACCCAGTGAGGGCGGATGAAGCAAAATCGATATAAATGCATAGCAGAAAGGACTCTGAAACATAGGAGAGCCAAGCATTGTAGCAGAGCTGAGTAGGTCAGGAGACTCAATGCAGCAATATAGCAAAACTCAACAATGTGGCAAAGCTTGGTAGGTCAAAAGATTCATAGTATTGAGGTAGCAGAGCCCAGCAATGCAGCAGAGCACAACAGATGACTTGCAGTTACATTGTAGCAGAGAATAGTAGCACAGGACTCAAATTCCAAAGAAAAACAGTCCATGTAAAAAAAGGTTTAAGAATAAGAAGTATCACTTCGAAATGTGTCAACCAATACCTTGAAGACTTTTTCTTCGGATGTTATACTTATCCATTTATTCATGTGGACTTTCTATGGAATTATATTTTTATGGATGAATTATTCCTTGAATAAATTTATGGTTGCCAACTACCTGAATACTCAAGCGGGTTTCACCAAAAGAGAAAGCCTACAAGAGGTGGGATCACAACCTCAGGGGTGCACACACAAAGAGTTATTATGACTCGGCATGCAAAGGAACATAGAGATGAGTGGCTGAAGTGACCCGGAGCGGAGACAGAGTGACTGTCAGTCCCATGTCAGGAGACGAACCGGCCTGTAGCATTTCTTCGACGGTGGAAGCACAGGCCATTCCGCTTATCTTCAGAGACATCACGCTCTTACTTCATCAGGGATAAGGAGCTCTTCAAGGCAGTATGAGGTTCTAAATCCTTAGCCATCAATCCCTTAGATAACTGTGTGATTGTTGTACTCACATGCCAGGCGTCCTCAGATAGTGCTAACTCAGCTGGCAGTGAATTGTAATAAGAGTCCAGGATAAACAGAGTTGATATTCTCTGTATTCTCTGAAATCTTGTAATAAGTACAATGCAGCAGGTGGAAAGAGTAATACCAAACAGAGAAGCATACATGTGCATACAAAGATGGCTACAGCAAACTGATAATGAAGAAGGGAGGAGCAAGGGCTAACATCATAAACTACAGGAGAGACAAAGGGACAAACTTCAGAGGGCAGAGCTTCTCCCTAGCAACAGCAGAATTAAATGCATAACACAAAAAATACACAAAAAGTTGTTCCCATTCATGGGACACAACACAAGTCACTAGTATGGAACTTCTAGTTCCAAATAGTGTTTCTTTACAAACTGCTAAAACAAGGTCACATCTTCATTATTAATCCTATTCCGGTGTCATATAATGGAAATTTTCTACAACTACCTGATGTCTATCCAAGTACGAAATGTAGAGCCATAAAAACCACAAAAAAAGAAATCCCATGCATAGAATTCCCTGAAGGGAGCGACAAAGTAAATTCAAAGATCACTCAAAAGTATCGCTGTAAGAAAGAGGATGAAGGCAGAACTCAAAGGGCATTCTATACAAGGCTGATGTAAAGGATTTGTAGGACGTCCATTGTCACCACATTGTCAGGAGAAAACATTACAGGAAATTCCCCGGTTCCTCTTTTTTTGTGGAACTGAGAAAATAAAACCGAACGAAAAGAAGAGGAGAGAATTCACAAGCATTGACCTCTGCGGAAAGCAAATGAATACTTCAATTAACCATATTTAACCTCTAAGGGCTGAACAGAAAAATTGCCCCCTGCATTCTGATAGCGTGCAAAACATCTGGGATTTATTCACACCTTTACAATAACATCGTCAGTTTATATTATATAACACCAGAATAGAAGTGATAATGAAGATTTATCCCTTTTCTGACAGTTTGCAAAGAAACAATGTGTGAAACAACAAGCTGGATACTAGCATCTCAAAACCCCACTGTATGTACTTAAAGGAGACGTATCACTTGCCATAAATATGTAATTATTTTACATGGGGTAAACACCGCTGTTCTCCTGAATCCAGCGATATAGCCTTCCATTTTCTACACATAAAATTTCTATCCAAATGGGTGTAGTTCTCAAGACGACACCCACAGAGAAGCGTTATCGACCACACCCACTTGGCTGTGCATACCGGGAAGATGGGGCCATATCTCAGGAATGGAGAGGAGCAGGAACAAAAGCAAAACATCGCCGGATTCAGGAGAAAAGTGGCATTTACAACAGGGAAAAAAAGATCCAAATTTTTATGCCAAGTGACAGATCCTGTTTAACCAACAACTTTGCAGACAGTTTCTTTCCTTAATGTAGGAAGACAGTTACTTTGAAATGTGCTGAAAGGAAGTGCGCCCACACCAGGAATCAGTACCTAGTGTTATGTCACTGAAGGAGCGTCTGCAAACATGGGACTGACGGACACAGTGAAGAGAATAATCGCAAGCAGCAACAAATGGACTATTAAGTTATATATTTCACTCACTGTCATAAATGTAGCTATAAATGTGCAGGTCAGGGGCTGCGAGGCCATGGATTAATGCCTCCACCCCGAGTGTCCTCCACCGCCTGCTGTGAGCAGGTAATTAAAGTGGGTTGTCTAATGGAGAGCAGACATGGAGTCTGTACACAGAGTAAACAACAGGCCGTGTGATGATACTTTTCTCTCCTGTGTCATTAAATCTTTCCTTGCTGCAAAGCAACATTTTGCCAAATATGGGTAGGTCCTATTGCTATGGGAGACATTTTTGGCATCATGGCGCAGTGGCGAACGCACTTACTCGAATTCCTGTGTGATCTGCACATGAGTAGTGATGAGCGAATATACTAGTTACTCAAGATTTCCCGAGCATGCTCAGGTGAGTATTTGTAAGTGCTCGGAGATTTAGTTTTCCTCAGCTGAATGATTTACATCTGTTAGCCAGCTTGATTACATGTGGGGATTCCCTAGCAACCAGGCAATCCCCACATGTACTCAGCCTGGCTAGTAGCTGTAAATCATTCAGCTGCGGCGATGAAAACTAAATCTCCGAGCACTAAAAAATACTCGGAGGACCCCGAGCATGCTCGGGAAATCTCCAGTAATGAGTATATTCGCTCATCACTACACATGAGCCCAAAAATAATTTTATGCCATGTCTCATATATCTATGTGAAGCTAAAATCATGTAATGAAATATGGCATTAATATCTCCCACCTGGGACCTCCAGGGGGCAGATATCCTTAACATTGTGTATCTCCTAATTTTTGGGACCTAAGCCACTGTTATGAACGTGACACACTCACACACGGGTAATAAGAAAAAGGAAGACCTGTTACAGAGTGGAGCCATACCCACATCCTACTGGTCCCTGTACTGACTAGTCAATCCCTAGCCACACAACTCAAAGCACCACCTTGAACCTGACTCTCTAAAAGGCCATCGAAGGGTTTCTTGTACAACCTGAGGAACCAGAGGGGAGGCCGGTAGACACTACAAACAAGGGGAAAGGAAAGTGTGTAGGTGGACACTAAGACCCAGGGTGGGAAAACTTAAAGCACATTCATAAAGGGGAGAGAGGGAAATTAAGAAGAAACAAAAATAAATGAAACAAGTAGAACTTCTGAGAAACCTAACTGTGGTCAAAGGAAAAGTTGCCAGAAAGGTAGACAAACAGACACTCAGCAGGACCACAAACTGTGTTTGTCAAGCAGGGAAAATCCCACAACTGAAGTGCTGGAACTCTTTAGCACAAATCTACCTAGATGTATAGCCAGCAAGGAAATGCAGTGAAGGGATAATATATAAAGTCCAACCCAGAATGTGATAGGGCAGAACAAAAGCAGAGAATGGAAAAAACCTGGAGATGAATAAACCAAGAAGGGAGAATAAAGACAATAGGAATAATTAGCATAAGGACAGGGAAGGAAAGGGCAATAGCCCAGAAGAAAGAACAGACCATAAAGCAATATGTCATTGTTTAGGATCCCCAAACTGAGCCATGACAGCCACATCTCATTTACCGGCCCCAATGTGAGGTCACAAGGGAAGTGACTCTTACATGATAAAAGCAGATTCTGACTTAGAGCCATCATTCAGTGCTGGAAGATATTATTATTATTATTATTATTATTATTATTTATTTATATAGCACCATTGATTCCATGGTGCTGTACATGAGAAGGGGTTACATACAGATTACAGATATCACTTACAGTAGACAGACTAACAATGACAGACTGATACAGAGGGGCGAGGACCCTGCCCTTGCGGGCTTACATTCTACAGGATTATGGGGAAGGAGACAGTAGGTTGGGGGTTGCGGGAGCTTCGGTGTTGGTGAGGCGGTAGCTTCGGTAGTGATGAGGAGGCAGCGAGGTCAGTGCAGGCTGTAGGCTTTCCTGAAGAGATGAGTTTTCAGGTTCCGTCTGAAGGATCCGACTGTGGTTGATAGTCGGACGTGTTGGGGCAGAGAATTCCAGAGGATGGGGGATATCCGGGAGAAGTCTTGGAGGCGATTGGATGAGGAGCGAATAAGTGTGGAGGAGAGAAGGAGGTCTTGGGAGAACTGGAGATTACGTGAGGGAAGATATCGGGAGATTAGTTCAGAGATATATGGAGGAGACAGGTTATGGATGGCTTTGTAGGTCAGTATGAGTAATTTGAACTGGATACGCTGAGGGAATGGGAGCCAGTGAAGAGATTTGCAGAGGGGGGAAGCGGAAGAGTAGCGAGGAGAGAGATGGATTAGTCGGGCAGCAGAGTTAAGGATGGACTGGAGAGGTGCAAGGGTGTTAGCAGGGAGGCCACAGAAAAGGATGTTGCAGTAGTCAAGGCGGGAGATGATGAGGGCATGCGCAAGCATTTTAGTAGATTGAGGGTTGGGGAAAGGACGGATTCTGGAGATATTTTTGAGCTGGAGGTGACAGGAGGTGGAAAGAGCTTGGATGTGCGGTTTGAAGGACAGGGCAGAGTCGAAGGTTACTCCGAGGCAGCGGACTTCGGGTACGGGGGAAAGCATGATGTCGTTAATAGCGATAGATAGGTCAGGTAAGGAAGATTTGTGGGATGGAGGAAAGATGATGAGTTCAGATTTGTCCACATTGAGTTTGAGGAAGCGAGAGGAGAAGGAGGATATGGCTGATAGGCACTCTGGGATTCTGGACAGCAGAGCGGTGACGTCTGGGCCAGAGAAGTAGATTTGACTGTCATCAGCATAGAGGTGGTACTAGAATCCATGGGACTTTATGAGTTGTCCCAAGCCAAGTGTATAGATTGAGAAGAGTAGGGGTCCTAGAACAGAGCCTTGGGGGACTCCAACAGAGAGAGGGTGGGATGAGGAGGTAGTGTGGGAGTGGGAGACGCTGAATGTGCGGTTGGAAAGGTATGAGGCGATCCAGGATAGGGCGAGGTCTTTGATGCCAAAGGAGGAGAGGATCTCTAGTAGGAGGCAGTGGTCAACTGTGTCAAAAGCAGAGGACAGGTCTAGAAGGAGGAGTACAGAGTATTGTCCAGTAGCTTTGGCGGTAAGTAGGTCGTTAGTGATTTTGGTCAGGGCAGTCTCAGTTGAGTGATGGGGGCGGAAACCAGATTGTAGATTGCCGAACAACAAGTTAGATGAGAAGTGGGAGGAGAGTTCAGCATGGACGTGCTGCTACAGGAGTTTGGAAGCGAATGGGAGCAGCGATATTGGGCGATAGCTGGACATAGCAGTTGGATCGAGGGTTGGCTTTTATAAGATATAGCGTGCTGTAAGACTGTATGGCTGCACCATATGCCGCATCTTCACAGACATCATCATCCCAATCCCTATTGGGGCTCACAATATATACTCCCTATCAGTTTGTCTTTGCAGTTTGGGAGCAAACCACAGAACTCGGAGGAAAGCCACACAAACACAATGGAAGGAGGACGCGCAATCATCACTTTGTCGCATCAATGCCGATTTCATTGTTAGCGAGGAAGTGAAGGCTGCGCTGTCAATGTTGTACTGGAGAAGCAAAAGGGCTGGACAGTTTTACCAAAGATCCACTGGTAGCTAAGTCGTTAATATTAACGATGCCACAAGTATAGCAGAGCTGAGATTACCATTTACCACCACTTGCTGTATGACTTTCTTTCTATAGAGCTGTCACTTGTGTTGAATCTATACAAAATCCTCATTAATACAAAACAGTCTGCAGAGAAAATCGCAATCAGTATTATATGGCGGACATTTTGTTGTTTAATGCCTATGTAGGCGTGATGACGTTAGTGGGAGCCATAAAGTATTATAAATGTACCAAATAAAGAAGACAAAGATCTCATGAAGGCAGACATATATCTCTCCATGCATTCCCTGTGTGAGTCATCAAAGAGCTCAAATAATCTATCTGACGAAACATGAATAATCATGTACTGATCAAGATCTATCCTGAATCCAGAGCTGCACTCACTATTCTGCTGGTGCAGTCACTGTGTACATACATTACATTACTAATACCGAGTTACACCCTGTATTATACCCCAGAGCTGCACTCACTATTCTGCTGGTGCAGTCACTGTGTACATACATTACATTACTGATCCTGAGTTACACCCTGTATTATACCCCAGAGCTGCACTCACTATTCTGCTGGTGCAGTCACTGTGTACATACATTACATTACTGATCCTGAGTTACATCCTGTATTATACTCCAGAGCTGCACTCACTATTCTGCTGGTGCAGTCACTGTGTACATACATTACATTACTGATCCTGAGTTACACGCTGTATTATACTCCAGAGCTGCACTCACTATTCTGCTGGTGCAGTCACTGTGTACATACATTACATTACTGATCCTGAGTTACACCCTGTATTATACCCCAGAGCTGCACTCACTATTCTGCTGGTGCAGTCACTGTGTACATACATTACATTACTGATCCTGAGTTACATCCTGTATTATACTCCAGAGCTGCACTCACTATTCTGCTGGTGCAGTCACTGTGTACATACATTACATTACTGATCCTGAGTTACATCCTGTATTATACCCCAGAGCTGCACTCACTATTCTGCTGGTGCAGTCACTGTGTACATACATTACATTACTGATCCTGAGTTACACCCTGTATTATACCCCAGAGCTGCACTCACTATTCTGCTGGTGCAGTCACTGTGTACATACATTACATTACTGATCCTGAGTTACATCCTGTATTATACCCCAGAGCTGCACTCACTATTCTGCTGGTGCAGTCACTGTGTACATACATTACATTACTGATCCTGAGTTACACCCTGTATTATACCCCAGAGCTGCACTCACTATTCTGCTGGTGCAGTCACTGTGTACATACATTACATTACTGATCCTGAGTTACACCCTGTATTATACCCCAGAGCTGCACTCACTATTCTGCTGGTGCAGTCACTGTGTACATACATTACATTACTGATCCTGAGTTACATCCTGTATTATACTCCAGAGCTGCACTCACTATTCTGCTGGTGCAGTCACTGTGTACATACATTACATTACTGATCCTGAGTTACACGCTGTATTATACTCCAGAGCTGCACTCACTATTCTGCTGGTGCAGTCACTGTGTACATACATTACATTACTGATCCTGAGTTACACCCTGTATTATACCCCAGAGCTGCACTCACTATTCTGCTGGTGCAGTCACTGTGTACATACATTACATTACTGATCCTGAGTTACCTCCTGTATTATACCCCAGAGCTGCACTCACTATTCTGCTGGTGCAGTCACTGTGTACATACATTACATTACTGATCCTGAGTTACATCCTGTATTATACTCCAGAGCTGCACTCACTATTCTGCTGGTGCAGTCACTGTGTACATACATTACATTACTGATCCTGAGTTACATCCTGTATTATACCCCAGAGCTGCACTCACTATTCTGCTGGTGCAGTCACTGTGTACATACATTACATTACTGATCCTGAGTTACACCCTGTATTATACCCCAGAGCTGCACTCACTATTCTGCTGGTGCAGTCACTGTGTACATACATTACATTACTGATCCCGAGTTACACCCTGTATTATACCCCAGAGCTGCACTCACTATTCTGCTGGTGCAGTCACTGTGTACATACATTACATTACTGATCCTGAGTTACCTCCTGTATTATGCCCCAGAGCTGCACTCACTATTCTGCTGGTGCAGTCACTGTGTACATACATTACATTACTGATCCTGAGTTACCTCCTGTATTATGCCCCAGAGCTGCACTCACTATTCTGCTGGTGCAGTCACTGTGTACATACATTACATTACATTCTGTATTATACAGTGCTGTTAGTACTCACCTCCTTACAGCATGTGATGTAATTTCTCTCCATCGGCTGGGTGCTGTGTTAGGATTGGGCTCGGACACTGAGGTCGCCCCTTACCTGTGAGTCCCTTGTGATTCACCGTTGGCATCTTGCTGTACAGCAGCGACCGGAGCTGTCCTTGATCGCTTCTGACTCTCCATATAAATGACACTAGTCAGGGATTTCAGAAAGTGGCGACCCAAACCAATTTTTATTCTTTGAAATATTTCTAATTATTATTTTTACCACTGAAATAAAAGAAACTTGCTATCGCCGTCATCGTCCCAATCTGAAGATGACGCTTCCTCCTCGTTTAACTGCACAGTTAAACGCCATAAGCAAAAAACACAAAAGCAATGTTAGAATTGTAATATTTGGCTCCATTTTGGCACATTTGTTTTTTTCCTGCTTTTTATTACATTATATGATAAAGTGTTCTTTGTCCTTCAAAACTGCAACTCGCGCCATAAACAGTAAACCATCATTGTCTCTTGTAAGAAGGGAAAAAAAAAGACAAAAACTGTAAAAACAAACAATGTCCAGGTCGCAAAAGGGTGAATTTGTGGAATGAAGATGACCTTACAGATAAGTAACAGGTAAAATGAGAGCGAACGTCTCAACATTTGTAACATTTCAATATTGCAGAAAAATAACGAGGACTTGGTTCTTGGCACGAATCTGCTCATTTCCCCAAAACTTCATCTCCTGCAGTGAAACATATAATATCCAATCCATCGGCCATATCCCAGAGGCTGCGGGAATTCTCATAGATTTAGGAAGATTTACATTGTAGCCATATAAAACAAAGGCAATTCATCTCCGTTCTCGTAAGTCGTGTTCACTTCTCCATAGGAATGAGCTATAATCCTATTTATGGTCAATATTCTCAATGTCTGTCTGCAGGCGCAAAGCCATTCGTTTTAGAGGTTCAGCGGCATACTGAATATCAAACTAGAAAAAGTCAGAAAACTATGAGAATCCATCTGTATCCGGTAAGTGTCAGCTATCTGACCTATCTGGGCTGTCAGATCAGTGCTGTCTGTATTACAGACTTATACTGCATGGAGCATATGATGCTGTAATTATCATAAGGGTCTGTTCACACGTTGCAGTTTTGATGCATTTTTGTCCCGTTTTTTTCTGCCCAGATTTGTCACAAAACCTGAAGGATTTCCGAATACCAGCGAAGTGTAAGAGATTCCTGAAGTCTCATGCACATGTTGCTTTTTTCCTGATGTCAATTTTTTCGGCAGATTTCAGCCATACTTCTGAATTGGAAAAATGCATGCAAAAAATCTTCTTGCAGCTCCTCTAGACTGTACCGTTTCACTTCTCATTTTTTGTCAGTTACCTTACTGTAATCTTTCAGGTTGAGGTGATAAAAATAATGATTGCTTTAGAACCCAAGTAGAACGGTTCTTTCTTCCACGATGTCTGAGTGCAGAATGATTCTGCTGAAAGCTGAAATCTGCAACAGGTTTTGGGGCACATCATAGAAAAAGCACAATACAACACAGGAAAGGGAACAGACTGATACAAGGAAACTTCCAGATGTCCACATATACTGTAAGCAAGTAATGCACTTAGTATATACAAGCAGAGATGGAGTATGGACGCTGCTCAGAGCAACCAAACTGAATAATGACAATTGTCAGATAAGGAAGTTTAAAGTGAAAATCATACTGTCCCAAAATTACTTGTGGGAGGTAATGAAAATGGAAATAATCTTAAGTGGGACAAGAAAAACAGACAGGCAAGAGACAATACATAACGACAATAGAAATAATCTGAAATGGGACAAGAAAAACAGGCAGGCAAGAGACAAAACAAACATATTACTCGATGGTTAGGAACTGATAAACACAAGACATGAGGACATTGCTAAAGGCATGTGGGACGCACCACAAAAGCTGTGGGAGATCCAATTACAGAGAAAGTTATATCTGCTAAGGATATTGTACAAGATGTCTTAGGTTACTGATAAGCAGAAAACATCTAGGAACTGCAAAAACGGAACTTGAGTAGGCATCTCATACCGTCCACAATACTGTAAAATGTGAATGTAGCATTAAATCTAAGGTTTATTCTGATTGACGCCCAGTTTGTCCAGGACCAGGGTCCCAATCCGCATAAACTGTTTAGACAAACACCCATAATTGCTATAGAGTCTGCACCCTTGCTCCAGGGGTATTTTACTCAGGTCGTTCGAAAGCTACATCTGCAGGTAGGGGCCATGCATTTGGAAATAATCAATGGTTATGTGCTAGAGGGCCTGCCCTCTCCTGTGGTTGTTGGACTACCTTGGCTGATGTTGCACAATCCCGTGGTGGACTGGCAAACTAAGGAAGAAGTAAGGTGGAGCGAGTACTGTCAAGGACACTGTTGGGACACCCAGTTAGCTAGGGTTGATTCCCGGTCTGACTTTGGAATACCTGACTGACTTTGGAGATGTGTTTTCGAAACAGGGGTATCAAGAACTCCCTCCTCATCATCATTATGATTGCACCGTTAATCTAATTGCTGGGGCCAAATTGCCTAAAAGCAGGTTATGCAATATTCCAAGTCCACAGATGCAGGCCATGAAGGACTATATCACAGAATGTCAGGCTAAGGGTTATATTAGACCTTTCTCATCTCCTGTTGCAGCCGGTATTTTCTTTGTTAAGAGAAAAGCCTGGGGGTTACACCCCTGCCTAGATTTCCGAGAACTAAAGTGGATCATGGTCTGGGATTTGTATACTCTCACTCTCATTCCAGACCTCTTTAACCAGATCATCAGAGTAAAAGGATATTCTAAACTGGCCCCTTGGGGGGCATGTAATCTCATCCATATAATGGAAAGGGATGAATGAACGACTGCTTTTAATACACCTGACGGACCTTAGGAAAACCTTGTGATGCCATTTGGCTTGACTAATGCTCCTGTCGTTTTTCAGCACTTTGTAAATTAATTTTTTTGTCACCAGGTAGGTAGATTTGTTGTGATCTATCTTGATGACATTAATTTATTCACTGGCCCTCGAGTCACATCAGATACATGTCAGGCAGGTCTTACAGATACTCAGGGACAATAAATCATATGCCAAACCAGAGAAATGTGTGTTTTTAGTTCGGAAGATCCCTTTTCTGGGTTATTACTTATCGTCCACCAGGATCGGCGAAAGTCCGGGCGGTACTGGATTGGCATCATCCTGAAGACTTAAAAGCTATACAAATGTTGCAAGCCTTTGCCAATTACTACCATAAGTTCATCAAGAACTTTTTAGTACCGACCAAAACCCCTGATGGATATGACCAGGAAAGGGACAGACTTTTCTAAATTGTCCAGCCCAGCCAGAGAGGCGTTTGTTACTTTAAATAAATGTTTTGCTTCTTCGCTGATTCTTACACAGCCTGACGTCACTCACCCACTCATTGTAGAGGATGACCCATAAGAAGTCGTTGTTGGGGCTGTATTGTGGCATCCGTGTGCATACTTTTCAAAGAAACTGTCGTATGCTGAGAAAAAACGATGACATTGGTAATAGGGAACTGGCAAATATTTTTGGAGTGGGCAATACATCCGGTCATGGTGATCACCGATCATAAAAATCTTTTATATTTGGATTCTGCAAAACATCTGAAACCTAGAAAGACAAGATGGTCATTTTAAGTGAACATCACAATTTGGTCTTGGCCAGATATTCTGGTTATAAAGCCATTGCAGACTTTTTTAATCTTTGCTTTTGGTGGTCTGCGGTGCAGCAGATGTTTGGGAACATGTAGCTGTCTGCAGTACTTGTGCTCGCTCTTAGACCCCACATACTCGTCCGTCTGGGGCTCTTCTACTTTTGGCGATTCCATGTAAACCTTGGAGATTTCATCACTAGTCTATCCATATCAGCATTGAACATTGTAATATTAGTGGTGGTGGACTGATACAGCAAGATGGCTCATTTCATTGTGCTACCTGCTTTTCCTGATGCAAAAACCTTGGCACAAATTTTTATTAAAGAAATCATGAAATGACATCAGATTTTATCTGGTATTGCTTCCGACATAGAGGAGCAAATTGTTCTCGAATTTTGTAAAGCATTTTTCGCTCACATGGGGGTTCAGCTTTTATTTTTTACTGCATTTCATCCACAGTCTAATGGGCAAACTGGATGTGTTAACCAGAATCTTGAGACTTATCTTAGGTGTTTTCTGTCCCAGAATCAGGAGAACTGGGTTTATTATCTATCTCTAGCTGAGTTCGCTGTGAATAACCGTTGTCAAGAATCTACTGGCAAGTCCCCATTCTTCGGAGTGTTCGGATTTCATCCTCCATTCTGCTCCTTTGATAAAAATCATTGTATTACATCAGTATGGCAAGGTGTTCTTGACCATTGGAAGAAGATGGGGTCCACATACAAGAGTGTAGCTGATCGGAGGAGTTTGGTGGGTCCGGACCTGTGTGTTACTGATTTAGCATCGTTGTTTCCAAGAACATTAAGTTAAAGGTTCCTTCACGAAAACTAGGACCCAGGTTCATTGATCTCTGTAAAATTGTGGTTGTCATCAATCCGCTAGTGTTTCGCCTTGCTTTGCCACTCACTTTAAAGATTCATAATGTGTTTCATCTGTCAAAAAATGCATTTCTTCCCCTGAACCATCTCTATCCCTACCTTCCCCCATTCATTGCTGTTGGAAACCTGGAATTCCAGATAGCTAAGGTCATCAATTCTCGCTTGGTATGCTGGTCTCTTCAATATTTGGTACATTGGAAGGGTTTCGGTCCTGAGGAGAGGATGTGGGTACCAGCACCTGATGTTCATGCAATCAGGTTGGTCCAGTCTTTTCATGCTGAACACCCCAGATAAACCTGGCCCTGAGATTCTGGAGGTTCCTCTTAGAAAAGGGGGTACTGTCATGGGAATACTGTGACAGAGAGGGGGCCAGGAGATCAACAGGTCGGGTTATCTGAACTCCTGCACTGATTAGAATGGTTTTACCATCATATTAAACAGCGCAGGTTTTTTCGCTCCGGCATTGCTAGGGCTAATTAGTTCAGTATATTTCCTGAAGTTTTGCATCATGAATTGCCTCAGATGTTTTGTGTTGGACCCTCCCCTCTGATTTATACGCTTTCCACTGTCATTTGGGAATTACCAGTGATAGTTCATTCTGCCTGGTTTGGAGTTGTGGAAGTTGTTCAGTGTTCGGAGTTGGTGTTTGAAGAGTTGTTCTGATGATTTCTGCACGGAGTTTGCATGTTCATTCTCATCCTCTCCTATTTAGTTTCACCTAACTAACCCTCCCCTGTGTTCCACTCTATTGTTTGGTGAGCGTATTTTGTATGATTGCAGTTTTCATTGATCCCTGTTTGTCTTCTCTTGTCTTTCTCGCTAGTGTAATCCTATATACTTCAGCTTCACAACTCTCTGGGTCGGGAAGGGAACAGATAAGGGTAAGTCAGCAGCATAGCAAGGTATGTGACTCCACCTTCCGGAGTAATCTGAGGGACAAGAATAGACTAGGGCATTCTTTAATGTGAGGGATAGGGAAGGAGCCCCTTTCCCGAGAAATCCTGCAACTGTACCATGACACATTCATGATGACTAATTATCTGTCTTCTTTACTGATGATGTCGTGCAACCCTTGATGGTCCAGATATATAGAGTAGTGGATGGTTGATGGATGACCGCCTTGACCCAACAAGGCTATGATGTCAGCAAGGATGTGTCATGTTTTAGGCCAGATTCAAGGGGAGAGATTAAGGTTAATATGTTTTTGATTGAAAAATCTTTTGATTTCAGTAAATGTGACCTCTTCATGCTGCAAATCCAACAAATGACCATTTTCATTTCTTTACAACCTGTAACATGTTTGTAAACTCTTGTGCAGATTTGATTTGATGCATTTTGAATTTTTTTAGTTTTGAAAGAAATCCTATTGCCATTGGGAGGTTTTCACAGCTGCGTCCGAACTTCACTCCCATATCAGGTGGTATGGTCGTTATGTTGACGACCTCCTCCTCATATGGGATGGGACAGAGGAGGCTGCTGGCGAATTTGTTAATATATTAAAGGAGAACGATATGAATTTAAATTTGCTTGGAATGTTCAGGATAAATTAATTGATTTTTTTGGATATTACTTTAAATTTATCACAGGAAGGTGTAGTTGTTACCCCATATAGAAAAGAAACAGCAACTAATTCTACTTTGCATGCTACCTCTTGGAACCCTAAAAAAACACAAAATGTCCCATTGGGAGAACATATTCGAATTAAAAGGAATACTTCCATAGAAACAACTTAACCGAAAGAAGCAATTATAATTAATAATAGATGAAGAGCAAGAGGTTACCCACAATGGATGCTAGATAGAGCAACCAGTTCAGTTGCTCATAGGAATAGGGAACAAATGTTAAAAGAAAAAACTAAAGGTACTCATCAGGGACATAATCCAATTTCTTTTGTTACACAGTACAGTCCACAATTTACTGATATTAAAAACCTCATAGAAAAATGTATCCCAATATTACGTCAGGATGAAAAATTAAAAACCATTTTATCTAATCCTATAAAATTTACGGCTAGAAAATCTCCTTCCCTAAGGGATATTTTGTCTATATATAAATGATACACTTATAGCTGAAAAAACCTGGTTGCACACTGCGGGAAACTAATTATAAATGTGGACATCGCACATGTTTACTGTATGTTGTAACCATATGGTCAACACAAAGGAATCTAAATCTAGTGTTACTGAGAAAAATTGTAAGATTAAGACATATATTAATTGTAATACCTTATATGTAGTATATCTCCTAATATGTTTGTCCTGTGATGTACAACACGTAGGTTATACCACTAATCAATTAAAAACGAGAACTAGACATCACTGTCATGCTGCTGCAATGCAGGTGGGTGCAGGCTCCACTAGAGTGGAAGCAGGACTGTACTCTGTAAACAGAGCTGGATAGTCAAGCAACCTGGGTCAAATCCAAAACGGTAGAGCAGTATCAAAGGAATAAGCAAAGTCACGGTCAGAGACAAGCCAGAGAGTCAGTAATGGTCAGGAGCGGATAAGACAAAAGATAGAAGCAGATCAGGATACAAGCCAAGTCAAAACCAAGAAGTCAGCACACGAATGGGAAACACGGAATCAAAATGGGGATAGGGGAAAACAGAAACACGGGTTCAGGCAGCAAACGCAGCAGGACAAATCAGAGCAATCAGAGTCAGCTACAGCAGCACCAAACAAAAACTGTAACTCACATCGCCTGCAGGAAGCAGCAGCGATAAATAGCCAACCTGAACCCAAACAGAGGCTGAGAAAGGTTAACTCTTGGCATCACCAGACCGGGAACAAGGGAAAACGGGACTCAAAACCCGGTCTGGATCATGACAGTCACCTCTCTGATGCAGCCAATAAGAAAATATCCAAATATTCGGCAGCTTCAAAACACTTTGCGATAAAACACAATGGGGTTACCTCTGTGTTCAAAATTACAGAGATAGGAAGAGTTTTAAGGGGAGGAGACCCTCAAAGAAAACTTTTAAATAGAGAATCCTGTTGGATTTATGACTTGAAAACTAGAACCCCTACAGGAATGAATATTAAACATGATCTCACATATCATTATAGTTTATGTGAATAATTTCGAAATTAATTACGGTAATTTCACCTCTCTTTACTGTCCTCTGCTCTTTTTCATTCTTTTCTCTGTTAGTATGTCATGTCTATATTTTTTTGTATAATTATTTTTATTTATCCATTTGGCGTTACTGGGATAGAACGCTAATTTTTTAATGTTATCCTTATACATTTGAAATCTCACTAGAAGGATTTCTCCTTTGGCAAACAGGCGAAGAATAATACATTTAGATGGTTGTTTCAGAACATCTGATATTGGCAGGATATGGGATATAAGGTCGATATGGAACTAATGTGTCATGCAATGAATAAGAACCGCAAGGTCCAAACGCGTCTGCTTATTCGCATTGATCCCTGGGAGGGCTAGTGACATCTATGCTGTATGCTACTATGCTGCTTTTAAAGAATTTGATTTAATAATAAATGATTTTATGGGACAAGAAGAGCTGGAATATCTCTTAGATCCATTGGGAGGTTTGTCCAATAAACTGTGATTTATCCTCTAAGGGTCGATAATTCGTACATTATACAACTCATCTGCATCCGAGAAAAATAGCGTTTGTGTAATAAATTGGAACGCAGTGTAATAAACTATGTATGTAATAAAAAGGCAAGAAATTAAAGTTGCGAGAGTTAAAAATGTTGGGACTCCTGAATAATTCCAGGTTTGATGATCATAGAATCATGTTCATTCCTGGATGCCAGTAGAACATTGTGATAGAACATGAGATAGAAACCTGAATGTCCTGACGTCCTGTTACTCGGTAATATCAGCTGAAGATTCTCATCTGTACTGAGCTAGGGATTTTATCATCGCAGCACAAATTACAGACTAGAGTATTTCAAAGAAATGCTGCCTCCGGTCACAATGTACAGAACAGTCAGATACATGGAGTCAGGTGGGAGAATTCCACCAAGTATCCAGCGGGGACACAATATAGCAGCTTGCGGGCTTCCATCACATGCCCCAACCTGAGGATTCAAAGATTTAGTAACACTGTTGTGACGACGACGCATTTATTCTTCATTAAGCCAGATGTCATTTTCTGTAGGTCAGGAGACATAGACTATTGTTCCTATGAATTTTTACAATGGAGAAATACCCAAATGTGAATTATACAGTGCTAATTATTTTTCTTGTAAAACAAAAATATTTTATTTATACAATTCATAAAAACAGTTTAAAAACGAAGGATGCTGAAAAACAAGATGAAAAGGGACCCTGATTCAAAGTATAAATGCGATCTAGATAAGACAGTATCTGCAGACAGTCAAAATACAAACACTGTAAAAAAATGATTTAAAATCCATTGTTAGCAAAGATTGTAATATCCTGTGTTGGTATATTCAAAAACTTCTTAAAGCAGAAGAACAATAATGTCTCTGCTTTGTAAGGTTTCAGATAAAACAGCTGAGGGACCTGTTACCACCCCAACTCACAGGCTCTGATTATAAGAAAAATGAAAAGTAACCACAGTTCCGTGCTCTATAGGCATACTTCTGGTAGTAATTTCCTATTGCCCCATAGAATAAACTGCTGTGCAATGAATATAATAAAATACCAACAGTCCCAATCAAGCAAACCTATCTAAAAAGTCATCATTGCCTATTCAGTGTGGACCGCTAAGAAATTTGATAGTGTCCCTCTGCCCCGACGCACGTTTCACCCTGCTTTCCAGGTTTAAATGCCCTGAGTGGGCAATGGAAGAAGAGTGTGGGGCAAATAAATTAGTATATCCGCAAATCAAGCGGCTCATAGGAATATGATCTGAGAATCCTGAGGGTAACTTGAACGTGAGAATAATCATTAGGAAAGGCTAAACATAAGAGATGAAATATGAATAATTGCATTCAATTTAATAAGAGTATGTAAATGAATAAGTGGGTCTGCCTAGAGCAATGTCTTAAAAGACCTCAATTAAATGGAGAACTATATTAAGAAGGGAATATATTAAAAATATCAATTCATTTAAGGAGACTGAGTGGTTAGAGGGCGACAATAGACATTGGTAACTAAAGTGTATGGAGGTGAATTAAGAATAATACCTAATTGAAAATGTGATAGAAAAACCTGCCGGAATGAAGGAGTGAATCTACGATGTTGTGCATGTATATATAGTAAAACCCTAGAAAGTGAAATAATGCTGACAATTATCATAAAATGGTGTGAAGAATAACTTAACCACTAGTGTCGGTGTAATTGTGAGCCAAAAATTGCTTGAAGGTGCGAATTCATAACCTATGTGGAAAAAGTGATGAGCATGTGGAATAGCTCAACAGCTTGGCGTTCATGTAACGATAAACCAAAAAACAAGGAATAATTACGGAATGCCCTGTGAAGTGTTCTATACACTTATATGTATGGTGAAATTATAGTCCATGTTGACCTTATATACATTCAATTAGTAAAAAGTTAAAAAGTATGGAAATATGCACTATACATGTGCACACCCCAACCAAGAACACCAAAAGGTGAAAAGCCCATATGTATATATCTCTGACAGAGTCCATCCTCCTGTAATAGTCCATGGATATGATCACAGGCGATACTGTGGGATTTTGTCGATATATATGGGGGCTTTCATCTTTTTCGACATATTATCACCTTGCAAATCCCCTTTCCCAGTAGTTTCATTGTGTTCCTCGTTCTTTTTCCTTTCAGAAATAATGATACTTGCTCTTTGCATTGCCGATGCGATAGCATTTTTCCTCACACTCGTCCCATGCAATAGATTTGGATCTTAGAGACCAGGAGACCCGGGCAGTGCGATACCCCATTCAACAGATACATCGGACCTCCTCCCCAATTTTCTCATCCATGACTATCAAGTAAGTATAAGAAAAGAAGCTTTACCTAATGTCCAATTATCTACAACCATATACTGAAAACCAACAGCGACAAATTCGGTTCTCCATGCTACCTCCTCACACCCCAGCACCACTATCCAGGGCATCCCAATCGGTCAATTCCTAAGAGTAAAAAGAATTTGGAAGAACAATAATTTGAAGAACAAGCCAAGAAATTATCATCACGCTGTGAGGAGTGGGGTAATAGCCGTAGGACTATCAGGATGGGTTATCTGAGGTCAAAAAGAACCCCGAGAAATCTCCTGCTATATAAAAACCGATCACAAGCATCAAAGACTTGCATGGATGATGAGGTAAGATTTATTACTAATTTCCACAGTAAACGGTATGAATTCAAGGACATTGTTAAAAAAACACTGGAAAATTTTGTTTACCGACCAATATTTAGAAAAATCTTACATCGTCAGCCATCTATAGTTGCTAGAAGGTCTCGTAATCTCCTCCGTGACATCCTTGTGCACAGTCCAACAAGACAGGTAGAAAAGAAACAAAGCAGCTAACATGGGTTCTTATCCCTGTGGGGTGTTTAAGGGTTGTGTCAAAAGAAAGTAAAAGCTTCAGTAACTATGATGGATCCCGATATTAGGGCACACATTACGTGTTCCCCTAAGGGAGTTATATATCACGTGGAGTGTCCATGTAAGAAATCATACATCGGTTTAACGAGTAGGGGAATTTACAATCAGTTTTAGCGAGCACTGTCTAGATATTGAGAAAGCCAAAAACATTACTGACGAGACTACTTTGAACAACGTGCCGAAGAAAAAACGTCATCGATGTAATCCCAACCAGTTAAAAATAAAAGGTATAGACATTGTGTGCATGGGTTTTAGAGGAGGTGTGTTGTGAATTCCGTTCTCGGGCTCCCTTCTGTGGTCATGAGTGGTACTGTGTGAGTTTGTTCTTGGGCTCCCTCTGGTGGCCTTTAGCGATATGGCTGGGCTCAGCTGTTTCATCTCCTGCTTGGCTGGGCCTATTTAACTCACCTGGACCTTTACTTGTCGCCTGCTGTCGGTGTATTCAGTCCTGATCCTGTGCTCTCCTGAATATTCCTTGTGACCAGTCTCCTGCTATGAGAAGCTAAGTTTGCTTGTTCAGTTTCTCATTATTTCCTTGAAAACGTTTCTCATTATATTATGAGTTCAGCCCAGCTTCCTTTTATGTGATTCTTTGCTTGCTGGTTAGTTCTGGGGTGCAGAGTGCGCCCCTCACATCGTGAGTCGGTGTGGGGGTTCTTGTATTCTCTGCGTGGTTTACTTTTGATAGTTTTTGTACTGACCGCACAGACACCTATCTTTATCTGCCTATCTAGTATTAGCGGGCCTCATTTGCTAAACCTGTTTCATCTCTACGTTTGCGTTTTCCCCTTAAACTCACCGTTATTATTTGTGGGGGGCTATCTAAAACTTTGGGGATATTTCTCTGAGGCAAGTGAGGTCTTTGCTTTCTCTCTAGGGGTAGTCAGTTTCTCAGGCTGTGACGAGGCGTCTAGGTTTTCAGGTAACGCTCCACAGCTGCCTTTAGTGTGTTTGGATAGGATCAGGATTGCGGTCAGTATAGCTTCCACATCCCCAGAACTTGTCCTATATATTCAGGGTATATGTGTCAGGTCAGTTTGAGATCCTACCACCAGGATCATAACAGAGATGACTTGGTAAAAGTTGGGCAAAACAGGAAAGCAAATGGATTTATAGATTAGGCACATTGAGGAGAGGAGGCAGGGATTTCTTCGAGGCATCTAATGCCCCATAGCCTGAAAGAAATCATTAACATACAGAAAGTATATAACACTTCTCAGTAACAAGACCTTTAATATGAGGCATACACGTAGGACTAGTGTAACATTTCTATTACCTGTATGCCCATATTAATATACATTCCAAGGGGTGACAGATTCCCCTTAAACCTGGATGTTCCCTTCCCTGACACGCCCCCTTCCCCCCGCCCCTGAAGAAGCTGGGTGAAACGCACGTCAGGGCAGAGGGACACTAACACATTTCTTAGCAATCCACACTGAATAAGCAATGATAATTTATTAAATAGGTTTGATTGATTGGGACTGTTAGCATCTTGTTATATTCACGGCACAGCAATTTATTCTATGGGGAAATTACTACCACTAGCATGCTTATAGAGCACTGAACTGTGGTTACTTTTCATTTTTCTTATCCTCAGAGCCTGTGAGTTGGGGTGGTAACAGGTCAGACAGCTGATTTCTCTGGAACCTTGCAATGCAAAGACATTATCATTCTTTTGCTTTAGGAATTTTTTGTTTTTTTAATATGCCAACAAAGGAAATTACAATCCTTGATAAAAATGAATTCTAAATCATTTTCTACAGTGTTTGCATTTTGATTGTCTGTAGATATTGACTTACCTAGATCGCATTTATATTTTGCTTCAGCGTCCCTTTTCTTCTACTTTCTCAGTACCCTTCGTTTTTAAACTGTTTTTATGAATTGTATTAATAAAATATTTTTATTTTACAAGAAAAATAAATTATCCGTTGTAAATACTGATGTCTCTGAAGTGTGACCCATGCATTTAGGGCAATTATATCTTAATGGGACAAACTTGATATAATTATTGTTCATATGAGTTTGAACGTTGACTCTTGTTGTAGATTGAATTGATGTTTGTGAATAGTTGAATGGCTGCTTTTTATCTCTTATATCAGCTCTTACAGTCTATTATGCTGTTATCCTTGGAGGACTTGGATGCAGGGTCACTGAACAATTGATGTTTATATGTTGATTACCCATTGAAGTCCATGTAGCTTGTTGACCTGCAATCAGTGAAGGACAAACTGCTAGTGATGAGCGAGTATTGTTGTGAATTCCATCCTTGGGCTCCCTCCTGTGGTTGTGAATGGTACTTTTGTGAGTTCTGCCCTTGGGCTCCCTCTGGTGGTTTCGAGTGGAACTGCTGCTCCTTGAGTTTAGCTGTAGCAGCTGCTTTCACTGATCATCTCTCCTGGCTTTGCTATTTAACCTGGCTCTGGTCTTCAGTTCATGCCAGCTGTCAATGTTTCTGGTTTGGGATTCAGATCTCTCCTTGGATTTCTCTGATGGCCTGTCCATTTCAGCAAAAGATAAGTTTTTGCTTGTTCTTTGTTGTCCATTTGCTTTGGACTTTATTGCTCAGCTCATGTTATGTTTCCTTTTGTCCAGCTTGTCATTATGATATATTCAGGCTAGCTGGAAGCTCTGGGGAAGCAGATTTGCCCTCCACACTGTGAGTCGGTGTGGAGATCATTTTTGTAAACTCTGCGTGGATTTTAAGTTTTTAATACTGACCGCACAGTATCCTTTCCTATTCTGTCTATTTAGATTAGTATTGGTCTCCTTTGCTAAAATCTGTTTTCATTTCTGTGTATGTTATTTCCCTCTTCACTCACAGTCAATATTTGTGGGGGGCTATCTTTCCTTTTGGGAATTTCTCTGAGGCAAGATAGCTTTCTGTTTCCATCTTTAGGGGTAGTTAGTTCTCAGGCTGTGACGAGGTGTCTAGGGAGAGACAGGAACACTCCACAGCTATTTCTAGTGTTGGTGTTAGGATTAGGAGCTGCGGTCAGTAAAGATACCACCTCCTCAGAGCTTGTCCCATGTTGCTCTTTAACCACCAGGTCATATCAGTGTTGCTCCTTAACCACCAGGTCATAACAGTACAGCTGGCCCGCAATGTGTTGAATGCATCTCAAAAGAGGGAAAAAAAAGTTCTGAGCCATTTTTTTTTTCTTTTCCTTTGCAGCCTGTTTTGTCTTTTTTTTCCCCTTAATCTCTGGGTGGTTCAGGATTCCGGTGCTGACATGGAGGTTCAGGGTCTGTCCTCACGTGTGGATCAACTCGCTGCAAGGGTACAGAGTATCCAAGATTATGTTGTTCACACTCGGGTTTTAGAGCCTAGAATTCCTATTCCTGATTTGTTTTCTGGGGATAGATCTAAATTTTTAAACTTTAAAAATAACTGCAGATTGTTTTTTGCTCTGAGACCCCGTTCCTCTGGTGACCCCATTCAGCAGGTGAAGATTATTATTTCTTTGCTGCGTGGCGACCCGCAGGACTGGGCATTCTCCCTTGAGCCAGGAAATCCTGCATTGCTCAATATAGACGCATTTTTTCAAGCGCTCGGATTGCTGTATGACGAACCTAATTCTGTGGATCAGGCAGAAAAAACCTTGCTGGCTCTGTGTCAGGGTCAGGAAGCGGCAGAAGTATACTGCCAGAAATTTAGAAAGTGGTCTGTGCTCACAAAATGGAATGAGTATGCCCTGGCAGCAATTTTCAGAAAGGGTCTTTTTGAAGCCCTTAAAGATGTTATGGTGGGGTTCCCCACGCCTGCTGGTTTGAATGAATCAATGTCTTTGGCCATTCAGATTGATCGGCGCCTGCGCGAGCGCAGGTTGGTGCACCATATGGCGGTGTCCTCTGGGCAGAGTCCTGAGCCTATGCAATGTGATAGGATTTTGACTAGAGCGGAACGGCAGGAATTCAGACATCAGAATGGGCTGTGTTTTTACTGTGGTGACTCTACTCATGCTATTTCTGATTGCCCTAAGTGTACTAAGAGGGTCACTAGGTCTGTTACCATCAGTACTGTACAGCCTAAATTTCTCTTGTCTGTTACCCTGATTTGCTCATTGTCGTCCTTTTCTGTTATGGCATTTGTGGATTCAGGCGCTGCCCTGAACTTAATGGACTTGGAATTTGCCAAACGCTGTGGTTTTTCCTTGGAGCCTTTGTGGAGCCCTATTCCCTTGAGGGGGATTGATGCTACGCCATTGGCCAAGAATAAACCTCAGTACTGGACACAGTTGACCATGTACATGGCTCCAGCACATCAGGAAAATATTCGTTTTTTGGCGTTGCATAATTTGCATGATGTTGATGTGCTGGGTTTTCCATGGTTACAGGTACATAATCCAGTGCTGGATTGGAAATCTATGTCTGTGACTAGTTGGGGTTGTCAAGGGATACATAGTGATGTTCCTTTGATGTCAATTTTCTCTTCCCCCTCTTCTGAAGTTCCTGAGTTTTTGTCAGATTTCCAGGATATCTTTGATGAGCCCAAGTCCAGTTCCCTTCCTCCTCATAGGGACTGCGATTGTGCTATTAACTTGATTCCTGGCTGTAAGTTCCCTAAGGGTCGACTTTTCAATCTGTCTGTGCCAGAGCATGCCGCTATGCGGAGTTACGTAAAGGAGTCTTTGGAGAAGGGGCATATTCGCCCGTCTTCATCACCGTTGGGAGCGGGGTTCTTTTTTGTTGCCAAGAAGGATGGCTCCTTGAGGCCCTGTATAGATTATCGCCTTCTCAATAAGATCACGGTCAAATTCCAGTACCCTTTACCTTTGCTTTCTGATTTGTTTGCTCGGATTAAGGGGGCTAGTTGGTTTACCAAGATTGACCTTCGAGGGGCGTATAATCTTGTTCGTATTAAACAGGGTGATGAATGGAAAACAGCATTTAATACGCCCGAAGGCCATTTTGAATACCTTGTGATGCCATTCGGGCTCTGTAATGCTCCATCTGTGTTTCAGTCCTTTATGCATGATATCTTCTGGAATTATCTGGATAAATTTATGATTGTATATTTGGATGATATTTTGCTTTTTTCCAATGATTGGACGTCTCATGTGAAGCAGGTCAGGATGGTATTTCAGATCCTTCGTGCTAATGCGTTGTTTGTGAAGGGGTCTAAGTGCCTCTTTGGAGTTCAGAAGGTTTCGTTTTTGGGTTTCATTTTTTCTCCCTCGGCTATTGAGATGGACCCTGTTAAGGTCCAGGCCATTCATGATTGGACTCAACCCACATCTGTGAAGAGCCTTCAGAAATTTTTGGGCTTTGCTAATTTTTATCGCCGCTTCATTGCTAATTTTTCCAGTGTGGTTAAGCCTCTGACCGATTTGACGAAGAAAGGCGCTGATGTGATGAATTGGTCCTCTGCGGCTGTTGAGGCATTTCAGGAGCTTAAACGTCGTTTTACTTCTGCCCCTGTGTTGCGTCAGCCAGATGTTTCTCTCCCTTTTCAGGTTGAGGTTGACGCTTCTGAGATTTGGGCAGGGGCCGTTTTGTCTCAGAGAAGTTCTGATGGCTCTTTGATGAAACCGTGTGCTTTCTTCTCCAGAAAGTTTTCGCCTGCTGAGCGTAATTATGATGTCGGCAATCGGGAGTTGTTGGCTATGAAGTGGGCATTTGAGGAGTGGCGACATTGGCTTGAGGGAGCCAGGCATCGCGTTGTGGTCTTGACCGATCATAAGAATCTGATTTACCTTGAGTCTGCCAAGCGGTTGAATCCTAGACAAGCTCGATGGTCTCTGTTTTTCTCCCGTTTTGATTTTGTGGTCTCGTATCTTCCGGGATCTAAGAATGTGAAGGCTGATGCCCTTTCTAGGAGTTTTTTGCCTGATTCTCCGGGAGTCCTTGAGCCGATTGGCATTCTTAAGGAAGGGATGATTCTTTCTGCCATCTCCCCTGATTTACGAAGGGTTCTTCAGGAATTTCAGGCTGATAAACCTGACCGCTGTCCAGTGGGGAAACTGTTTGTTCCTGATAGATGGACTAGTAAGGTAATTTCTGAGGTTCATTGTTAGGTGTTGGCTGATCATCCTGGGATTTTTGGTACCAGAGATTTGGTTGCCAGGTCCTTTTGGTGGCCTTCCTTGTCGCGGGATGTGCGTTCTTTTGTGCAGTCCTGTGGGACTTGTGCCCGGGCTAAGCCTTGCTGTTCCCGTGCTAGTGGGTTGCTTTTGCCTTTGCCGGTTCCTGAGAGGCCCTGGACGCATATTTCCATGGATTTTATTTCTGATCTTCCTGTTTCCCAGAAGATGTCTGTCATCTGGGTGGTTTGTGACCGGTTTTCTAAGATGGTCCATTTGGTACCTTTGCCTAAGTTGCCTTCCTCCTCTGATTTGGTTCCATTATTTTTTCAGCATGTGGTTCGTTTGCATGGCATTCCAGAGAATATTGTGTCTGACAGAGGTTCCCAGTTTGTTTCTAGGTTTTGGCGGTCCTTTTGTGCTAGAATGGGCATTGATTTGTCTTTTTCTTCAGCATTCCATCCTCAGACAAATGGCCAAACGGAGCGAACCAATCAGACCTTGGAAACCTATTTGAGATGCTTTGTGTCTGCTGATCAGGATGATTGGGTGACCTTCTTGCCGTTGGCCGAGTTTGCTAGGGCTAGTTCGGCTATCTTGGTTTCGCCTTTCTTTTGTAACTTTGGTTTTCATCCTCGTTTTTCTTCAGGGCAGGTTGAGCCTTCTGACTGTCCTGGTGTGGATTCTGTGGTGGACAGGTTACAGCAGATTTGGACTCATGTGGTGGACAATTTAACGTTGTCTCAGGAAAAGGCTCAACGTTTTGCTAACCGTCGTCGGTGTGTTGGTCCCCTGCTTCGTGTTGGGGATTTGGTCTGGTTGTCTTCTCGTCATGTTCCTATGAAGGTTTCTTCCCCTAAGTTCAAGCCTCGCTTTATTGGTCCTTATAAGATTTCTGAAATTATCAATCCGGTGTCTTTTCGTTTGGCCCTTCCTGCTTCTTTTTCCATTCATAACGTTTTTCATAGATCTTTGTTGCGGAGATATGTGGTGCCCATGGTTCCCTCCGTTGATCCTCCTGCTCCGGTGTTGGTTGAGGGGGAGTTGGAATATGTGGTGGAAAAGATTTTGGATTCTCGTTTTTCGAGGCGGAAGCTTCAGTATCTGGTCAAGTGGAAGGGTTATGGCCAGGAGGATAATTCTTGGGTTGTTGCCTCCGATGTCCATGCTGCCGATTTGGTTCGTGCTTTTCACTTGGCTCGTCCTGATCGGCCTGGGGGCTCTGGTGAGGGTTCGGTGACCCCTCCTCAAGGGGGGGTACTGTTGTGAATTCCGTCCTTTGGCTCCCTCCTGTGGTTGTGAATGGTACTTTTGTGAGTTCTGCCCTTGGGCTCCCTCTGGTGGTTTCGAGTGGAACTGCTGCTCCTTGAGTTTAGCTGTAGCAGCTGCTTTCACTGATCATCTCTCCTGGCTTTGCTATTTAACCTGGCTCTGGTCTTCAGTTCATGCCAGCTGTCAATGTTTCTGGTTTGGGATTCAGATCTCTCCTTGGATTTCTCTGATGGCCTGTCCATTTCAGCAAAAGATAAGTTTTTGCTAGTTCTTTGTTGTCCATTTGCTTTGGACTTTATTGCTCAGCTCATGTTATGTTTCCTTTTGTCCAGCTTGTCATTATGATATATTCAGGCTAGCTGGAAGCTCTGGGGAAGCAGATTTGCCCTCCACACCGTGAGTCGGTGTGGAGATAATTTTTGTAAACTCTGCGTGGATTTTTAGTTTTTAACACTGACCGCACAGTATCCTTTCCTATTCTGTCTATTTAGATTAGTATTGGCCTCCTTTGCTAAAATCTGTTTTCATTTCTGTGTATGTTATTTCCCTCTTCACTCACAGTCAATATTTGTGGGGGGCTATCTTTCCTTTTGGGAATTTCTCTGAGGCAAGATAGCTTTCTGTTTCCATCTTTAGGGGTAGTTAGTTCTCAGGCTGTGACGAGGTGTCTAGGGAGAGACAGGAACACTCCACGGCTATTTCTAGTGTTGGTGTTAGGATTAGGAACTGCGGTCAGTAAAGATACCACCTCCTCAGAGATTGTCCCATGTTGCTCTTTAACCACCAGGTCATATCAGTGTTGCTCCTTAACCACCAGGTCATAACAGAGTATACTCGTTGCTCGGGTTTTCCCGAGCACGCTCGGGTGGTCTCCGAGTATTTGTGACTGCTCTGAGATTTAGTTTTCCTTGCCACAGCTGGATGATTTATGGCTGCTAGCCAGCCTTAGTAAATGTGGGGGTTGTCTGGTTGGTAGGGAATCCCCACATGCAATCAAGCTGGTAGTAGTAGCCATAAAATCATCGAGCTGCGGCAAGGAAAACTAAATCTCAGAGCAGTCACAAATACTCGGAGACCACCCGTGCATGCTCTGGAAAACCCGAGCAACAAGTATACTTTCTCATCACTAGTAGTTTGTCCTTCACTGTTTGCAGGTCAACAAGCTACATGGACTCCAATGAGTAATCAACATATAAACATCAATTGTTCAGTGACCCTGCATCCAAGTCCTCCAAGGATAACAGCATAATAGACTGTAAGAGCTCATATAAGAGATAAAAAGCAGCCATTCAACTATTCTACTTGCTCATCACTACAAACTACGCATTGACTAAATACTCAAACAGCGAGAGTTGACCTCATCCCACCTTTGCCACTAACCTGTGGATGCTGGCTTGAAGGGCAGATGTGGGTATCATTCACAGAAAGTGACTTCAGGAAAGCAGCAAATAAAGGATTACATCTATGGGTATCAAGGGATGTGGAGCAATGTATCAGAATAGCAAACCTCTGAGAGATTAATTGTTTTATTTTTCTAATTCTCCTGTCTGTGAGTTTGATTATTGACCTATAAATGGACAGAAGATGAGACATTTCCTTAGGACAAACAGCTCCAGATACAATAACTCTCATGTACATACAATTGCATTGGTGTCCAGTATAAGTCGGTCTCATTGCTCACTTGTCCCATCCATCCCTCGGCGCTGCTCCCTCCGACCTCTTCTTACATCCAGGACTACAAGCTCAACATCCTCTTCAGTTCTTTGAGCATCTTTGCACTGCACCAGGTCTCCGGATGCTGACTAGAAGCCTAGATGGTGCAGAAGTCCTGGCATAGATCGAACAGTTCAGAAAAGTTGAAGAAAACGTTGGTCACCATTTTGCCTGATTCATATGTGCCGGTAAAAGACTAGAAAAGCCAAAGCTTCCTGCCAGCCCTCTGCTCGCTCCCTGGTGTACCGTATCTTTCCCCACTTGGTCAGGAAGGATGACGGGAGTCAGAGCTTAAAAGGTGACTGAACCTCATTCCTGGATCATCCATTTATTGTGCTTTGGCATTTGGAGACCTCAGAGCAAATTAAATGGCTTTTTTTAATGGCAGTCGAGGCACATTTGACTCACATCAAACAAATTGGAGCGAATCTGCCAAATTCGAACCTCAGTTCAGATTCGCTCGACTCCAATTCAGAATTCAGAATTGACTTTTTGTTACTTTTCTCGAATTCCGTCCTAATTTTTCACAGTTTTCAGCGAAGACAAAAAAAAAATTATAGAAACACAAAACAGATCAAACAATTGGGAAATTGCAGACGAGCTTCTTTTACTCATATCCTACATATGAAGGGATGCATTTAATCCTACAGATTCTATCGGACTTTCCCTGCAGGTTCTTATAAACATCGTTCTTCACGGAATCCAGGCCCTTATGTTCTAAGGAATGATCCCATCTGCATGGAAGATCGGATGTAAGATTAGTGCTTCGTCTTCAGTTGTCCACTTAAGGGGTCAGTTTATAGAAAGACTTACAATTCCAGTTAATCCTTACGTTTCATTGAAATCCTATTAGAATTGAAGGATTCGGTGACGCAGAACAGATTTTAGGTTATTACAAATCCGATAAAGGCAACAGACTGTTACTAAAAAGAGAAGAATCTGGAGACTCCTGGGTGCTGTATCTACAGGAAATGTAAGGAGAAGCATGAAATACATGAGGCTTTGATATTGCCATTTCTCCTATACCCTAGGGTGCGATCCTTAACTCGGGACAACTCACTGACATTTGCTCCTAAAGTGTAAAATTAAGGGGTCATTATCAGTTTCATAAATTAGTGTTGTCGGATAGAGCTTATAAAAACAATTAAAATTGTCAGCCGTTCTTGAGATATTAATACTTTCCTTTTGTTTACAACTTGTTGCCTAGGAGACCGACCACCGCTTCTGTTTATCTTGTATGCACTGTACTGAATCCGGTCGAAATTAGAAGGTAACAGCGCATTACAGCTATAAAGCGGCTCCTACAAGCTCAATAGGAAAGAGTTTGTAAGCACCGTGCATGTTTGGCCACTGCTGATTGACAGCATTGGTGGTCAGTCACTAAGGCAACAACTTGTAAACAAAAGAAAAGTGTTAATATCTCGAGAACGGATGAATATTGTGATAAACTGTAAATTGTAAAAGTGCTTGTTTTTACCGGCTCTATCAAACAATATCCATTCATGGAGATGGGAATGTGACCCTTTAAAGCAACTGTTAGAATAATCTTGTCATGTGGGATCATGTGTTTTCCTCCCTATCCCCAGTCTTAGTTACCTGTCCTCCCTAAAAACTTTAAAGGGGTTGTCTTAATCTCTTTCTCCTCTGCCTCACTGCTTCCTGCTTCTTCGCAGGCAGTACTTAATGGTTTTTTTTGTTGTTGTTTTTTCGTTATTCCAGACACCATTAGGTCTTAAAGATAATAAAGAAGAATAAGGATAAATTTTATGTAATGACCAATACACCATTGAAAAAGTGGTGGGGACATATATCTGATAATTGCATCCTAAAATGCCTATAAAGGGATAAGCCAGCCAGCACTCGCAGTGCTGCATAAGGAGCCTGGCATTCAGCTGAAAAGGACATTGCTGTTAAACATGTGTGTCTCAGCCAATCAACTTTGCTATAAATGGTGCTGATTGGATCAGCTGAGGTCAGCTGACTAGAAGCCTCTCCTTATATGTCAAGCTAAATGCTATTTTTTTTTCCCGTTAGAACAACACCTACAACACCACAAAGTCTGTGACCCCTTAGAGGAGCATCAGGAGTTGAGTCTCTAATGATTTATTTCAAGATCCTTTCAGAAACTTTTGACCTTTTTGTGGATTGTTTTGGCCAAACTTTCCATATTCTTCTCCCGCTTACAGTAAAAGTCATTGAGCGGATGAATCACACGGGGTTAATGTGGCGACTCATCACCGCCAGACACAAAGTCTCAATATTAGAATTTCATCTCTATTTAATGTCATTTTAGATAAATGGATTTATTAAATTCCTTATCATTTTTATATTTTTCTCTGGGCTTTTTTTTTTTTTACTACAGAATGACTATACGGGGCCTCGGTTTTCTCCGTGAGGCATAATTCTGGGGTGCACATAGGAGAACTTTCCATCTATTTAAAATGTATATTTTTTGTTATTCTCATTTTTTTTTTTTACACTTAAAAGCAAAATAAAATGTATTGTCCCGATATTAACAGTAATGAAGATGTTAGTGTTAATAAATATGTCATGTAAAAGAGATCTCTACTTGCTGTCAATGAATGAGAACACTGGTTTCCACTCAGAGGTAGTA
The DNA here is from genome assembly GCF_051348905.1 of Ranitomeya variabilis. NCBI lineage: Eukaryota > Metazoa > Chordata > Amphibia > Anura > Dendrobatidae > Ranitomeya > Ranitomeya variabilis. The sequence goes on from NC_135232.1 coordinate 26,404,394, forward strand.
ACCCTGTCCACCACTAGTCCTGCTGGGATCATAAAACATGAAACATTCGGGAATCCAGACTGATGCAATGTATCCAGTGCAGACAATGCTCTGTGACTCCGGACTGATACAATGTATCCAGTGCGGACAATGCTCTGTGACTCCAAACTGATACAATGTATCCAGTGCGGAGAATGCTCAGTGACTCCAGACTGATACAATGTATCCAGTGCAGACAACGCTCTGTGACTACAGACTGATACAATGTATCCAGTGCAGACAATGCTATGTGACTCCACACTGATACAATGTATCCAGTGCAGACAATGCTCCTGTGACTCCAGACTGATACAATGTATCCAGTGCAGACAATGCTCTGTGACTCCAGACTGATACAATGTATCCAGTGCGGACAATGCTCTGTGACTCCAGACTGATACAATGTATCCAGTGCGGACAATGCTCAGTGACTCCAGACTGATACAATGTATCCAGTGCAGACAACGCTCTGTGACTACAGACTGATACAATGTATCCAGTGCAGACAATGCTATGTGACTCCACACTGATACAATGTATCCAGTGCGGACAATGCTCCTGTGACTCCAGACTGATACAATGTATCCAGTGCAGACAATGCTCTGTGACTCCAGACTGATACAATGTATCCAGTGCGGACAATGCTCTGTGACTCCAGTCTGATACAATGTATCCAGTGCAGACAATGGTCTGTGACTCCAGAGTGATATAATGTATCCAGTGCGGACAATGCTCTGTGACTCCAGACTGATACAATGTATCCAGTGCGGACAATGCTCTGTGACTCCAGACTGATACAATGTATCCAGTGCAGACAATGCTCTGTGAGCTAAACATTCCGGAATCCAAACTGATACAATGTATCCAGTGCAGACAATGCTCTGTGAGCTAAACATCCCTGACTCCAGACTGATACATTGTAACAATCCAACAGAGAGATCTGTGCAGCTGTTGATGATTTATCCAGTGCAGACAATGCTCTGTGAGAGAAACACATCAGCAGCTGCTGCACAGATCTCTGCTGGATTGTTACACTGTATCAGTCTCATCGGAGACCCTGACACAAATGTGGACAAGTCCCCGATGCTGCTGGACCTTCAGCACCTCTTTGTTCCAATTTGGTTCCTGTCGACTTGATACTTTGTCCCAAACCCCAACAGGAGCCCAAGTGGAAGACCGCGCAATCCGAAACGTCTAGGTGCAAAATGTAACTTGCATGTCTTGTGCGCCAATCCAAAATGTGTAACCACGATCCTACCTATAATACTGCTGCCATCTTATGTTGCAGAGTGGCCTTTGAAGCCCAGATGTTTCCCATGCCCCCAATGCAGAGGAAGTCCCATCTCCAGTTTTTCCAGTCCCGGCAAGGACCACGATACAGCACAGGAGCCCAAAGACCGGCATGAGCTGCGCATTCTGGACTTGGATCTGGACTGTATATATTTTTTATTTTACCGTTATAGTAGATATTCTAATATGAGAAGGCGACGCATGAAATAGACCAGATCTGATATTTTTCCAAGAAATGAGCATGGAGTTTGTCCCTGGTCTGACACCATCTCCCATGTTTCCAGTAGGAGGGATATTTCGGAGGTCACCCGCTCTTATCTCTCTGGGATTATATAATCTTATCTGTTATCAGATCCCAAGTGAATAAAGACTTTCTGACTCACTACGGATACATTTCCCGACTGGATGAGATTCAACAATCCGAGCCTTTCCCACATGTTCTACACGAGGCGTATCCGAATCCTGAAGCATCAATCTCAGATACAAAGTGATGGAACTTCTCATCTTATCTAGATGTGAGTGATGGGAAGCCACCGAGGGAAAATTACCAAAACTGGTGCAGCTAGAAGAGACTCCAATAAGAGTCAATAAGGTTCTGGAACACCAATGTTTCCCTATGTGAGAAGGTTCAGATGAAAATCCCAAAAATTGAAACATGGTCCTAAATCTTGCACCCTCACAGGACACATGACAGCATGGTGGCATTATTTCGTGTTCACAATTTGTAGAATATGCAGACTGGTAGATAACTTCCTTCAATGAAGCAAAAGTTTCAATTCTCTGTCTCACTCCTGACCAGGGGGTTTCTTGAGGCCATCTTTGGTGCCGACAGTCAGGGCAGATGTTCTTCTAGCAATACCCAGGTATATAAAATGAGGCTGACAAGCCCTCAGAATCCATCCCTGCCCACTCCAGGCATGTCCTAACATTTTTTAGTTCATAGACCCCTGTTTGAAAGAAGAACATGGCGGCCACAATCGGCCCAACCAATCAGGTCAAGGCTTTCAATTTTCTAAAGAGTTTCTGAAAATTAGGAGCAGGAATCATAATTTTTGGCACCATCTTTGGCCCCAGTAGTCAGGGTACTGACTACATAGTTTTGGGTGCTTGCTCAGCTTTACGGCGGTCTTGCAACTGGGAAATTGGGGGAACAGGTGTAAAGGTAAACGGTTCATGGTAAGCTCTTAATAGGGCATGGACGGACAACACTCCACTTAGTATGACCCAGACATACTTTAGTCTCCCCTCTTTAATCCTTACATAAGGATCTGGAATTACATCCGGGGCCCCTTGGTTGCATTTATGGAGTAGCTGCTGGCCGGTGGAGCAAGCTGGAGGAGAAGGTTTATTAGGCAGGTCAAAATCATACAGAACAGTTAAAGACATTATTAGGAAACATTGATGAGGTCAGGAGACAGCTGAGGTCAGAACCAGGAGGATGGGGTCAAAGCCAGATTTGTTATGAAGGCAAGGGAAGTCAGTCCTGTAGATCAAACAAGCGAGGAAGCAGAGAATTATGTAAAAACAAACCCAGGTCAGTATACACTTATAACTGCAGACTGCTGGGGTGGTGCAGACCAATAAGTCAGAACTCCACTGATGTGTCTCTGGCTAGATGGCATCACAAGTCCCGGTCAAACCACCTTCATTGCCAAACTGCCATTACTACCCTCTCCATTAATAGCACCAACCACAGAGTAAGTGGAGCAGGACATGGTAAGGATGTAACACACTTGGGTTCCCCATAATTTGATCAATGGTGGTCCCCACAGTCCAAATATCATATATTTGCTTTTGACTTAATCCAATTACACCACATTGACCTCCTAAGTAGCGGAGATTTTCCAGTAGCTTCACATCCGCATCGTCAGCACATGATTATTTTTTGTTTTCTGCCAATCTGAAGCTTTTGCATCCGTGGGACTCGTTCATGTAATCACATACGAGCAGCTGTACTCTGCCAGGACATTCCCCGAGACTGAGTGCGGCTGAGAAACGTGGACGGATATGTTTAACTCCTCAGTCTATGGCTTCCAGGCTTCTCCAGTAACTGGTTCCACATGCGGCTGGCGTTCCCATCTTGTTTGTAAACCGCACTGATTGTTTACACCGAGGCCGATCTCCCCGTGATTCAGATTTCTTAATAGAATTTCTGCACTATGTCCGTCCTCCAACATCCTGTGCGATGGGGAGACGCCAGCTGCAGGACTCGATATGTAAACCGTTGAAAATCTGCCGACAGCTGTGGACTCGGCTCCACGTCACTGATTAAAAGGGGAATCAACCACGAGAAGGTGATCAAATTGTAATATTTTTTGCATAAATCGCATCAAAAGGACGGATATCGTTACCAGCGGAGATGGGCAGATGAAGAATTTCTTAATGGGTTTTTCCTGATGTTTACAGCTATCGCCTTGGCATTAGGATGCCCACCGATCCGAAAAGCGAGCTGTGGAGACATGGGGGGTTAGCGGATGCCCTGATCCACTAGCCAAAACCGCATCAACCAGGGATCATCCCACCGACCATCCGCTCTCCTTTTACCATGGGCGTAACCATACTCAGACAACACAGGGTGAGGGTTAAACAGTGTGCCAATACTATATTGAACCACCAAAAAGGCAGATCGAACATTCCCAGCACAGCACCCAAGATGGTGCACATTACAGAGTCTCACCATTCCGCTGACTTGCCAGAATAAGAGTCTCTCGTTCTTGAATGTTTGGATATCTCGATGTATCTCTGTATTTGGAGGTATATGTTACAGACCCACAAAAATATTCTTACTATAATTAACAACTGTCCTTCATGCCAGAATCCAGAGGTAAAGGGGAAGAATATTGATGAGATCAACTCACATTGTTTAATTATTTAATCTATTTGCATAGTTTTTTCTCCTCTATTTTGCAAGGCAACAAACTGTCTGGCCTGGACAATGTGTAATCAACATATCAGCAAACATCATTGCTCCATGACCCTGTATCACTAGTCATCCAGGATAGCATCACAATATTACATCAAATGTCAACTTACAAGTCAATATTACAGGCTTATACAAACAAAAGTCTGTGTTCTCTTGACCAACAGGAAAGAAATATCTGGTTAATTAAGATAAAATGCTGTGTTGTCAAACAAGCCCTTAAATTACCTTCCCAGAATAGAGCGGTGACAGCACAAGCACACTCTCAATACATTCATTCTCTACAGGAGCACATGGAGAGTGAACGTAGTGGAGGTGCACATACGCAGCCACGGCCACCCCATTATTCCAATGGGACATTTAAAAGCCCTATTTGTTGGGTCAATGAGATTCTCATTGGTCGGACGGCCACTGATCTGCAAGTTATCACCTATTCTGTAGATAAGTGACATTTTAAAAATTGAGAGCAGGCAACAAGCTGCGCCTAAACTTTTGCCACAGTGCAATTTGCAAACTGAGCAGCGCCTTGTCGGTAACTAGAAGCTCCCGGGCATACCAGTCTGTGGGTGCGAGTGAAACATCGGACTGCACTTGGAGGACTTCTGAGTGCACTTACCGTGGACTCAGACAGAGGAGAAGATGGAGAAATGAAGCTCCATGTCTTCTCCTCACCTTTACTGAGACTCAGACGATACTCGGATCGATCTCTAACAGAGTCGAATGTCATTAACATAATCTTCCCGATTCTCTCACATGAGAGAACACACGGCCGTGTGAGCGAGCCCCAAATGTTTCATTACTGATTAGTCATGCACATGGGATGGAGGAATTGTAGCCTGTTCCTCCCTGAAAAAACAGCTTCACTGCTGCTATATTACTGGTTTTCTCACATGAAATGCTCACTACAGCTCCTTACACAACATTTATGTAGGAAGAAGGTCGGACTGTGACTCGGCCATTCCAAAACTTCCAAGGAAGCATTATTATTATTATTATTGGACAGAGGCACAAAAGAAGACATTATTACCGTATGGGGCACAAATATGGCATTATTATCGAATGGGGGCACAAAGAGGACATTGTTATTGTATGAGGCACAAAGAGGGCAAAATTATTGTATGGGGCACACAGAGGACATTATTACCATATGGGGCACAAAAACAGCATTATTATCGAATGGGGGGCACAAAGAGGACATTGTTATTGTATGAGGCACAAATAAGGCATTATTATCGTATGGGGGCACAAAGAGGACATTATTATTGTATGGGGCACAAAGAAGGCATTATTATCGAATGGGGGCATAAAGAGGACATTATTATTGTATGGGGGCACAAAGAGGACATTATTACTGTATGGGGCACAAATACGGCATTATTATTGTATGGGGCACAAAGAGGACATTATTATTTTATGGGGCACAAAGACGGCATTATTATTGTATGGGGTTCACAAAGAGGACTTTATTATTGTATGAGGCACAAAGACAGCATTATTATCATATGGGGGGCACAAAGAGGACATTATTATTGTATGGGGGCACAAAGAGGACATTGTTATTGTATGGGGCACAAAGACAGCATTATTATCGAATGGGGGGCACAAAGAGGACATTATTATTTTATGGGGCACAAAGACGGCATTATTATTGTATGGGGTTCACAAAGAGGACTTTATTATTGTATGAGGCACAAAGACAGCATTATTATCATATGGGGGGCACAAAGAGGACATTATTATTGTATGGGGGCACAAAGAGGACATTGTTATTGTATGGGGCACAAAGACAGCATTATTATCGAATGGGGGGCACAAAGAGGACATTATTATTTTATGGGGCACAAAGAAGGCATTATTATTGTATGGGGGCACAAAAATGACATTATTACTGTATGGGGTACAAATACGGCATTATTATTGTAGAGTGGCACAAAGGAAGCATTATTATTATTATTGTACAGAGACATAAAAGGCAATATTATTGTATGGGGGCAAAAAGAGGTTATTACTGTATGGGGCACAAATGGGCAATATTATTGTATAGAGGCACAAAAAGGGCATAATTATTGGTGGCACAAAGGGGGCAATATTATTTGGGACGTTAGCATTATTGTATGTGGGATGAAAGGGATGACATAATTACTACATGGGGGGCACAAAGGGGGACATTATAAAAGGGATACGACTTCAGCTTGGGAGACTCAATGAGGGCATTATTACTGTGTGGAGGCACAAGGGGTTCGCCGTTAGTTATCGGGGACACAAAACTGATGTATGGCAAGGAGGGGGTGGAAACAATACTGTGGGAGGCGCTATGTAGTTTGTCTAGAGGTGGGTAAGAGACACAATGTAACGTTTCTGTGCTATGCTCTGATGTGGATGGAATGAAGTTGTCGTGGCGGTCTGGGCTGGATGGAGAACAAGGGGAATGAATGACTTTAATGATGGAGAGCGTCACTGGATCTACACACAGCACACATAGGACCCTGGTTCTGCCAGCGGGCAGCCATATTAAAGACATTCACTCACTTTAGGAGTACGGTAATGACTTATTCATGTGGGTTAAATATTAGTAATACTCATTTGTCACTAGGTGTCCTGTGTCCATGTTCAGACAAAATACAAAATCCGATCTCCCCGCGTGCAGAACGTTGCACAACACACATGAGTCAGTGCGCTCATCACGCGCCGCTCTCATCATCTGCCAGTTGTTTGCTCTCATTTCTAGAAAACGACTATTTATGTGTTTTCTTCCTTCTGTGAGCGCAGATGTTTCCTTGTGGTCACACTTCACCTTTTGGTGCGGTCGGTGGTCGGATCTACTGTATGAAACACGGAGACCGGACCGCGCTCTAAATGAAGCACCTACGTCCTACGCTGACTTTCCTGATGATGATGATGATGATGATGGTGCAGATGTACGGGGACAGGGCTGACTTTTAATTCATATTTTTTATTTAGTTGTCTTTTTTGCTGTAAGGGACCATGTTTATACCATGAAGTCCAATCTTGGTGCACCAGGATTCGGATGAAAGTTATACAAACTTTTAAATACTTTATTTCCATTTTCCCCAACAGTTTTTATAAAGAAGGGCACCGCTAATGAGTTGTTTAATGAGTTGTATAATTTGTTATCAACTTTTTTTTTTTGGAGGCGAGGGCACAAAATATTGGTTCCCAGTATGGCATCCGTAAAGTGGAGCAATGAGCAATTAGCTGGAAAATGTCTGCGCCCATTATACCCATAGCTGTCTGTGTCCATAGAGACCTTACTGATAAAACTAAGGTGGAGCGTCTCCGTCATCTATGCTTTCCCAGGAGTACCTAGCTCAGCCCATTGATTCCTATGGACGCTGTCTAATGCCCCAGTGCACACCAGCTACATCCCAATTTGTGGTGCGCCGTGCAAAGGCAGCAAATCAGATAACAAATCTCTTAGTTAGGAGAAGTGAGTTTTATTATCTTGGTCACTGCCTATGCAGAGGGCAGCAGCCAATGAAAAAGCCATCTCGACTGCTGCGCTCCACATAGGAACCAGTTAAATCTGTCGACTGGATTCTGAGTAAGAACTCACTGCTCCCCTCCCCCATTCAAACTAAAAGTGGCAATAGAGTCAGGAGATGACATGTTTTGCACCCCCACATTATCTGGAATGCTTTGCAACTGCCCCTGTAGCCCCTTCAATGCTACACCACTAGGATACTATTTGCAAACACTGTTACATACAGAAGGCCTGGCCTGCATATAATATGGCTAGAATATGGCTTCCTTTTTGCTATATTCAAATGTATTTGCGTCTTTCATGGGGGTTCTGGTGCTGCATTCATGCACTGACAGTGGTTCTTGTGCTGCAATCATGTAGTGTCTGGTTCTGGTGCTGCATTCATGTGCTGACAGTTTTTCTTAGCCTGCAGTCATGTGCATTTAGTGGTTCTGGCACTGCATTTATGTATTGATGGTGGTTCTGAAGTGGTATTCATGTACTGTTGGTGGTTCTGAAGCTGCATTCATGTATTGATGGTAGTTCTGATGCGGCATTCATGTACTGATGGTGATTCTGATCCTGCATTCATGTGCTGATGGTAGTTCTGATGCGGCATTCATGTACTGATGGTGATTCTAATCCTGCATTCATGTATTGATAGTGGTTCTAACACTGCATTCATGTACTGATGGTAGTTCTGATGTGGCATTCATGTATTGATGGTAGTTGTGATGATGCATTCATGTGCTGACAGTGGTTCTTAGCCTGCATTCATGTGCTGATGGTGGTTCTGGTGCTGCATTCATGTACTGATGGTGGTTCTGATGCTGCATTCATGTACTGACGGTGGTTCTGATGCTGTATTCATGTGTTGATGTGCTTCTGATGCTTCATTCATGTGCTGATGGTGGTTCTGGCGGTGCATTCATGTATTGATGGCGGATCTGATGCTGCTTTCATGTATTGATGGTAGTTCTGGTGTTGCACTCATGTGCTGATGGTGATTTTGATCTTGTACACATGTAGCAATCCATAACATACTTCATGGTAAGTTAAAGCTTAAAATTCTCAAAAAAGATTTTAGGAGAATTCCGAAAGTTCTTGCTTCAAAAGCTCAGTTTAAGTTAGCGTGTGTTCACACTGATTTGTTTGGAGTAGAAAATGGGCAAAAACTCTCCAAATCCTCCTCAAATATGCAAAACGTGGTTCTGGTGATGTAGTAATGTACTAATGGTGATCTTGGTGATGTATCCATGTAAGTACTCCTTTAAAAATGTTGACGCCCTTGGGATTGGTTCAGTATGGAAATGTGGCCCTTGGATCAAAAAATGTTTGCAGTCCAGTCATAAACTCTTATGGCGAAAAAGGAGACCAAAAGTGACATATGAGAACCATCTAGCAATGACTAGAAAATGTTCACAATGCTGGGTTCCACATGGGTCTGTGTTGGCGCTGGAAACTTCCAACTTTGCTTTCAGCTCTTTTGACTGGACATAACAGCAGCATAGCCCACCAGTCCATAAATCCTCAGACCTGAAGATGCACAGACAGAACCGGACAAAAGACACAACACAGCACAATGGACTGTACACATTGTATCTATATTTTATACAATGAGCAACAACATGATACAAATAAACATGTTCTTAAAGTGATACACTCACTTTTTTTTTACATAATTGAGCAGGATATCACTCACCCCCTTACTCGTTGTTGCCCAAGTGAAAAATCCATACTAGAATTACCAGGTCACTGCGCTGATTATATGGTGTTTATAGCTTATTACACCACAGCAATAAGAATGTTATAATGTCTCACATAGAAGAGTAATAAAGTTTCCACCCTTTTATTACCGTAATATAAACTCGGAGAGAAAAAGAACGATTGAACAGGATATAAATCTGGATCCTTGCACTTATTTCTGATCTTAAAGTGTCAGGACACACAATGTTTAGATGGGGGAGTTACTTACGCAGGAGCAGCGGCTTTTAGTGTAAAGAATGTCAAGAGCTCTTTTCTGTCCTTGTGAAGCAGATGAATACAGGAAAGCCCCCAGTTATGTATATAGTGTATACTGTGCATTACTGATATATAGCAATACACTGACCCCTGCTGGTGAGCACATGAAGTGCAGCACATGGCATGTCTACACTGGGAAACCTCCCAACCGAAGAAATCACAGCAACAAAAATTAATCTGTCCCGAGACGCAAATTGACCCTTACTAAGGTTATATACAGTCTGTAAAGTTACACAACTTTCTAATAGACTTTTCAATTTTTTCTACCATTTTCAAGATCTTGGCTGTAAGTCAGTGAATCTAAATATATATAGCAATATGGCCGCCCTTCTCTTCTCAGTAACAGCCGTACGCTCCATCCATGGAGTCTGTCAGTTTCTTCATTTTCTTGGGTAGCACCAGACTGATCAGAGAGGTGACTGTTCTCCTTCACTGGAAATCTCACATGTGTAACGTGAAATTGCCTGAAACATTGATGTCCAGTCTATGATTGGTGCTGTAACAGGACTGATCATAGGCTGGAGCCCAGCCACCATGGCGTCACCAGGGCCAGCTCTGATTGGTGCGATCGGATGATGATGTACGAACGTACGAAGGCCGGTCATACTGCTGTTCTGTTGCGCTGTGCTGGGCCTCGTGGGGCCACAGATTTCTTCAAGCCTGTGTCATCACTGCTGGTGTTGCTGCTGCTGTTGAAGAAACAAGACATTCCTGATCCTTCCCTGATCCGTTCCTGATCCCTGATCTTTCCTAATCCACTCCAAACCCCATCTCCCTCTTCCCACCCTCCCTTTTCCCCCCTTTTTCCATGTCTCTCCCTAGCCCCCTCCCCACCCACCCACCACTTTTGCCACCAAGCACTGATCGATACTTGATCGCTCAATTTTTGGCAATTTTTTTTCGTTTGTTCGTCCTGCAGCGCTGATCAGTGACTCAAATGACTGATCGGCACTTGTGCTCACTGTTTTCCAGGACTTTTTTCCCTAACTTCTTTTCCCCTAACTAAATTTTGCACCACTGCGTGCGCGTGCCCTACAGCTGTGAGCTGCTGATCAGATAACATCACTGATTGGTAGCCATGCTTGCTTTTGAATGGCATTTTTTTTCTTGTCTATTTTTTATCCCTTTTTGCACCACACTTTGCAAGCATCCTACAGCCATCTCTGATCGTCATCCGGTTGTTGTTTTTTTTTGTGAAACAAGAATAAAAATAAATAATTTAGATTAGTTGATAGGACTAAATTAGGGACAGTAATAATATACACACGTGGTCAAAATTGTTGGTTTAATGACAGAAAAACCCATCGTGGTCACAGAAATAACTTGAATCTGACAAAAGTAGTAATAAATAAAAGATCTATGAAAATGAACAGATGAAATTCAGACATTGCTCTTCAACCATGCTTCCACAGAATAAAAAAAAAAATAAAACTCATGAAATCGGCCTGGACAGAAATGATGGCACCCCAGAAAATAATGTGACAAAAGGGACATGATAAATCGCGGTGTGTCCACTAACTAGCATCACAGGTGTCTACAATCTTGGAATCAGTGATTGGGCCTGTATATAGGGCTACAGATCCTCACTGTGCTGTTTGGTGACATGGTGTGTAAGTGTAGCACCCCAGGGTCCTGGTTGTTACTGTGGCATTGCTTTCCTCACGAGGAGAGTGATGTCATGCTTGGAAGCGAAGGAAGATCTCTTTCATCAGGTAAACACAAAGCACACAACATGTTCACACTCCAGGCCAGAAGGGGGAGCTCTGATCCGGCTTGTGGGTGGCTTATATATATATATATATATATATATATATATATATATATATATATTCTGGTCCGGAGGGAACGTTTCAGTTAGTTAGCGCCAGACAGCAGACTGGAGCAGTCTGAGACGTGTGAGGGGCCATGCAGCCAGAGGTGCTGCAGCTCCAGGATTGAGAGAATACAGAAGGAAGAACAGATTTGTAGTGAGCGTGCAGGAGAGCGAAGCACAGGAGAGTGACAACTGGGGAGGACAGCTGCGACTGAGCTACCTCCCTACAGAGTGCAGATTCCGGTAGCCAGAAGACCGAGGTTGTCAGGGACTCCAAGACTTACAGCAGAAACTGGCAGGACAGCTGGACTACACGTCACCTGTCCGCCCTAACACCCAAGAGACACAGTGGCATATAGAGCCCGGGTCATGATAGAGACCCTGTAAAAAGGCTCGAGCCACCTGTCATACGTGTTAGTGTCACACCTTTATGGAGGACAGAGAGAACTGTGAGGACCTTGAAAGAAGCCACTGGAAGCAAGGGACTACACCAAAGCGCTGGTAAGAAGACTTTCATCTCCACCTGGTAAAGGGAACTCTGAACTTGCTTCCAAGCTGGCCGGACCCTGCCTGTACCTGTGATCTGGTGCCCTGGACTGTGGATTCCTGAAGTCTCCAGTAAACCAGGTAAAGAGACTGCAACCCTGTGTCCTCCATTCTTTACTGCACCACTCACCATCCTCATCTATACACCGGGAGCCCTGGGGACCTACTTCACCTGTGGGAAGTTATACCATCTTTGCTGCCATTACATCACCCCAGAGGACCCCTTTAAGCAGCGTCGGTCCTCACTGACCGAATACCACAAGTGGCGTCACAAACACAAACTTTAGTCAAAACCCCTTTAAGAATATTCCCTTTAACATGGGTGCCCAGGGCCACGGATCGGGTCGCTGCCACCATGACACATCCCCTTAAGTACTGGATCCAGTACCGAGTACCCCACGGCCTTGGCGGGCGTTCCACTTTTGGCATCACGAACAAGATGGACCAACCCATTGAAATGGATCCTGTGCGCCATGGACTGTAATGGACTGTGTGAAATTGTTTACTGGCCACCATTATTGCACCACGAGGTGGATAGAGAACGAGGATGATGTGTTGCCATGGGTGGAGCTCAAGAACCAGCGCGAAAGCTGGATCCATCCCCTACAGAGACTTTAATGCTACCAAAACATGTCCTTCAGGAGCACAGATCTGCCCCCTGAGATGGCCGGCGGGAAACTGGAGCAGAGATGGCTCACGACGTGAAAAGAAGGAAGATGCGGGAAGGCGTGGCCGCAGTATGGCTGCACGCCACCCGGTGAAAGCAATGGCGGACAGCAGTGGAGAGATGCTGGGACCTGCCGACACCAGAGAGGATGTCCCCGGTCAGCCAGAAGAAACCCCGAACCTGATGGCCACTTTGGATCCAGAGCTCCTCGGCACAGAGATAGAGGAGCTGGCCCGACGACTCCTGAGGACCCAGATGACAGCGGTGGCCGCATGGAAGGAGTCCCTGATCAAAAGGATGATGACCGCAAAGCAACGGAACTTACCACCAGCCCTCACAACCCAAGCGGAGCCAGAAAGAGCGACACTGCTGAAAAAGATGGCGGCGCCAATGAAAGATCCAGAGCCGCACCTTTAACCCCAGCAGAGCCGGAAAGCAAGATGCTGCAAAAGGAGATGACAACACCGCAGCACCAGGCCCGGCAACCAGCGCACCTGACCCCAGCGGAGGCGGAGACGGACACCGTCACCAGAAAGACAGGTATGCAAACTGCCCCAGTAGCTGAGGAAACCCTGGTGGGACCCCTAGAACCCCCGCCAATCCTAGCCCCTGGCCAGGTAGCAATTACAGTAATCTGGGACCGCATGACAGATCTGGGGGATAAGCTTACTGACCCAATGGTACCTGAACCCTCACCCCTGAAAGCGTGCAGACAAAGATAGACTATACGCTGGAGGCACCCTAAAACTGACCTGATGGGATTCTCAGCAAGCAGGCCCTGGCATGCCGTCCCAGTGGAACGTTGATCCAGAATTTTCCCGGTCAGGGAGTAGCAGTTACCAGGAGCTACCCTGGCAAAGGAATTAGACAGTTCCTAAATGTTCCATTGGCTGCTGAATGTTAGAATTGTTGAAGTTTGAAAGTTAAAAGTTAACCTGGCAAGGTTTCTGCATTAAAAGTTCATTTATTGAAAAGACACTGAGGTCATGGACAGTGAATGGTCCACAAACTTTCTTGTAAATAGTTGGCAGCTTCAAGGTGCACTCTTGGTTCTACCCACATTGTCAGCATGGGTAGGTGTCACGATATGGTATGAAATATCATAAGTTAGTTTCTCTTGTCAGCCCAGGATGTGGGCTAAGAAACCCCCCTTCTCTTTTACTTCAGAGTTGAGCTTGCTTGCCAATGTAGATGGGGAAGAGAGTTTTATTGACGAAAGGCATTTACGACCAGTATTTCCTGTGGTGGAAAGTGCCCAGCTTTAACTAGATTAGAACCTTCCAGAATATGAAAGTCTTTTGTTCTGTTTTTGGAAGATATTAGGCAACTCGTTTAAGTTAAGACCACGAAAACATATATTTGTAATCTCCATCGAAGGAGCTACTCATCACTCTAAACATGAGCTTTTAACTCCATCTGGTACAGAGGTAGGGATTTCTCTGTCAGTGTGCGTGACAAATAGGACCTATTTGATCTCATCGGAATGCCCACGATACTACGAGATGAATGATGGGTATGGTGCGATTATTTTATGTTCTGTAGCGAAGTTACGGGCATCAGATATATTTAATGCCCAGTGAGTAATACTGAAGAAGTAGGAGGGGTTGGAAAAACCAGCCCTTTCTGTGAGGTCACAGGCTGTAGGTTATAAAGTTGCTGGCAGGCTTCCAGGGGGGGAGTTGTGAGTTTTTACCTGAAGCGACCAGACTGCGAGTGCAAATGCACTGGGATAGATGGAAAGCTATCATAGCCTGTTGCCTGCAATGCAATGATCTGAGAATATGTGAGTGTTACCTTTTCTTCATTTAATCCTTTTATTTTTATAATTACCTTGTACATATTTGCAATTGTCTCATTTGTAACATCTTTGTAAAATATTTTATAAACACTGCCTAAAAATCATTTATGGGGTATAATATTTAATACTAGTTCGTTCTTCCTGCCCTAAACCGTACCCTGTCTCTGAAGGGAATTACGCTACTGTTTTGGGGTTGGCTCCAGACCCGTTCAATTGGAGCTGGTGGCAGCGACCGTGTGCCGGCTTTTGGGGGTCACTGTAGCGACTGCGGCTTGATAATTATTGTTCCTGCCTGAGTGGGAGTAGTTATCGCGTCGCTGCAGTGCACCCAATAGCCAGTACATAGCAGGCAGCGTTTCTGGCGACTAATCACCCTAGGTGCAGTACCTAATCTGACCTGACAGTAAGGGGGGCGCCAGAGAGCTGCAAGGTTTAAGTGGAACTGTAAGCGGGATATACACAAATCCCTGCAGTTCATGGTATACTGAAGAGCAGTGGGATACCTAAAATAAGCCCCTGCTGGAAACAAGAGGTCAATAGCCTCGTGTGTGTTTTTTTTTCATCACATTGTGGCAGTGGAGGGATAACTAAGATAAGCCCCCTGCACATGTGATAGCCGTCTGCTGGTCTAAAGTCACCCCAATCCATGACATATTGTGGGCAGCGGCTGAGGGATCTTGACAATTGGTGACAAGGCGGTGGGATATTAGAGCATTAGTGATTTGGTTTGAGCAATCATTCCTCTCACTAAAAACTTGCAGAAAGTTCTTGCGAGAACTCTGCGCAAATAAGTTTGGAGAACGAACTCAGTGTTTATTAGTTGTGAGACAATTGTGTACTGGTAATTATCCCCTCCCTTTCTCTTCGTTTTTCTATTCTCTCTTTTATTTGGCAACCATGGTTGGGCTGGGAGAAGCCTTTTATGAACAGCAGACCAGAGACACCCTTGTTGCCTTATGCAAGTCACAGCACATTGACTATGCAAGCAAAAGCAAAAGCGAACTGGTCGCAGCCCTGATGCAATGGGAAGCCGCTCTAGACCACTCACAGAGCCCAGAGGCCGCAGAAGCTGGCACAAGCGAGCATGGTGCTGCCGCAGAGGTCCAACCCCTGAATACGGGCCCTACTGGCAACCAAGGGGGCGCAGACCTCCTCCTGCAGCTGGCTCTGCAACAATGCTCCGCAGATGACCTGGACCGACGTCTGCAGCTGATCCAGCAATACCAAGAGAGATGTCACGATTCACTCCGTGACTGTAGGTATAAGAGAGGTCTCCATCCTGTGTAATATAGGAGAGGCCTCCATCCTGTGTAATATAGGAGAGGCCTCCATCCTGTGTAATATAGGAGAGGCCTCCATCCTGTGTAATATAGAAGAGGCCTCCATCCTGTGTAATATAGGAGAGGCTTCCATCCTGTGTGATATAGGAGAGGCCTCCATCCTGTGTGATATAGGAGAGGCCTCCATCCTGTGTAATATAGGAGAGGCCTCCATCCCGTGTAATATAGGAGAGGCCTCCATCCCGTGTAATATAGGAGAGGCCTCCATCCTGTGTAATATAGGAGAGGCCTCCATCCTGTGTAATATAGGAGAGGCCTCCATCCTGTGTAATATAAGAGAGGTCTCCATCCTGTGTAATATAGGAGAGGCCTCCATCCTGTGTGATATAGGAGAGGCCTCCATCCTGTGTAATATAGGAGAGGCCTCCATCCTGTGTAATATAGGAGAGGCCTCCATCCTGTGTAATATAGAAGAGGCCTCCATCCTGTGTAATATAGGAGAGGCCTCCATCCTGTGTGATATTGGAGAGGCCTCCATCCTGTGTAATATAGGAGAGGCCTCCATCCTGTGTAATATAGGAGAGGCCTCCATCCTGTGTAATATAGGAGAGGCCTCCATCCTGTGTGATATTGGAGAGGCCTCCATCCTGTGTAATATAGGAGAGGCCTCCATCCTGTGTGATATAGGAGAGGCCTCCATCCTGTGTAATATAGGAGAGGCCTCCATTCTGTGTAACATAGGAGAGGCCTCCGTCCTGTGTAATATAGGAGAGGCCTCCATCCTGTGTAATATAGGAGAGACCTCCATCCTGTGTAATATAGGAGAGACCTCCATCCTGTGTGCTATAGGAGAGACCTCCATCCTGTGTGATATAGGAGAGGCCTCCATCCTGTGTAATATAGGAGAGGCCTCCATCCTGTGTGATATAGGAGAGACCTCCATCCTGTGTAATATAGGAGAGGCCTCCATCCTGTGTAATATAGGAGAGGCCTCCATCCTGTGTGATATAGGAGAGACCTCCATCCTGTGTAATATAGGAGAAGCTTCCATCCTGTGTAATATAGGAGAGGCTTCCATCCTGTGTGATATAGGAGAGGCTTCCATCCTGTGTAATATAGGAGAGGCCTCCATTCTGTGTAATATAGGAGAGGCCTCCATCCTGTGTGATATAGGAGAGGCCTCCATCCTGTGTGATATTGGAGAGGCCTCCATCCTGTGTGATATAGGAGAGACCTCCATCCTGTGTAATATAGGAGAAGCTTCCATCCTGTATAATATAGGAGAGGCTTCCATCCTGTGTGATATAGGAGAGGCCTCCATCCTGTGTAATATAGGAGAGGCCTCCATCCTGTGTAATATAGGAGAGGCCTCCATTCTGTGTAATATAGGAGAGGCCTCCATCCTGTGTAATATAGGAGAGGCCTCCATCCTGTGTAATATAGGAGAGGCCTCCATCCTGTGTAATATAGGAGAGGCCTCCATTCTGTGTAATATAGGAGAGGCCTCCATCCTGTGTGATATAGGAGAGGCCTCCATCCTGTGTGATATAGGAGAGGCCTCCATCCTGTGTGATATTGGAGAGGCCTCCATCCTGTGTAATATAGGAGAGGCCTCCATCCTGTGTGATATAGGAGAGGTCTCCATCCTGTGTGATATTGGAGAGGCCTCCATCCTGTGTGATATAGGAGAGACCTCCATCCTGTGTAATATAGGAGAAGCTTCCATCCTGTATAATATAGGAGAGGCTTCCATCCTGTGTGATATAGGAGAGGCCTCCATCCTGTGTGATATAGGAGAGGCCTCCATCCTGTGTGATATAGGAGAGGTCTCCATCCTGTGTGATATAGGAGAGACCTCCATCCTGTGTAATATAGGAGAGACCTCCATCCTGTGTAATATATGAGAGGCCTCCATCCTGTGTAATATAGGAGAGGCCTCCATTCTGTGTAATATAGGAGAGGCCTCTATCCTGTGTAATATAGGAGAGGCCTCCATCCTGTGTAATATAGGAGAGGCCTCCATCCTGTGTAATATAGGAGAGGCCTCCATCCTGTGTAATATAGGAGAGGCCTCCATCCTGTGTAATATAGGAGAGGCCTCCATCCTGTGTAATATAGGAGAGGCGTCCATCCTGTGTAATATAGGAGAGGCCTCCATTCTGTGTAATATAGGAGAGGCCTCCATCCCGTGTAATATAGGAGAGGCCTCCATCCCGTGTAATATAGGAGAGGCCTCCATCCTGTGTAATATAGGAGAGGCCTCCATCCCATGTAATATAGGAGAGACCTCCATCCTGTGTAATATAGGAGAGGCCTCCATCCTGTGTAATATAGGAGAGGCCTCTATTCTGTGTAATATAGGAGAGGCCTCCATCCCGTGTAATATAGGAGAGGCCTCCATCCTGTGTAATATAGGAGAGGCCTCCATCCTGTGTAATATAGGAGAGGCCTCCATCCTGTGTAATATAGGAGAGGCCTCCATCCTGTGTAATATAGGAGAGGCCTCCATCCTGTGTAATATAGGAGAGGCCTCCATCCTGTGTAATATATGAGAGGCCTCCATCCCTTGTAATAATCGGGTTGTTGCCTTTGAACTGACTCTAATGTCTGAATATCCTTTTTAAATGTGGAGCCAAAAACTAAATCCCATATTCTAGATGCGGCCCCACCAGTGATTTATAAATGGGTAACAATACGTTGGGATTGTGGGATTTTATCTCTTTTTATACATCCTAAAATCCTGTCTGCTTTTGCGGCTGCTGCCTGACATTGAGTGCTGCTGCTCAACTTACTTGTAACCAGAATCCCCCGTCCTTCTCCTGTTCTGTGGTCCTGAGTATTCTCCCATCTAATGTATATGCAGCTATAGGATTACTCCGTCCTCGGTGATTACTCTACATTATCCACATTAAATTTAATTTGCCGTGTTTGCCCATCAGACGTCTCATCCAGGTCGTTCTGTAATATTGTAATGTCAGGGTCAGATATTAGTACCTACATAGTTTTGGGTCGCCAGCAAAGAATAATTTACCCTCAATCCCAACCACAAGGTCATTAATAAAGAGGTTAAAAAGGATCGGATCCATGTGGTCCCCACTGCTCCCAGTACAGATCCCTGTGGTCCCCACTGCTCCCAGTACAGATCCCTGTGGTCCCCACTGCTCCCAGTACAGATCCCTGTGGTCCCCACTGCTCCCAGTACAGATCCCTGTGGTCCCCATTAGGAGTAGGAGAAAACCACAGGCTTCAGCAGCAGCAGCCACCTGACTCTCCCTCTGTGCTTAGTTATATTGCATGGTGGGTTATTCCAGTTACAGACACTAGGTGGCACCATCATACCACAATTCGCATGGTCATATCTCATTCATTGTGATAAATGTCCAGTCCTAGAACATTTATCATTTTCTCCAATTGATGGCGTGTGGAAATGTGTTTTACTGCAGTCACATAGAAATGGGAACCTGTCACTGGAGATGGCTCATGCGTGTGGTGGGCATGCCATAGTGCAGAGGTCATTGCGTAGGGAGGAGGAGGAGGTGCGCTGTGACCTTGTATCTTTTATTAATGTGTTATGGAGGGCATTTCATGTGATCCGGGCAGGGGTAATCGTGGAGGGAGCTGGAGGAGGTGAGCTGGCATTACTTATTATCTTCTATGGGAGTGTGCCGTGGGCATGTCCTGTGGACTGTGCAGAGGTCAGTGTGCAGGGAGGGGCAGGAGTTGAGCTGTGACCACTTGCAGTCTTCCATTGTGGGGCCATGCTCTGTGATCTGCGCAGAGGTTATTGTACAGAAATTCAAGAAGGGCTGTGCTATCCTGTATTGTGAAGACTGGAGTGAAGACTGGATATATATATATATATATATATATATATATATATATATATATATATATATATGTATATATATATATATATATATATATATATATATATATATATATATATATATATATATATATATATATATTAGTCTATTTGCATCTAATAACTCTCTACTGTGTGGAGGTCTGATTTTTTCTGCTTTTCTGTTTTTTCCTTTTTCCTCCCATGTCTCTTTCCTTTATATATTATCATTGAGTTGGTCTCTGTCGCCCCCTGGAGGTTTAATATCAGCATAACTGTTGCTGGCTGTGGATTGTATATGTCTATTTGAGCTCTGCTGCCCCCTTGTGGGTTAACTAGAAAATGCTTCTACCTGGATGGCAATTATGCCAACTGTGCAGAGAGGTCTATGCCAGGAAGGAACAACCAGCTGATCAGTGACTACACCAGGTGTCAAACTCCTGCCAATCCTATCTTTATGATCTTTTCTAAATGCACATGTCTATCTGAACCCACCAGTTCTGGTATTAGATATCCTGCATTTTGTATGATAGTCAGGTGGCTCAGTAATAATAATTACCCCCAGCCAGTTTTGACTTAGGCATCCTGCGCCATCCTTATTTCCTTTTGTAATTTTACTAAACAATCCAAAACTCCTCTGGTCAAAGAGTTTATCAGAGTATCAGATTTAAAGGGTAAATTTCAATAGACTTTTTAATTGAAATGGAGTACCTCCCCAAATTGCCGCTGTTCCACTGATTCTGGAACAGTTTTTCTTTTTCTTCTGCGCCCTTCCATTCCAAAGTTATGCCCCCCGTAAATAAAGAAGTCAAATATCACAGAACTTCTCTGTGGGCGTGGCTGTGTTTTGATTGGCCAGAGTGAGGAGACAAAGCAAACGCCCACAAAGAAGTTCTATGTTACACGCCCAGTTGATTGAAGGTAAAATTTACTTCTTTGTTTCTCGGGGTATAACTTTGGAATGGAGGGACCCAGAAGAAAAAGAAAAACTGATCCGGAATCAGTGGAGCAGCAGAAAATATATGAGGTGCTCGGGTTAAATTAAAAAATCCAGTCACACATCCCCTTTAAGGTGAAAATCCTGGCATAAGGAGTTGTGATAAGGACGTTGGTGATATCTGTGATCTGAGCTTGCGGATTGGGCTTCTATAGACTGATTTTAGCCCTTTGACACTGCTCGGAGATTTCTTATATTGGATATCTAATACACCGTGACTGCGGGTCTGGTTATTGGTGCCATACACATAACAGGTGATGGACGGACTCCCCTTTAAATAATCCGACATGGGAGATGTTGATGATTCCGCACATTCCTGACGGCAGCTACATTCTCTCGCTCTCAGGAATCCATTTCCTCTAGAACAGGAAATCGGGGACAATGGGCAGGAATTGGTCCGGTCCTCACAGTACACGCCGCCATCATGTGACAAGCCCATTTCTGTTTGTAAGCGATGTCCTAATGAATATCTCCAGCTTCATCTGTCAGAGATAATCACGCTGAAAACTCTGCTGAGGTGACCCCCATCCAGAGCCCGGGGTCACCCTGACGGCCATGTTACAGTATATTCTGACAACTGGGATCTCAGGTCATGCAGTAGTCACTCATACAGAGCATGAGAGTCAGTGTGCAAACGGGTGGTTGCCTAGCAACAGTATTCCATCTAGTAGGGGACTACATCCGGATTCTGATATCCTGTTAGGATGTTACCTAGCAACAGGCACCGAGCATGAAAACCACCTGAGTTACGGTGTTGTGTTAAGACGTCACCTAGCAACAGCATCCCATGCAGTAGGTGACAACACTTGGACTCTGTTAGGATGCTACCTAGCAACAGGCAGTTGCTATAGTGCGGAAAACACCTGAGTTACGTTGTTATGTTAAGACGTCGCCTAGCAACAGCATCCCATCCAGTAGGTGACAACACTTGGGCTCTGTTAGGATGCTACCTAGAAACAGGCAGCGGCTATAGCGCCGAAAACACCTGCGTTACGGTGTTGTGTTAAGACGTCACTTAGTTACAACATCCCATCCAGTAGATGACAACACCTGGGCTCTGCTACTCTGTTAGGATGTTACCTAGCAACAAGAAGCGGCTATAGGTGAGTTACGGTGTTATGTTAAGATGTTACCTAGCAACAGCATCCCATCCAGTAGGTTACAACACTTGGGCTCTGTTAGGATGCTACCTAGCTAAAGGCACCGGCTATAGCGCGTAAAAACACCTGAGTTACCATGTTATGTTAAGACGTTACCTAGCAACAGCATCCCATCCAGTAGGTGACAACACTTGGGCTCTGGTACTCTGTTAGAATGTTACCTAGCAACAGGCACCGGCTATAGCGCGTGAAAACACCTGAGTTACCATGTTATATTAAGACGTTACCTAGCAACAGCATCCCATTCAGTAGGTGACACCATAGCTCTGCTAACCGAAAGGATGTTACCTAGCAACAGGCACCGACTAGAGCGCGTGAAAACACCTAAGTTATGATGTTATGTTAAGATGTTACCTAGCAACAGCATCCCATCCAGTAGGTGGCAACACCTGAGCTCTGCTACTCTGTAAGGATGTTACCTAGCAACAGGCACCGACTATAGCATGTGAAAACACCTGAGTTATGGTGTTATGTTACGATGTTACCTAGCAACAGCATCCCATCCAGTAGGTGACAATACACAGATTGTACCATCCTGTTAGGATTTTACCTAGCAACAGGCACCATGCCTAATGAACAACAACACATTGCAAAATGCATTAAAATGCGGCTTCACATCTGCAGCAAAAATGCATCAAATAAGGGGCAAAAAGGCATAAAAAATGCAGCAAAAATACAATACTCGTCAACCCTCTGACATCTCCTGCCAGGGTAGCGACAAATTCTAAATGGGTGTGGCTTGGGGCGTGACTAGAGGCGTGGCCACTGGCCAACATTTGACTCGGAGCACTTGGTTTATCACTGTTTCTTTTCTGGGAATTATGCTTTTAACATGTTGCAAATTGTGGGGTCATGTCCTGTAGAGGGACAAATTTGAAAAAAAAAAAAATTCATAAAGACATTTTAAAAAAATAAAATAAATCTAAATATTAAAAAGTTTAAATCATCCACTTTACAGAAATAAAAACAAAAACATATTTCATATCGTTGTGTCCATGAAAATCTAATCTATCAAAATTCTAATTTTTTTCTAACCCGTAAAATATATATAATAAAAAATAAATAAAAATAACTATAAATGTCTGCTATCTCCGCTATCTCCTGACCTGAATCGCGACGTTCTTACTCACAATGAACTCGGCAAAAAACAAGGAATTATTGGCCAAATTGCATTTTTTTCCCACCATTTCACTGCACTTACAATGCCCCCCCCCCTATCAGTGCATTACAAAATATAATAAAGTGGCTGCTGCCATTGAAACCTACAACTCGTCCTACAAAAAAATACAAATCCTCGTACGGCTGTTTGAATGGACAAATTTAAAAGCAGAATCCTAGAAGATGGCAGAAGGGAAAAAAAAAAGCAAAACTTAAAAATTGCCTTGGAGGGAAAGGGTTAAAAGGGCTGTGAGAAGCCTCTTATTTCTCTATAGATACAGTGTCCATCATGGAGTCCGAGGTAACAGCACTGCAGGAATGTGCTGGTGTGCAGCATCCCAGAACATACAAAGACCAACATGGATATTACCGCCATATGGTCAGTGGTAGATACCAGCCCTACAGAACATATAACAGATCACAGCACAGTTACAGATAAAGACTTACCGCTGACGTTCTCTGATGGAATCGTTCACTTTTCCCGTCTTTTCCATCTGGCCCAGACCGACATGACAACTTCTTCCAGCCAGGACTCGTCTGCAGAGAAAACAACAAAGACACATTTCACTTCTCATATTCCAGCCCCATCACATCACCATCTATTCCCAACCTGCACAAACTCCTCATCCTGCTGATACCCCAATACTGAGCCGCTGCTGCCATATGTGTCCCTATTACTGCCCCTGATACCCCAATATTGAGCCGCTGCTGCCGTATGTGTCCCTATTACTGCACCTGATACCCCAATACTGAGCCGCTGCTGCCATATGTGTCCCTATTACTGCCCCTGATACCCCAATATTGAGCCGCTGCTGCCGAATGTGTCCCTATTACTGCACCTGATACCCCAATACTGAGCCGCTGCTGCCGTATGTGACCCTATTACTGCACCTGATACCCCAATACTGAGCCTCTGCTGCCGTATGTGTCCCTATTACTGCCCCTGATACCCCAATACTGAGCCGCTGCTGCCGTATGTGTCCCTATTACTGCCCCTGATACCCCAATACTGAGCCGCTGCTGCCGTATGTGTCCCTATTACTGCACCTGATACCCCAATACTGAGCCTCTGCTGCCGTATGTGTCCCTATTACTGCACCTGATACCCCAATACTGAGCCGCTGCTGCCGTATGTGTCCCTATTACTGCACCTGATACCCCAATACTGAGCCACTGCTGCCGTATGTGTCCCTATTACTGCACCTGATACCCCAATACTGAGCCGCTGCTGCCGTATGTGTCCCTATTACTGCCCCTGATACCCCAATACTGAGCCGCTGCTGCCGTATGTGTCCCTATTACTGCACCTGATACCCCAATACTGAGCCGCTGCTGCCATATGTGTCCCTATTACTGCACCTGATACCCCAATACTGAACCGCTGCTGCCGTATGTGTCCCTATTACTGCACCTGATACCCCAATACTGAGCCACTGCTGCCGTATGTGTCCCTATTACTGCACCTGATACCCCAATACTGAGCCGCTGCTGCCATATGTGTCCCTATTACTGCACCTGATACCCCAATACTGAGCCGCTGCTGCCGTATGTGTCCCTATTACTGCACCTGATACCCCAATACTGAGCCGCTGCTGCCATATGTGTCCCTATTACTGCACCTGATACCCCAATACTGAGCCGCTGCTGCCGTATGTGCCCCTATTACTGCACCTGATACCCCAATACTGAGCCACTGCTGCCGTATGTGTCCCTATTACTGCCCCTGATACCCCAATACTGAGCCTCTGCTGCCGTATGTGTCCCTATTACTGCACCTGATACCCCAATACTGAGCCGCTGCTGCCGTATGTGTCCCTATTACTGCACCTGATACCCCAATACTGAGCCGCTGCTGCCATATGTGTCCCTATTACTGCACCTGATACCCCAATACTGAGCCGCTGCTGCCATATGTGTCCCTATTACTGCCCCTGATACCCCAATACTGAGCCGCTGCTGCCGTATGTGTCCCTATTACTGCACCTGATACCCCAATACTGAGCCGCTGCTGCCATATGTGTCCTTATTACTGCCCATGATACCCCAATACTGAGCCGCTGCTGCCGTATGTGTCCCTATTACTGCCCCTGATACCCCAATACTGAGCCTCTGCTGCCGTATGTGTCCCTATTACTGCACCTGATACCCCAATACTGAGCCGCTGCTGCCGTATGTGTCCCTATTACTGCACCTGATACCCCAATACTGAGCCACTGCTGCCGTATGTGTCCCTATTACTGCACCTGATACCCTAATACTGAGCCGCTGCTGCCGTATGTGTCCCTATTACTGCACCTGATACCCCAATACTGAGCCTCTGCTGCCGTATGTGTCCCTATTACTGCACCTGATACCCCAATACTGAGCCACTGCTGCCGAATGTGTCCCTATTACTGCACCTGATACCCCAATACTGAGCCGCTGCTGCCGTATGTGTCCCTATTACTGCACCTGATACCCCAATACTGAGCCGCTGCTGCCGTATGTGTCCCTATTACTGCCCCTGATACCCCAATACTGAGCCGCTGCTGCCGTATGTGTCCCTATTACTGCACCTGATACCCCAATACTGAGCCTCTGCTGCCGTATGTGTCCCTATTACTGCACCTGATACCCCAATACTGAGCCGCTGCTGCCGTATGTGTCCCTATTACTGCCCCTGATACCCCAATACTGAGCCGCTGCTGCCGTATGTGTCCCTATTACTGCACCTGATACCCCAATACTGAGCCTCTGCTGCCGTATGTGTCCCTATTACTGCACCTGATACCCCAATACTGAGCCGCTGCTGCCGTATGTGTCCCTATTACTGCCCCTGATACCCCAATATTGAGCCGCTGCTGCCGAATGTGTCCTTATTACTGCCCCTGATACCCCAATACTGAGCCGCTGCTGCCGTATGTGTCCCTATTACTGCCCCTGATACCCCAATACTGAGCCGCTGCTGCCGAATGTGTCCCTATTACTGCCCCTGATACCCCAATACTGAGCTGCTGCTGCCGTATGTGTCCCTATTACTGCACCTGATACCCCAATACTGAGCCTCTGCTGCCGTATGTGTCCCTATTACTGCACCTGATACCCCAATACTGAGCCGCTGCTGCCGTATGTGTCCCTATTACTGCACCTGATACCCCAATACTGAGCCGCTGCTGCCGTATGTGTCCCTATTACTGCACCTGATACCCCAATACTGAGCCGCTGCTGCCGTATGTGTCCCTATTACTGCACCTGATACTCCAATACTGAGCCGCTGCTGCCGTATGTGTCCCTATTACTGCACCTGATACCCCAATACTGAGCCGCTGCTGCCGTATGTGTCCCTATTACTGCACCTGATACCCCAATACTGAGCCGCTGCTGCCGTATGTGTCCCTATTACTGCACCTGATACCCCAATACTGAGCCGCTGCTGCCGTATGTGTCCCTATTACTGCACCTGATACCCCAATACTGAGCCTCTGCTGCCGTATGTGTCCCTATTACTGCACCTGATACCCCAATACTGAGCCGCTGCTGCCGTATGTGTCCCTATTACTGCACCTGATACCCCAATACTGAGCCGCTGCTGCCGTATGTGTCCCTATTACTGCACCTGATAGCCCAATACTGAGCCGCTGCTGCCGTATGTGTCCTTATTACTGCACCTGATACCCCAATACTGAGCCACTGCTGCCGTATGTGTCCCTATTACTGCACCTGATACTCCAATACTGAGCCGCTGCTGCCGTATGTGTCCCTATTACTGCCCCTGATACCCCAATACTGAGCCGCTGCTGCCGTATGTGTCCCTATTACTGCCCCTGATACCCCAATACTGAGCCGCTGCTGCCGTATGTGACCCTATTACTGCCCCTGATACCCCAATACTGAGCCGCTGCTGCCGTATGTGTCCCTATTACTGCACCTGATACCCCAATACTGAGCCGCTGCTGCCGTATGTGTCCCTATTACTGCACCTGATACCCCAATACTGAGCCTCTGCTGTCATATGTGTCCCTATTACTGCCCCTGATACCCCAATACTGAGCCGCTGCTGCCGTATGTGTCCCTATTACTGCCCCTGATACCCCAATACTGAGCCGCTGCTGCCGTATGTGTCCCTATTACTGCCCCTGATACCCCAATACTGAGCCGCTGCTGCCGTATGTGACCCTATTGCTGCCCCTGATACCCCAATACTGAGCCGCTGCTGCCGTATGTGTCCCTATTACTGCACCTGATACCCCAATACTGAGCCGCTGCTGCCGTATGTGTCCCTATTACTGCACCTGATACCCCAATACTGAGCCGCTGCTGCCGTATGTGTCCCTATTACTGCACCTGATACCCCAATACTGAGCCTCTGCTGCCGTATGTGTCCCTATTACTGCACCTGATACCCCAATACTGAGCCTCTGCTGCCGTATGTGTCCCTATTACTGCACCTGATACCCCAATACTGAGCTGCTGCTGCCGTATGTGTCCCTATTACTGCCCCTGATACCCCAATATTGAGCCGCTGCTGCCGAATGTGTCCCTATTACTGCCCCTGATACCCCAATACTGAGCCGCTGCTGCCGTATGTGTCCCTATTACTGCCCCTGATACCCCAATACTGAGCCGCTGCTGCCGTATGTGTCCCTATTACTGCACCTGATACTCCAATACTGAGCCGCTGCTGCCATATGTGTCCCTATTACTGCCCCTGATACCCCAATACTGAGTCGCTGCTGCCGTATGTTTCCCTATTACTGCCCCTGATATCCCAATACTGAGCCGCTGCTGCCGTATGTGTCCCTATTACTGCCCCTGATACCCCAATACTGAGCCGCTGCTGCCGTATGTGTCCCTATTACTGCCCCTGATACCCCAATACTGAGCTGCTGCTGCCGTATGTGTCCCTATTACTGCCCCTGATACCCCAATACTGAGCCGCTGCTGCCGTATGTGTCCCTATTACTGCCCCTGATACCCCAATACTGAGCCGCTGCTGCCGTATGTGTCCCTATTACTGCACCTGATACTCCAATACTGAGCCGCTGCTGCCGTATGTGTCCCTATTACTGCCCCTGATACCCCAATACTGAGCCGTTGCTGCCGTATGTGTCCCTATTACTGCCCCTGATACCCCAATACTGAGCTGCTGCTGCCGTATGTGTCCCTATTACTGCCCCTGATACCCCAATACTGAGCCGCTGCTGCCGTATGTGACCCTATTACTGCCCCTGATACCCCAATACTGAGCCGCTGCTGCCGTATGTGACCCTATTACTGCCCCTGATACCCCCAATACTGAGCCTCTGCTGCCGTATGTGACCCTATTACTGCCCCTGATACCCCAATACTGAGCCGCTGCTGCCGTATGTGTCCCTATTACTGCCCCTGATACCCCAATACTGAGCCGCTGCTGCCGTATGTGTCCCTATTACTGCACCTGATACCCCAATACTGAGCCGCTGCTGCCGTATGTGTCCCTATTACTGCACCTGATACCCCAATACTGAGCCGCTGCTGCCGTATGTGACCCTATTACTGCCCCTGATACCCCCAATACTGAGCCTCTGCTGCCGTATGTGTCCCTATTACTGCCCATGATACCCCAATACTGAGCCGCTGCTGCCGTATGTGTCCCTATTACTGCACCTGATACCCCAATACTGAGCCTCTGCTGCCGTATGTGACCCTATTACTGCACCTGATACCCCAATACTGAGCTGCTGCTGCCGTATGTGTCCCTATTACTGCTCCTGATACCCCAATACTGAGCTGCTGCTGCCGTATGTGTCCCTATTACTGCACCTGATACCCCAATACTGAGCCGCTGCTGCCGTATGTGTCCCTATTACTGCACCTGATACCCCAATAGTGAGCCGCTGCTGCCGTATGTGTCCCTATTACTGCACCTGATACCCCAATACTGAGCGCCACTGCTGCCGTATGTCCCTATTACTGCACCTGATACTCCAATACTGAGCCGCTGCTGCCGTATGTGTCCCTAATACTGCACCTGATACCCCAATACTGAGCCACTGCTGCCGTATGTGTCCCTATTACTGCACCTGATACCCCAATACTGAGCCACTGCTGCCGTATGTTTCCCTATTACTGCACCTGATACCCCAATACTGAGCCACTGCTGCCGTATGTGTCCCTATTACTGCACCTGATACCCCAATACTGAGCCACTGCTGCCGTATGTGTCCCTATTACTGCACCTGATACCCCAATACTGAGCCGCCGCTGCCGTATGTGTCCCTATTACTGCACCTGATACTCCAATACTGAGCCGCTGCTGCCGTATGTGTCCCTATTACTGCCCCTGATACCCCAATACTGAGCCGCTGCTGCCGTATGTGTCCCTATTACTGCCCCTGATACCCCAATACTGAGCCGCTGCTGCCGTATGTGTCCCTATTACTGCACCTGATAGCCCAATACTGAGCCGCTGCTGCCGTATGTGTCCCTATTACTGCACCTGATACCTCAATACTGAGCCGCTGCTGCCGTATGTGTCCCTATTACTGCACCTGATACCCCAATACTGAGCCGCTGCTGCTGTATGTGTCCCTATTACTGCACCTGATACCCCAATACTGAGCCGCTGCTGCTGTATATGTCCCTATTACTGCACCTGATACCCCAATACTGAGCCGCTGCTGCCGTATGTGTCCCTATTACTGCACCTGATACCCCAATACTGAGCCGCTGCTGCCGTATGTGTCCCTATTACTGCACCTGATACCCCAATACTGAGCCTCTGCTGCCGTATGTGTCCCTATTACTGCACCTGATACCCCAATACTGAGCCGCTGCTGCCATATGTTTCCCTATTACTGCACCTGATACCCCAATACTGAGCCGCTGCTGCCATATGTGTCCCTATTACTGCACCTGATACCCCAATACTGAGCCGCTGCTGCCGTATGTTTCCCTATTACTGCACCTGATACCCCAATACTGAGCCGCTGCTGCCATATGTGTCCCTATTACTGCCCATGATACCCCAATACTGAGCCGCTACTGCCGTATGTGTCCCTATTACTGCACCTGATACCCCAATACTGAGCCACTGCTGCCGTATGTGTCCCTATTACTGCCCCTGATACCCCAATACCGAGCCGCTGCTGCCGTATGTGACCCTATTACTGCCCCTGATACCCCAATACTGAGCCGCTGCTGCCGTATATGTCCCTATTACTACACCTGATACCCCAATACTGAGCCGCTGCTGCCCTATGTGTCCTTATTACTGCCCCTGATACCCCAATACTGAGCCTCTGCTGCCATATGTGTCCCTATTACTGCACCTGATACCCAATACTGAGCCGCTGCTGCCGTATGTGTCCCTATTACTGCACCTCATACCCCAATACTGAGCCGCTGCTGCCGTATGTGTCCCTATTACTGCACCTGATACCCCAATACTGAGCCGCTGCTGCCATATGTGTCCCTATTACTGCACCTGATACCCAATACTGAGCCTCTGCTGCCGTATGTGTCCCTATTACTGCACCTGATACCCCAATACTGAGCCGCTGCTGCCGTATGTGTCCCTATTACTGCACCTGATACCCCAATACTGAGCCGCTGCTGCCCTATGTGTCCTTATTACTGCCCCTGATACCCCAATACTGAGCCTCTGCTGCCATATGTGTCCCTATTACTGCACCTGATACCCAATACTGAGCCGCTGCTGCCGTATGTGTCCCTATTACTGCACCTGATACCCCAATACTGAGCCGCTGCTGCCATATGTGTCCCTATTACTGCACCTGATACCCCAATACTGAGCCGCTGCTGCCGTATGTGTCCCTATTACTGCACCTGATACCCCAATACTGAGCCGCTGCTGCCATAGGTGTCCCTATTACTGCCCCTGATACCCCAATACTGAGCCTCTGCTGCCGTATGTGTCCCTATTACTGCACCTGATACCCCAATACTGAGCCTCTGCTGCCGTATGTGTCCCTATTACTGCCCCTGATACCCCAATACTGAGCCGCTGCTGCCGTATGTGACTCTATTACTGCACCTGATACCCCAATACTGAGCCGCTGCTGCCGTATGTGCCCCTATTACTGCACCTGATACCCCAATACTGAGCAGCTGCTGCCGTATGTGTCCTTATTACTGCCCCTGATACCCCAATACTGAGCCGCTGCTGCCGTATGTGTCCTTATTACTCCACCTGATACCCCAATACTGAGCCGCTGCTGACGTATGTGTCCCTATTACTGCCCCTGATACCCCAATACTGAGCCGCTGCTACTGTATGTGTCCCTATTACTGCACCTGATACCCCAATACTGAGCCGCTGCTGCCGTATGTGTCCCTATTACTGCACCTGATACCCCAATACTGAGCCTCTGCTGCCGTATGTGTCCCTATTACTGCACCTGATACCCCAATACTGAGCCTCTGCTGCCGTATGTGTCCCTATTACTGCCCCTGATACCCCAATACTGAGCCGCTGCTGCCGTATGTGACTCTATTACTGCACCTGATACCCCAATACTGAGCCGCTGCTGCCGTATGTGCCCCTATTACTGCACCTGATACCCCAATACTGAGCCTCTGCTGCCGTATGTGTCCCTATTACTGCCCCTGATACCCCAATACTGAGCCGCTGCTGCCGTATGTGACTCTATTACTGCACCTGATACCCCAATACTGAGCCGCTGCTGCCGTATGTGCCCCTATTACTGCACCTGATACCCCAATACTGAGCCGCTGCTGCCGTATGTGTCCCTATTACTGCACCTGATACCCCAATACTGAGCCGCTGCTGCCGTATGTGTCCCTATTACTGCACCTGATACCCCAATACTGAGCCGCTGCTGCCGTATGTGTCCCTATTACTGCACCTGATACCCCAATACTGAGCCGCTGCTGCCGTATGTGTCCCTATTACTGCACCTGATAGCCCAATACTGAGCCGCTGCTGCCGTATGTGTCCCTATTACTGCACCTGATACCCCAATACTGAGCCGCTGCTGCCGTATGTGTCCCTATTACTGCCCCTGATACCCCAATACTGAGCCGCTGCTGCCATATGTGTCCCTATTACTGCACCTGATACCCCAATACTGAGCCGCTGCTGCCGTATGTGTCCCTATTACTACACCTCATACCCCAATACTGAGCCGCTGCTGCCGTATGTGCCCCTATTACTGCACCTGATACCCCAATACTGAGCTGCTGCTGCCGTATGTGTCCCTATTACTGCACCTGATACCCCAATACTGAGCCTCTGCTGCCGTATGTGTCCCTATTACTGCCCCTGATACCCCAATACTGAGCCGCTGCTGCCGTATGTGTCCCTATTACTGCCCCTGATACCCCAATACTGAGCCGCTGCTGCCATATGTGTCCCTATTACTGCACCTGATACCCCAATACTGAGCCGCTGCTGCCGTATGTGTCCCTATTACTGCACCTGATACCCCAATACTGAGCCGCTGCTGCCGTATGTGTCCCTATTACTGCACCTGATAGCCCAATACTGAGCCGCTGCTGCCGTATGTGTCCCTATTACTGCACCTGATACCCCAATACTGAGCCGCTGCTGCCGTATGTGACCCTATTACTGCACCTGATACCCCAATACTGAACCACTGCTGCCGTATGTGACCCTATTACTGTACCTGATCCCCCAATACTGAGCCGCTGCTGCCGTATGTGTCCCTATTACTGCACCTGATACCCCAATACTGAGCCGCTGCTGCCGTATGTGTCCCTATTACTGCACCTGATACCTCAATACTGAGCCGCTGCTGCCGTATGTGTCCATATTACTGCACCTGATACCCCAATACTGAGCCACTGCTGCCGTATGTGTCCATATTACTGCCCCTGATACCCCAATACTGAGCCTCTGCTGCCGTATGTGTCCCTATTACTGCACCTGATACCCCAATACTGAGCCGCTGCTGCCGTATGTGTCCCTATTACTGCACCTGATACCCCAATACTGAGCCTCTGCTGCCGTATGTGTCCATATTACTGCACCTGATACCCCAATACTGAGCCGCTGCTGCCGTATGTGTCCCTATTACTGCACCTGACACCCCAATACTGAGCCACTGCTGCCGTATGTGTCCATATTACTGCCCCTGATACCCCAATACTGAGCCTCTGCTGCCGTATGTGTCCCTATTACTGCACCTGATACCCCAATACTGAGCCGCTGCTGCCGTATGTGTCCCTATTACTGCACCTGATACCCCAATACTGAGCCTCTGCTGCCGTATGTGTCCATATTACTGCACCTGATACCCCAATACTGAGCCGCTGCTGCCGTATGTGTCCCTATTACTGCTCCTGATACCCCAATACTGAGCCGCTGCTGCCAAATGTGTCCCTATTACTGCACCTGATACCCAAATACTGAGCCTCTGCTGCCGTATGTGTCCTTATTACTGCCCCTGATACCCCAATACTGAGCCGCTGCTGCCTTATGTATCCCTATTACTGCCCCTGATACCCCAATACTGAGCACCTGCTGCCGTATGTGTCCCTATTACTGCCCCTGATACCCCAATACTGAGCCGCTGCTGCCGTATGTGTCCGTATTACTGCACCTGATACCCCAATACTGAGCCGCTGCTGCCGTATGTGTCCCTATTACTGCACCTGATACCCCAATACTGAGCCTCTGCTGCCGTATGTGTCCCTATTACTGCACCTGACACCCCAATACTGAGCCACTGCTGCCGTATGTGTCCATATTACTGCCCCTGATACCCCAATACTGAGCCTCTGCTGCCGTATGTGTCCCTATTACTGCACCTGATACCCCAATACTGAGCCGCTGCTGCCGTATGTGTCCCTATTACTGCACCTGATACCCCAATACTGAGCCTCTGCTGCCGTATGTGTCCATATTACTGCACCTGATACCCCAATACTGAGCCGCTGCTGCCGTATGTGTCCCTATTACTGCCCCTGATACCCCAATACTGAGCCGCTGCTGCCTTATGTATCCCTATTACTGCCCCTGATACCCCAATACTGAGCCCCTGCTGCCGTATGTGTCCCTATTACTGCCCCTGATACCCCAATACTGAGCCGCTGCTGCCGTATGTGTCCGTATTACTGCACCTGATACCCCAATACTGAGCCGCTGCTGCCGTATGTGTCCCTATTACTGCACCTGATACCCCAATACTGAGCCGCTGCTGCCGTATGTGTCCCTATTACTGCACCTGATACCCCAATACTGAGCCGCTGCTGCCGTATATGTCCCTATTACTGCCCCTGATACCCCAATACTGAGCCGCTGCTGCCGTATGTGACCCTATTACTGCCCCTGATACCCCAATACTGAGCCGCTGCTGCCGTATGTGTCCCTATTACTGCACCTGATACCCCAATACTGAGCCCCTGCTGCCGTATGTGTCCCTATTACTGCCCCTGATACCCCAATACTGAGCCGCTGCTGCCGTATGTGACCCTATTACTGCCCCTGATACCCCAATACTGAGCCGCTGCTGCCGTATGTGTCCCTATTACTGCACCTGATACCCCAATACTGAGCCGCTGCTGCCGTGACCCTGCTAAGGGGCGTCCAATGGAAGGTGTGATGATGGTGCGTGGTGCAAGGCTCAGTAAATAACGAGGACACAGGGTTGCAGTCTCTTTACCTCTTTACTGAAGGCTTCGGCATCCGCAATCCAGAGCACTGCTAACAGGGCTGGCTGAGACCGGCCGGTCCGAAGGCACATCCAGAGTTCTCTTTGCAGGTGGAAATCAGTGCCTACCTACTAGCGCCTGGGTGTTGTAGTACTTCCCTGCTGAGCACCACGGGATAGTCCTCACAACTGTCGTGTATGTTTCTGATGTTCTTTCTCTCTCCATCCCCCAGATGATGTGGATAGGACGCACCCGTATGACCAGAGGCGTATCTAGGGTTTCTGGCACCCGGGGCAAGATTACATTTTGGCGCCCCCCCAGGACATATGCGATTTGCACACTTAGTCATGTGCCCACGAGCTCCTCTCCCTAATGCTCTCAATATTCAGTGAAAAATTGAGAGAAGCAGAAGAGAAGCTCGTTGTCACAGGACCATGAGTATGAAAATCACATATGAGTGAAGTGTCCATGTGACGACTACTGGAACCTGCAGAGCTGAATCCTGACATCGCAGCTTCTGAATTCTCACAACTCATGCACTGCACACTTTTAGGATTCTCTCTTGCTGATGAACAGTCATGTCAGCACAAGTATGTGATTTGTATACTTCTGACCACATTCCAACTAGACGTGACCGGCCTCGCTCAGTTCATTTTCATAGAGTGAGGCCACACATGTCTAGTCAGCACGTGACCGCATGTATGTAAATCCCCAGCACGAGATAATCCTGACAGCGTGCAGGGTGTACTGTGAGAAGTCAGAAGTCTGCAGTCACAAAGAATAACTGCAGACTCATCACAAACCTGGACATCCCCTTTAATGCTCCTAACATAAATAAAAACATGAGAGTTAAGCCCCCGTCACACTAAGCGAGGTCACTAGCGAGATCGCTGCTGAGTCACAAGTTTTGTGACGTAACAGCGACCTCAGTAGCGATCTCGCTATGTTTGACACGTACCAGCGACCAGGCCCCTGCTGTGAGATCGCTGGTCGTGTCGGAATGGCCTGGACCTTTTTTTGGTCGTTGAGGTCCCGCTGACATCGCTGAATCGGTGTGTGTGACACAGATTCAGCGATGTCTTCACTGGTAACCAGGGTAAACATCGGGTTACTAAGCGCAGGGCCGCGCTTAGTAACCCGATGTTTACCCTGGTTACCAGCGTAAATGTAAAAAAAAACAAACAGTACATACTTACATTCCGGTGTCCGTCAGGTCCCTTGCCGTCTGCTTCCTGCACTGACTGAGCACAGCACAGCGGTGACGTCACCGCTCTGCTGTTAAGGGCCGGCGCTCAGTCAGTACAGGAAGCGGATGCCGGGGGACGCGAAGGTGAGTATGTACTGTTTGTTTTTTTTACATTTTACACTGGTAACCAGGGTAAACATCGGGTTACTAAGCGCGGCCCTGCGCTTAGCAACCCGATGTTTACCCTGGTTACCCGGGGACCTCGGCATCGTTGGTCGCTGGAGAGCGGTCTGTGTGACAGCTCCCCAGCGACCACACAGCGACTAATCAGCGATGCTGCAGCGTCGCTAAGTGTGACGGGGCCTTTAGTCAGTATCACAAATAACATTTACATCCAGGTACCTGATAGATGACGTCGTCTCTGGAGTGGTTCTCCTTTTCTTCATCTTGTCCAGACCCCATGATGAGTTTTCTCATCCACAGCCGTCTCTGCAGACTTCCATCTTCTCCGCTCTTTTGCAGAAAATCTCCACATGATGTCCTTAAAGATACAAGTGTCATTATAATGCTCCTGAATAAAAAATTGCCCCTCACTATATTGTTTGCACAAAATATGACCCCCACACTGTCCTACTTATGGTACATGCTCTTCACACTGACCTCTCCTTTCCATACCGGCCCCCTCTTCACACTGTCCTCTCACACTGTGTCCTCCCTATAGGGCCCAGTATTTATACTGTAATCTCTCATCACACTCCCCCTCCTTGGTATACTGTCCCCTCCTGGCTGTGCCCTTACACTGTCCCCCCATGCTACACCCCCACTACTGTTTCTATTCTGTGCCCACTCACTTTTCTCCGCCATACTGTCTCCTCACTCCATTCCACCTCCATCATTGCCCATTCCACCACATCCATCATTTCCTCATCCCCCTCCATCCCAATTATTGCACTCTCCCTGTCAGCCCCATCATTGCCCTCGCCTCTCCTCCCCGTGCACACACAAAACCATTTACGTCTCTGCACATTCACCCGCAGCGCTACGCATGCACACACAAACACACACACACATATTGCGTACAGTATAATGGCCGCACCTAGTTACTCCTACACACGCAGCTGAGCTCCGTACAGCTTGTACACATGCGGCTCTGCTCCGTACACCTCGTACACATGCGGCTCTGCTCCGTACATATGTGGCTCTGCTTCATACACCTCATAGACACACACGACTCCGCTCTGAACACCTCGTACACACCCAACTCCGCTCCGTACACCTCGTACGCACACGGCTCTGCTCTGTACACCTCGCACACACACGGCTCCACTCCGTACACCTCATACACATACGGCTCCGCTCTGTACACCTCATACACACGGCTCCACTCCGTATACCTCATACACACACGGCTCCGCTCCATACACCTTGCACACACCCAGCTCCGCTCCATACACCTTGCACACACCCAGCTCCGCTCCATACACCTTGCACACACCCAGCTCCGCTCCATACACCTTGCACACACCCAGCTCCGCTCCATACACCTTGCACACACAGCTTCCGCTCTGTACACCTCATACACACACGGCTCTGCTACATCCACACAAACCACTCCTGACCCCACACAAAACCTTACCCTCGTCCAGCACCATGAGAACCAGCAGAGTCCTGCACTACACGAAGGCCCTTGATCATGTGACTCCTGACTCCTCCCCTCCTGTGACCTCATCACAGGTCCTGTGCGCACAGAGCAGCGGCAATAACAGCTGTGGTGTGCGGCTCTCTGCGGTGGAGGGGCTCTGCTGTGGGGTAATTACGCCGCTGGGATTCAACGCACAGCACTTTCTCTGAGCCGGCAGTCAATTTGACAGCTGGCTCAGAGAACGGGACTATCTCAGTGTGGGGGCGGCAGAATGCAGCCGCCGCATCATCAGGAGGCCTGCTGGCGCCCCCCTGTCGGCTGCACCTGGGGCACATGCCCCGGCTGCCCCCCCCTGGATACACCACTGCGTATGACGGGTAGGCCTGGAGTTATTTTATAGGGACCCTAGAGACGCCCCTCTCCCACAGTTGCCCCCTATGTCTTCTTAGGTGTTTTAGGTGAGACAGCCAACATAAAGTTAACTGTCCTGCCGCTGTTTGAAGTATTGCTTGGAGCCCATACTTCCTCGGCGTTCCGGTCACCGGCTACGCGCCTCAGTAGGATGTTGCCGATCTCGGGGCACGACTCCTACTGGTTATCTCCTTTGTGCTGTGATCTCGTTTCTTACTTCTCCACAATATACTTCGCTTCGTGTCCTTTCTTAAGATGCCGCCGCAATGAGGTGCAGGCGCGGCTCCGTAACGATCTGTCCTTTTCGCTAGGCCCCCACCCCTGACAGGGACCCCCCTGAATCTTCCCAGGAACTCCCTCTCTCACTGGATGTTACCTGGGCAAAACCCAGTCAGCTTCTCTCTAACTTCCTATCCAGCCCCCAGTTTTACCAGAGTGTGAGGAGTGGCCTAATACATAGAACCTTTTGCTCCCCCTGGTGGCCGGAGTGTGAAGTATAGTGTGTGACTGTGATACCTGGTCAGGTGAACTCCTTTCGTGCCATCAGACGTAACATCACTCCCCTTAGCGGCAGAGCGACACTACTGCAACGACCAGGACTCTGGGGCGCTGCATGTCCCTATTATTGCCCCTGATACCCCAATACTGAGCCGCTGCTGCTGTGTGTGTCCCTATTACTGCACCTGCTGTGTGATTCTCTGTGCCCGCTAAATTCTAAAGCACCCCTCTATAATATAGTAATGCCAGGTGCAAGTGCCCTAGAAAACAGTGCCCATATTTTGACACCTAGAAAGTAATAATGCCCCCTGTGTGCCCCTTTGACAGTCACAGTAACCTGAGTTCCCCTATAACAATAAGTGCCCACTTTACATTGAATAATGTCCCGAGTCTCCCCCCCTGTACAGCTCCCCTATACTCAGTATGATGCTCTCTTATACACAGTATAATGCCCCCTCATTGTATATATACTGACCTATTAGTGATTGATTGCTCCACACTGTATGATGGCCCCCTACTTAGCCTCCATATAGTATAATGTACCAGATAGTCCTCAATATAGTATAATGCACTCCCCATAGGCCTCCAAATTGTATAATGCACTATCCATCGGTAGATATATAGTATATGGTATACTGCACTCCTCATAGGCAGACTCTAGTATAATGCAGCCCCCCATAGGCAGACTCTAATATAACGCAGCCCCCCTTAGGCAGACTAATATAATGCAGCCCCCCATAGTCAGACTCTATAGTATAATGTAGCCCCCCATAGGCAGATTCTATAGTGTAATGCAGCCCCCCATAGGCAGACTCTAATATAATGCAGCCCCCTAATACAGCCTCCCATAGGCAGACTCTAATATAATGCAGCCCCCATAGGCAGACTCTAATATAATACAGCCTCCCATAGGCAGACCCTAATATAACACAGCCCCCCATAGACAGACTCTAATATAATGCAGCCCCCCTAGACAGACTCTAATATAATGCAACCCCCCTATAGGCAAACTCTAATATAATGGACCTCCATAAAAAATAAATATAATACTCACCTTTCTTCCTGATTCCTCCGCTGCTCCGAGATCCCACACATCTCCGGACAGCGGGCGCAGAGTAGTGACGCCATCGCGCCCGCTGTCAGTGTCTGCGTCAGGGACATCAGATGTAGACTGTGGGATGATGGGAGAGGGAGTGTAACGCTCCTTCTCTCATCAATGCGGTCAGCTGTATCTGCTTCCATCTGATAGAGTTGAACTTGCGATGATGGGCAGGGGGTGCCCACTGCTGGCACCATTCCCCCTGCTCAGGGCCCCCATAGCGGCCGGGTGGCAGTGCAGGGAGATCGATTCTCCCTGCTCTGCTGCAGATTTTAACTGTATCAGCGCGCTGTGCACACCGATACACTTACAGTTGCGTAACTCTGGGTGGGCCCCCTCAGTGTGCGGGGCCCGGGGCGACCGCTACCTCTGCCCCCCTGGTAGCTATGCTACTGGATCAGTCACATGGGTGAGGAGTCACATGGTCTGGGCTTAAATAGCTGGGCTCTAGAGGGACTGTACCTAGAGCTACCGTTTTGTTTTGCTGTTTTGCCCAGAGGGCCGTGTTTATTGTGTGTTTAACCCTTGGTTTATGC
Organism: Ranitomeya variabilis; assembly: GCF_051348905.1. Classification (NCBI taxonomy): domain Eukaryota; kingdom Metazoa; phylum Chordata; class Amphibia; order Anura; family Dendrobatidae; genus Ranitomeya; species Ranitomeya variabilis. The sequence continues at coordinate 26,444,373 of NC_135232.1, forward strand.
CGTATTTAATAATCCTTCAAGCTGCAGTGTTCCCGTGTCTACTCCGAGTGCAGCCGAGTGAGGCATTCTACCACAAGTGCTATATAAGCAAAGCATAATAATAGTGAGAACACTAAGAGCTCAGTCACATGTCCATTTTTTACACATACTGTAGAACATGTCTGATTTTTTTGGGGGGACCATATGGTCCACACAAAATCATGGAGACATATCTGATGCGGAGCTGAGTGTCAAATCACAAATGCAAGTTTATGGGTCAGTGAATAAAAAAATCGGACAGCTCTCGGACACTGATGACACTGATAACACTCGGACCTAATTTCTTATACAAGACAATCACTGACAGTGGAATAAATGCCAAGGGGCATCAGCAGGGACTCTTTGTATACATAGTGGGTTTAATAGTTGGGTGATATTTTCCCAACTGTTATGTGACCCAGGGCTGGCGTTAGGGGCAGACCAGGCAGCTGCCTAGGGCCCCCGTTCCTCCAGGGGCCCCCAGCCAGAGTGGGGGGCTGCATTATACTGTGTGTGTGTGGGGGATCTGCATTATATTGTGTGGGGGGGCTGCACTATGCTGTGTATATACTGTAAGTACCTCATCCTGGCCCTATTTACTGGTGCTTCTCATAAAATTAGAATATCATGAGAGTGTTAATTTATTTCAGTTCTTCAATACAAAAAGTGAAACTCATGTATTATATAGAGTCATTACACACAGAGTGATCTATTTCACGTGTTTATTTCTGTTAATGTTGATGATTATGGCTTACAGCGAATGAAAACCAATGCAGTTACATACATGTTATGGCGCCTTCTGCTGTTACATATATGCTATGGCGCCCTCTGCTGTTACATACATGTTATGGCGCCCCCTGCTGTTACATACATGTTATGCAGTCAGGGATAAAGTATTTTATTGTTTTTCTGTCTTTTTTGAATGCTGCTAGGAGGGATATGAGAAGGTGAGATCTTCCTCTGAGGATAATATATGGAGTATCCTCAGCCCCGTTTCCCTATTCTACATATATCAGTGGTTTATAAAACTAAATTTACAGTATATTTATATCTAGATATTTGTTCTTGAGCCTCCTCTTATGTTTTCCTGCCGCCATCGTCAGGCCTTCCCCAACGTCCCCCAGCCTTTAATGACTTCCATATGACTATTTTAAGAAGATGATTTCAGAGCCGTAAAGTCCTTGACGGATCGGCTGGAGGAAAGCGAGAATATACTGTAGTCACAGATGTCGTTTCACATTTCACAAGACACCCACTGTTTGATTCTGGGCGTGTGGCCAAGGTGACCTACCTAATACCTCACCAAAAAAGAGCCCAGAATAAGTTGAACTCTGCCGCCGCGCTGAAGAGTAATCACGTTAATTCCTCCTATACGGCTCCTCCACTGAAAACATCACGGCCAGAAAGGAAAATGACAAATCTGAAAGAGGGAAAAAGGATGTAACGGGGCTTATTGGAATATCATCATGAAGCTGGCGGCTCGTCTGGAGATCTGCCCGTTAGTCATGGAGGTCGGGATTCTGGTGCTTGATAGGAGCAATTCTACGCTGTCTATAATGAGAGGAGGAGTATAACTGTTGTGAAATTGGATTTTGGGCTCCCCCGGTGGCCACTGGTGGAATTGAACTGGTGTGCATCATCCTCTCTGTTCACCTGTTTCCATCAGAATGTGGGAGTCGCTATTTAGCCTTGCTCCTCTGTCACTTCCATGCCGGTCAACATTGTAATCAGAAGCCTTTCTGTGCATGTTCCTGCTGCTAGACAACTCCCAGCTAAGTTGGACTTTTGTCCTTGTTTGTTTTTGCATTTTGTTCCAGTTCACAGCTGTAGTTTCGTTTCTGTGTCTGGAAAGCTCTTGTGATCTGAAATTGCCACTCTGATGTTATGAGTTAATACTAGAGTCTTAAAGTAATTTCAGGATGGTATTTTGGTAGGGTTTTCAGCTGACTATGAAAGTGCCCTTTCTGTCTTCCTGCTATCTAGTAAGCGGACCTCAATTTTGCTAAACCTATTTTCATACTACGTTTGTCATTTCATCTAAATCACCGCCAATATTTGTGGGGGCCTCTGTCTGCCTTTCGGGGAAATTTCTCTAGAGGTGAGCCAGGACTATATTTTCCTCTGCCAGGATTAGTTAGTCCTCCGGCCGGCGCTGGGCGTCTAGGGATAAAACGCAGGCTACGCTACCCGGCTACTGTTAGTTGTGCGGCAGGTTTAGTTCATGGTCAGTTTAGTTTCCATCCTTCCAAGAGCTAGTTCTTATGTTTGCTGGGCTATGTTCTCTTGCCATTGAGAACCATAACAGTTTGACCGGCCACAAAGGGTTAAATTAATTGACAGAGAAAGGAGAGAAAAGAGAAGTCTGCTGAAGATTTTTTATTTTTTTTTTTTTTCTCCAGTTCTGAGTGTGCTTGTAATTGAATCTCTTGCAAGTCTGCCTATATTGCAGCCTTTCTCTCTCTCTCTCCTTCTAATCCTGGAATGGCTCTGTGTTCACCTGTTTAAAATGGATATTCAGAGTTTAGCTGCAGGTTTGAATAATCTCACCACGAAAGTTCAAAATTTACAAGATTTTGTTGTTCATGTTCCTATATCTGAACCTAGAATTCCTTTGCCTGAATTTTTCTCGGGGAATAGATCTTGCTTTCAAAATTTCAAAAATAATTGCAAGTTGTTTTTGTCCCTGAAATCTCGCTCTGCTGGAGATCCTGCTCAGCAGGTCAGGATTGTGATTTCCTTGCTCCGGGGCGACCCTCAGGATTGGGCTTTTGCATTGGCTCCAGGGGATCCTGCGTTGCTCAATGTGGATGCGTTTTTTCTGGCCTTGGGGTTGCTTTATGAGGAACCTCAGTTAGAACTTCAGGCGGAAAAGGCCTTGATGTCCCTATCTCAGGGGCAAGACGAAGCTGAAATATACTGCCAGAAATTCCGTAAATGGGCTGTGCTTACTCAGTGGAATGAGTGCGCCCTGGCGGCGAATTTCAGAGAGGGTCTCTCTGATGCCATTAAGGATGTTATGGTGGGGTTCCCTGTGCCTGCGGGTCTGAATGAGTCCATGACAATGGCTATCCAGATCGATAGGCGTCTGCGGGAGCGCAAACCTGTGCACCATTTGGCGGTGTCTACTGAGAAGACGCCAGAGAATATGCAATGTGATAGAATTCTGTCCAGAAGTGAACGGCAGAATTTTAGACGAAAAAATGGGTTGTGCTTCTATTGCGGTGATTCAACTCATGTTATATCAGCATGCTCTAAGCGTACTAAGAAGCTTGATAAGTCTGTTTCAATTGGCACTTTACAGTCTAAGTTTATTCTATCTGTGACCCTGATTTGTTCTTTATCATCTATTACCGCGGATGCCTATGTCGACTCTGGCGCCGCTTTGAGTCTTATGGATTGGTCCTTTGCCAAACGCTGTGGGTATGATTTGGAGCCTCTTGAAACTCCTATACCCCTGAAGGGGATTGACTCCACCCCATTGGCTATCAATAAACCACAATACTGGACACAAGTAACTATGCGGATTAATCCGGATCACCAGGAGATTATTCGCTTTCTTGTGCTGTATAACCTACATGATGTGTTGGTGCTTGGATTGCCATGGCTGCAATCTCATAACCCAGTCCTTGACTGGAAAGCTATGTCTGTGTTAAGCTGGGGATGTAAGGGGACGCATGGGGACGTACCTGTGGTTTCCATTTCATCATCTATTCCCTCTGAGATTCCTGAATTCTTGACTGAATATCGTGACGTTTTTGAAGAACCTAAGCTTGGTTCATTACCTCCGCACCGGGAGTGCGATTGTGCCATAGATTTGATTCCGGGTAGTAAATACCCTAAGGGTCGTTTATTTAATCTGTCTGTGCCTGAACATGCTGCTATGCGAGAATATATAAAGGAGTCCTTGGAAAAGGGACATATTCGTCCTTCGTCATCTCCCTTAGGAGCCGGTTTTTTCTTTGTGGCTAAGAAAGATGGCTCTTTGAGGCCGTGCATTGATTATCGGCTTTTGAATAAAATCACGGTTAAATATCAATATCCGTTGCCACTGCTGACTGATTTGTTTGCTCGCATAAAGGGGGCCAAGTGGTTCTCTAAGATAGATCTCCGTGGGGCGTATAATTTGGTGCGAATTAAGCAGGGGGATGAGTGGAAAACCGCATTTAATACGCCCGAGGGCCACTTTGAGTATTTGGTGATGCCTTTTGGTCTTTCAAATGCCCCTTCAGTCTTTCAGTCCTTTATGCATGACATTTTCCGTGATTATTTGGATAAATTTATGATTGTGTATCTGGATGATATTTTGATTTTTTCGGATGACTGGGACTCTCATGTCCAGCAGGTCAGGAGGGTTTTTCAGGTTTTGCGGTCTAATTCCTTGTGTGTGAAGGGTTCTAAGTGCGTTTTTGGGGTTCAAAAGATTTCCTTTTTGGGATATATTTTTTCCCCCTCTTCCATCGAGATGGATCCTGTCAAGGTTCAGGCTATTTGTGATTGGACGCAACCCTCTTCTCTTAAGAGTCCAGAAATTTTTGGGCTTTGCTAACTTTTATCGTCGATTTATTGCTGGTTTTTCTGATGTTGTTAAACCATTGACTGATTTGACTAAGAAGGGTGCTGATGTTGCTGATTGGTCCCCTGCTGCTGTGGAAGCCTTTCGGGAGCTTAAGCACCGCTTTTCTTCCGCCCCTGTGTTGCGTCAGCCTGATGTTGCTCTTCCTTTTCAGGTTGAGGTCGACGCTTCTGAAATCGGAGCTGGGGCGGTTTTGTCGCAGAGAAGTTCCGATTGCTCCGTGATGAAACCTTGTGCTTTTTTCTCGCGTAAATTTTCGCCCGCCGAGCGGAATTATGATGTTGGGAATCGGGAGCTTTTGGCCATGAAGTGGGCTTTTGAGGAGTGGCGTCATTGGCTTGAGGGGGCTAGACATCAGGTGGTGGTATTGACTGACCACAAAAATCTAATTTATCTTGAGTCCGCCAGACGCCTGAATCCTAGACAGGCGCGCTGGTCGTTGTTTTTCGGTTTAATTTTGTGGTGTCCTACCTGCCGGGTTCTAAGAATGTTAAGGCGGATGCCCTTTCTAGGAGTTTTGAGCCTGACTCCCCTGGTAATTCTGAACCTACAGGTATCCTTAAGGATGGAGTGATATTGTCTGCCGTTTCTCCAGACCTGCGGCGGGCCTTGCAGGAGTTTCAGGCGGATAGACCTGATCGTTGCCCACCTGGTAGACTGTTTGTTCCTGATGATTGGACCAGTAAAGTCATTTCTGAGGTTCATTCTTCTGCGTTGGCAGGTCATCCTGGAATCTTTGGTACCAGGGATTTGGTGGCAAGGTCCTTCTGGTGGCCTTCCCTGTCTCGAGATGTGCGAGGCTTCGTGCAGTCTTGTGACGTTTGTGCTCGGGCCAAGCCTTGTTGTTCTCGGGCTAGTGGATTGTTGTTGCCCTTGCCTATCCCGAAGAGGCCCTGGATGCACATCTCGATGGATTTTATTTCGGATCTTCCTGTTTCTCAGAAGATGTCTGTCATCTGGGTTGTGTGTGATCGTTTCTCTAAGATGGTCCATTTGGTTCCCCTGCCTAAGTTGCCTTCTTCTTCCGAGTTGGTTCCTCTGTTTTTTCAAAATGTGGTCCGTTTGCATGGTATTCCGGAGAATATCGTTTCTGACAGAGGTACCCAATTCGTGTCTAGATTTTGGCGAGCATTCTGTGCTAGGATGGGCATAGATTTGTCTTTCTCGTCTGCTTTCCATCCTCAGACTAATGGCCAGACCGAGCGGACGAATCAGACCTTGGAGACATATTTGAGGTGTTTTGTGTCTGCAGATCAGGATGATTGGGTTGCTTTTTTGCCTTTGGTGGAGTTTGCCCTCAATAATCGGGCCAGCTCTGCCACCTTGGTGTCTCCCTTTTTCTGTAATTCGGGGTTTCATCCTCGATTTTCTTCTGGTCAGGTGGAATCTTCGGATTGTCCTGGAGTGGATGCTGTGGTGGAGAGGTTGCATCAGATTTGGGGGCAGGTAGTGGACAATTTGAAGTTGTCCCAGGAGAAGACTCAGCTTTTTGCCAACCGCCGGCGTCGGGTTGGTCCTCGGCTTTGTGTTGGGGACTTGGTGTGGTTGTCTTCTCGTTTTGTCCCTATGAGGGTTTCTTCTCCCAAGTTTAAGCCTCGGTTCATCGGCCCGTACAAGATATTGGAGATTCTTAACCCTGTGTCCTTCCGTTTGGACCTCCCTGCATCTTTTTCTATTCATAATGTTTTTCATCGGTCATTATTGCGCAGGTATGAGGTACCGGTTGTGCCTTCCGTTGAGCCTCCTGCTCCGGTGTTGGTTGAGGGCGAGTTGGAGTACGTTGTGGAAAAAATCTTGGACTCCCGTGTTTCCAGACGGAAACTCCAGTATCTGGTCAAATGGAAGGGTTACGGTCAGGAGGATAATTCTTGGGTGACTGCCTCTGATGTTCATGCCTCCGATTTGGTCCGTGCCTTTCATAGGGCTCATCCTGATCGCCCTGGTGGTTCTGGTGAGGGTTCGGTGCCCCCTCCTTGAGGGGGGGGTACTGTTGTGAAATTGGATTTTGGGCTCCCCCGGTGGCCACTGGTGGAATTGAACTGGTGTGCATCATCCTCTCTGTTCACCTGTTTCCATCAGAATGTGGGAGTCGCTATTTAGCCTTGCTCCTCTGTCACTTCCATGCCGGTCAACATTGTAATCAGAAGCCTTTCTGTGCATGTTCCTGCTGCTAGACAACTCCCAGCTAAGTTGGACTTTTGTCCTTGTTTGTTTTTGCATTTTGTTCCAGTTCACAGCTGTAGTTTCGTTTCTGTGTCTGGAAAGCTCTTGTGATCTGAAATTGCCACTCTGATGTTATGAGTTAATACTAGAGTCTTAAAGTAATTTCAGGATGGTATTTTGGTAGGGTTTTCAGCTGACCATGAAAGTGCCCTTTCTGTCTTCCTGCTATCTAGTAAGCGGACCTCAATTTTGCTAAACCTATTTTCATACTACGTTTGTCATTTCATCTAAATCACCGCCAATATTTGTGGGGGCCTCTGTCTGCCTTTCGGGGAAATTTCTCTAGAGGTGAGCCAGGACTATATTTTCCTCTGCCAGGATTAGTTAGTCCTCCGGCCGGCGCTGGGCGTCTAGGGATAAAACGCAGGCTACGCTACCCGGCTACTGTTAGTTGTGCGGCAGGTTTAGTTCATGGTCAGTTTAGTTTCCATCCTTCCAAGAGCTAGTTCTTATGTTTGCTGGGCTATGTTCTCTTGCCATTGAGAACCATAACATATAACATACCGAATAGGAAATGCCTGTAAAGAGTATCCCAGGTGCCCCCCAACAAGCCATGCCGGCCAAAAGGCATGGCCGCGTCCCCCCGAGTCGAGGGCCAGACAACGCTGCCCACTCCAACGCCAGCCGGAAGGCATGGGCACATCCCCCAGACCGGAAAGCTAGACAATGCTGCCCTTTTCTATGTTGATTCCTTTTCTTTATACCATGTATTGCCCCCTCTAACATCAATGACAGCTTGAAGTCTTTTGTGGTAGTTGTGGATGAGGTTCTTTATGAACTGCGTGCTTGAGATCTCCCCAGAGTGGCTCAATGATATTGAGGTCAGAAGACTGAAATGGCCACTCCAGAACCTTAACTTTGTTCTGCTGTAGCCAATTACAGGTTGACTTGGCCTTGTGTTTTGGATCGTTGTCATGTTCGAACGGCAAACAAGTTAAATTTTGGTCTCACCACTCCAAATTACCTTGTTACAGAAGTTTTGAGGTTTGTCTCTGTGCTGTTTTGTGTATTGTAGGTGAGATACTTTGTGGCATTTACGCAGTAATGGCTTTCTTCTGGCGACTCGACCATGCAGCCAATTTTTCTTCAAGTGCCTCATTATTGTGCATCCTGTAACAGCCACACCGCTAGTTCTTAGAGAGTCCTGTATTTCAGCTGATCTTATTTGTGGGTTTTCTTTGCACCACAACATTTTTGTTGGTCTACCTGACCATCGTTTTGTTTTTACAGAGCCCCTGATTTTCCATTTGTTAATCACAGTTTGAACGCTGCTGACTGGCATTATCAAATCCTTGGATATCTTTTTGTATCCCTTTCCTGTTTTACACAGTTTAACTACCTTTTAATGTAGATCATTGACAATTCTTTTGCTTTCCCCATGACAATCCAGAAATATCAGTGGCTGGATGAAAGATGCAAGAGTCTGTCTGGATCCCAGAAACTCACTCAGCTTTTATGCACACACTGATTACAAGCAAACAGGTCACAGGTGAGGATGTTACCTTTAGTAGCCATTCAAACCCATTTGTGCCAACTTCTGCGCAAGTTATCAGGCCAATATCACCAGGGTATGTCAACTTTTGATCAGGGTCAATTGGATGTTTTGGGTTGTCATTATGATTTAAAAAGAGAAAACACAGTAGTTTGACAAAAAATGGCTTCACCCAACCACTAACCATGAGTGGAAGAAAAGTTTTGGTGTTATCATTCATATTATCTGAAAAAAGGCAAAGAAAGCAAAAATTCTGCCAAGGTATGTAAACTTTTGAGCACAACTGTAGCTGCATATATACAGTATGGACCCTCACATAGCCTCCTATATAAAGTATGAGCCCCCACATAGCCTCCTATATTCAGTATGAGCCCTGTCATGAACCGGGGTTGTTTGGTTGCCCCTGGTTCTTTCTGAAGGGGATTTATCTATATCCCACTTCCCAGTTCCTTGTTGGAACTTGCAGCTCTCTGGCACCCCTTTTACCCTCAGGTCAGACATGGTACTGCACCTAGGATAATTAGTCACCAGAAAGGCTGCCCGACTTTGTACTGGCTAATGGGCACACTGCAGCAAGGGTGATATAACTACTCCCACTCAGGTGGGAACAATAATTATCAACGCCACCGTTCGCTACAAAGGCTCCCAAATGCACAGGACAAATTCGCTGCCACCAGCTCCAATTTCCTAATTATTAACGGGTCCGGAGCCAACCCAGATTAGTAGCGTAATTCACTTCAGAGGACGTGACAGTTCGTTATAGAGCAAGAAGGAGAGACAAAGCTAGTAATTTTATATTTTACTCCAAAAAAGGTAGGCAGTGTTTACAGAAGTATAAAAAGATATTATAAAGAAGACAAATATGGTATGTACAGTACAATTACAAATAAAATGGGTTTAAAGTTGAAAAAACACTTACATTTTGTTATGTCATCTTATCTCATGGCTGACCGTGTGCTGTGGAGGAGGAGACACATCAAGATGCATCACACATCTGTATAGCAGCTAGACCCCGGACAAAGACACCAGAAGACTGCTGCTTCACTCACTTATTTCGCAGCCTAAAACCAAAGCACTCCCCCTGTGGTGATCTCACTTAGAGGTTGAATCCTCCCCTTTTCTTACAGTTATGGCACCCATTTTTATGCCTAGCTCACTGTACAAACCTCGTATATGAAAGACACAATGATCAGGAGGTGCACCACGTTGGGGCGATTCTTTTAAGTGTAAACATGGCATAGTTACGTAACCCGCTTACGGAGAAACCCGCTCTTTGCACTCGTTGGGTTTAGCCCCTAGCAATTTCAGGGGGTTATAGATCTCTCGATGGTCATCCGGAATATATAATCCTTATATCTCTAGCCCGGATCTGTGCCAATATACACAACCTTAAATGAACAATAGAATCCCATGCTTTCGGTACCAGTTTTAGCCAGTATCAGGTGGGAGGAAGGAATGAGGAGGGTAGGGAGACTTGTCTGTGCAGCACAGAGCCATATAAATACTTGAGGGAGGGGGAAATGAGGGGTTTAGGATTACGCACACAGGCAGAGGGAGAAAGAGTGGCTCAGAATTCCAGCCTTGTGTTGGCGGGCAGAGGAAACTGCAGCTGAAAGCTCTGTATGTGTAAGTGAAGTAATCAGAACTTTCCTATTTCCTGACAAGCCCCCACATAGCTCCCTATATACAATATGAGCACCCACATAGCCTCCAATATAGTGTGAGCCCCCACATAGCCTCCTATATACAGTATGAGCCCCCACGTAGCCTCCTATATACATTATGAGCCCTCACATAGACTCCAATATACATTATGAGCCCCACATAGACTCCTATATACAGTATGAGACCCCACATAGCCCCTATATACAGTATGAGCCCCCACATAGCCTCCTATATACATTATGAGGCCCACATAGCCTCCTATATACAGTATGAGCCCCCCACGTAGCCCCCTATATACAGGCACACATTCCGTACACATATTAAAACAAAAATCACATACTCACCTTACCCTTATGCTCCCGGTGTTCTGCTCTGGTCTTTGGGGATCTATTTCTTCTTGTGAACGGCAGATACATGCTTGCACTGTCGTGGTGACATCATTGCACCCTTGAGCTGCGCTGCTATTCTGTGTTGCCAGCAGCGAAACTCCAGGAAAGCTCCCTGCCTGATGCGTGCCACTGATAGTTGCACAGAAAAAATTATAGTGTGGGCAATCTGCACATGTGCCCCCCCATGAGACCCCACGCGGTAGCCCACATTGCCCTCATTATAATCCGCCTATTCACTGACCCCTACAATGTTCTTAATCTCATCACAGCATGAACCCTCTGCACACATTCCTCCTGGCAAAATCTATTCCACCCCTAAAGATCATCCTCGCAGCACAGATACAGGCATAATTGTCGGAGCCGCAACAACCGGGGAGCACCAGTCTCACACGGCCCCTGATTCAGGATCACATGACATAATATCACTTTATACTGACACACTGTATAATAGAAATCATCCAAAATTAATCAAAAATATAGAAAAAAAATCAGAAGCACTTGTTCATTCCACAGAATATGAGTCACGGTGAGAAAGACTGCAAAAATGACGGCAGCATAAAAAGAAATCCAGAAGAAGAGGAAGCGAGAAACATCTCCAGAAAGTCATCAGATCTACAGTATGTGAGATTGCTGGACATACCATTATAAAAAATGGCTAGTAATAACGCATTGTCCCCGTTTTGGGGCTTGACCAGCCGACATTTTTCTGGAAAGATTTTGGGGTGTCTGTGCCATATTTGTCCAGAGTCGTTGAGGTACAAGGTCTCGCTTTCAATCGGGGCCCTAACACATCCTGGATGAGGTTAACATCAGAGCTCTTTGCATCCCCTTGAATTCCTGAGAGCGAACTTTCCCTCCTATGTCTTAATTGAACTCCGCTGTCATACTCGAACCCAGAAAGGGTCTTCCAAAAAATGTTTCCCCAAAAAGGCAATTGTATAAAATGCATTTGTATGCTGTGGAAATACATTTACCCTTTTCCATAAGTAAGGGACAAAACTCTGTAGGACACCACTCTAAGGATCAGTCGGGGTTCCATTGCTTGGACCCCCAATGAAGAGGTCATAACTTGCAAACTTGGTAGAAATGCTTCAAGTTGGTTGGCTTGTGTCGAATAATAGAAATAGAAAAGAGTTATCCTTAATATTTTACTCCTATCAAAACACCTCTGTATGGACCAGAGTGGAGAGCTACCATCAAGGAGCTGCTCGTGTGCACCATTGATGGACTTATCCTCCACTGCAATAGAAAGGAGCAATGATGGCAACTTCACCCTGCAAAAAGTTGGTCATTAACTCCCAAACCAGATTAGTGGCAATCAAGGTTTCCCTATGAGACGACCACCGGATTCTAAGTTGAGTACTACTCTTAGAGGGATGAATGATTAAGGAAGAAATCTTGAAATATTTCCAGAAAGGTCAAAGTAGCTGGAGCTTACTGTGGGCAGACACTTGAGATGAAATTGGGCTGTTGTGGGACGACTTTCCCTATGACAATGTTGATTAGTTTGCTGTGTCTACGCACTCCCGAGACAATGACTTTCTGGGGAAATTTAGCAAAAATCAATGCAACATGTGACAATTCCTTTCACCACGTTGTGTTTTTCTCCGTTCTGTACATTAGTTGCGAAAGGAATTACTACAGTGACCTCAGCGTATATTACAGACGCCCAGAAGGTCAAGATTCAAACAGTCATTTCTGATAAATAAGAAAAGTCAAGAAACATCCAAGAAGTCAACGAGTTTGTGGCCTCTTGGTCCCTAAAAAGGGATTTTTGATAAAATTTGCTCCGTCTGTCGTTTCTTGGACTTTCCTATGGAAAATATAAAGCTCCCAAGTTGCTGCTAACAATCAAGAGGACGGAGATCAAAAAGATTTGGAAAAAAGGCGCTTTTTAATGGGGCTAAAAAGATTTTTAAATGCAATGGCTTGTTTTAATTTATCTATTCCTAGGCTCCCGCATCTATACCAGGCGACGCTCCTGTCTTTGATTTCTCTGGGACCAGTGGTGAACGTCATGTGAGCAATAACGGGCAGTTTGATTCCTTCTATTGTGAGATACTTATTACCACCAAGTGAATTGTTGCATTTTTAAAGGTCGGTCTGTTATGGCTAACAACAACCTAAAGGACTTCTGAAAAGGACACCACTGAACAGAAGCCAGTCGGAGTCCAGAGTTAATCTGCTGCCTCATTATAGTGAATGGATCCATCGGGGGTATCATCTGTCACGTCACTCAGAGATTTAGATGGAAACCCCAAAGTAAGTGCTCAGCGTAGAGCGCAGGATAAATATGATCGCAAGCATTATGTAAAATGTTCCTAATAAAAGCTTCTACTCAATCCACAAAAAAAGCAAGTCCCCACTCAGGTCTGTCATCTGTTAGCGGAAATATAGGGGGCTTCCACATTACTGGTAGCACAAACGTTCTGGAAAAGTGAAATGGCTCCTCACCCACCCAAAAGAATTTCAGCAAATTCTGCACTCCCAAATCCAAATACTCCCTCCCTTCTGAGCCCCACAGTGTGCCTAAACCACATTTAGCGCCCACATGTTTGGTATTTCTGTAGTGATGAGAGCCCGCCTAATTTACAGGTGCATGTCTTCAGAAGCATGAGCTGGACATAATGTACTGGTGACTGCAACATACTGGTCACTACAGCGTACTGGTCACTACAACGGCTGTTTGCAATTTTCACTCAGCAACATCCACTGCTGCTTGTTTCTGGAAAACACCCATGGAGTCAAAATTGTCACTACATCTCTAAATTCCCAAAGGGTTATAGTTTCCAAAATGGGGTCACCTGAGGGGGGATTCTGCTTTTTTAGCACTTAGAGGCTCTTTATATGGAATCCTCAAACTAGTCTAGGAAAATCTGTGGGACAAATTCTGGTGCTTTTTTTTACCCATTTCCCAGTGTGAAAATGTAAAACTTGAGGGTAACACACAATCTTGGTGTTAAAAATGTAAATTATTTTTTCTTCACTGCCCAATGGTATAAAAGTCTGTGACACACCTGTGGTGTCAATATAATCATTGCACCACTAGATGAATTCATTGAGAGGTTTAATTGCTAAAATGTGGTCCCTTATGGGGGCTCCTGCTGTTCTGGAACCTCAGGGGCTCTGCCAATGTAACATGGCACCCTCAACCAAGTGCAGCAAAATCTGCACTGTAATATGGCGCTACTCCCCTTCTGAGCTTTGCTCTGTGCCTCAAAAGTGATTTTCGACCACATATGGGGTATTGATGAACTCAGGAGAAATTGCACAACAAACTTTGGGGTCCATTTTCTCCTTTTTCCCTTGTGGAAATACAAAATTTGTAGCTAAAAAATATTTTTGTGGGAAAAATATGAATTTTTTTCATTTTCACGGCTTAAATTTATAAACTTCAGTGAAGCACCTGTGGGTTCAAGATGCTCACCAGACATCTAGATGCGTTCCATATGGAGTCTAGTTTCCAAAATGGTGTCATTTGTGGGGGGTTTCCACTGTTTAGGCACATCAGGGGCTCACCAAACGCAACATAGCCGCCGCTAATTATTCCATTAAATTTTTAACTCAAAAAGTCAAATGGTGCTCCTTCCCTTCCGAGCCCTGCCATGCTCCCAAACAGTGGTTTTCCCCCACATATGGGGTATCGGCGTACTCAGTAGAAATTCCCAACAAATTGTATGGAGCAATTTCTCTTGTTACCCTTTTGAAAATGCAAAATTTGGAGCTATAAAAGATTTATCTGGGAAAAATGTGATTTTTCATTTTCACGGCTGTACGTTATAAAATTCCGTGAAGCATCTGTGGGTTCAATGTGCTCAATACGCATCTAGATAAGTTCCTTGGGGGGGTCTAGTTTTCAAAATGGTGTCACTTGTTGGGGGTTTCCACTGTTTAGGCACATCAAGGGCTCTCCAAACATGACATGGGACTGCTAATTATACCAGCAAATTTTACATTCAAAAAGTGAAACGTGCTCATTCCCTTCTGAGCCCTGCCATGCACCCAAACAGTAGATTTCCCCCACATATGGTGTATCGGCATGCTCAGGAGAAATTGCACAACAAAATGTATGGTCCATTTTCTCCTGTTACCCTTGTGAAAGTTTAAAAAAAATTACTGTATTTTTCGGACTATAAGACGCACCGGACCATAAGGCGCACCCCAAATTTGGGGTGAAAATTGCAGAAAAAAATATTTTTTATAAGATGGGGGTCTGTCTTATTGTCCAAATTTACAGTATCTTACCTGAGGGCTGGCGGTGGCAGAGCAGGGTCACAGGAGGCATGGTGTCGGCAGAGGTGGGGTGATGCGGTACGGCATGCACCTGAGCAGCGTCCCTTCCTGCTTAGGTGGGCAACGCCACGGCCTGGTGTCCATGGGAGGGTTGCAGCAGTGGTTACCGGCAGAGGTGCTGGGATGAGGAGGTGCTGGGATGAGGAGGTGCTGGGATGAGGAGGTCCTGGGATGAGGAGGTCCTGGGATGAGGAGGTGCTGGGATGAGGAGGCACAGTGAGAGGTATGGCGTCAGAGGGGTCCCTTTCCCCGGTGAGGTGATGCAGCAGCCCGGTAAGCAGCAGAGCCGGGTGAATACTGTTGTTAGCGGTGGTGGTGGCCATCTTCCCGAGGCCGCGGGTGCGCAGATGAAGCGCTCTGCTTCCCGGGGCTTCAGGAAAATGGCCACGGGATGCCGCGCGTGCGCAGATGGAGATCGCGGCGGCCATTTTCCTGAAGCCACGAACTTCAGGAAAATGGCCGCCGCGATCCCCATCTGCGCACGCGCGGCATCCCGCGGCCATTTTCCTGAAGCCCCGGGAAGCAGAGCGCTCCATCTGCGCACGCGCGGCCTCCGGAAGATGGCCGCCACCACCGCTAACAACAGGATTCACCCGGCTCTGCTGCTTACCGGGCTGCTGCATCACCTCACCGGGGAAAGGGACCCCGCTCACTGCGCCTCCTCATCCCCGCACGTCTGCCGCCGCACCTCTGCCACCACACCTCTGCCATGGTACCTCTGCCGCCACGGTAAGCCTGCATTGCGACTATTAGACGCACCCCCCATTTTCCCCCCTTTTTTTGGGGGGGAAAAGTGCGTCTTGTAGTCCGAAAAATACGGTAGGTCTAAATGAAATTTTTTTGTGAAAGAAAAGTAAATGTTTATTTTTTTCTTCCACATTCCAAAAATTCCTGTGAAGTGCCTGAAGGGTTAATAAACTTGTTGAATGTGGTTTTTTTCAGTACCTTGAGGGGTGCTGTTTTTAGAATGGTGTCATTTTTGGGCATTTTTCTGTCATATAGGCCCCTCAAAAGTCACTTCAAATGTGAGGTGGTCCCTAAAAAAAATGGTTTTGCAAATTTTGGTGTAAAAATGAGAAATCGCTGGTCAAATTTTAACCCTTATAACTTCCTAACAAAAAAAATTAGGTTTCCAAAATTTTGCTGATGTAAAGTAGACTTCTGGGAAATGTTACCGCAGACTGATTTATATACAGTGCAATGGGAGCTGTGTAAATCCTTCTGCAGTGAGCGCCCTCTAGTGGCAGCAACAAACACCCTGCAGGTAAGCCATCACTCACATGTTCTGCTCCTTGTGTCCCAGACTCTTTGGTGTCCACCACCTACATCTTTTTTATTCAGGCAGAAGAGATTAGTGATGAGCGGAGGACGTTCCCCAGGATCAGTCCTTACAATACTCTGAGGTTGCATCATGTTCAGTGGCCAGTGATTGGGGCAAAAGAGGAAAGTATGTGACCCCCAGGGCTCTAGCGGTGTAATAGACATTTGACCTTATGTCCTAGCGTCTAAGCTCTGAGATCACGGCACGGAATGCGATCCCATCGTTCTACATCCAGATGTAGCAAATGTTAGATACATCTGCAGGTCAGGAATATTCTCATCATACACACGATAAAATCTGATATCGCTCCATGTATCCATGGTAACAGCCAATCAAAAGAACAGGTTTATTAATGGGATTGTTCTTGTGTGTGGCCCAGTAATGATATAGAAGAGCGAGGAGCAGAGTAGAGGGTCAGGGACATCTCCATGATCAGTGTCACTCCCAATCACAGGGAGATTCTCAGCGCGTTATACATGATATAATATAGAGGGACAAAGCTAGCGCAGAACAAACCCCGCGATCGCTGCTCTCATTCTGAAATCAATGAGATCAAATTAATGTCTAACATTTCACAGTGATCTATAAATATAAACATACAAATATTGCTGATGTTTCTCCCTATTTATGATTTCCTCCTCTTCTGAGTTTTCTCCTCCAGAATTTCTTCCTCATGTTTGATATTATTATCCTCATGTTCTCCTCCTTATTATCCACCACCTCCTTATCTTCCTCGATGTCATCCATCTCTGTCTCCACTACATGATTCTCTTCCACAATGTTATCCTTCTCTTTGAGCTCCAACTCCTCCTCGATGTTATTCTTCTCTTTCTCCCAAGCATCCTCTTCTATGTTGTCCTCCTCTTTCTCCTCCTTCTCCTCAATTTTCTCCTCCTCTTTGGATATTACCCTCCTCTTTCTCCTTAGCCTACTTCTCTGTCTTGATGTGAGCCTCCTTTTTGTCTTCCACCTCCTTCTCCTCCTCAATGTTATCCTCCTCTTTGTCTTCCACCTCCTCCTCAATGTTATAATTCTCTTTATCCTCCAACTCCTTCTACTCCTCAACGTCACCTCCTCTTTTCTCGTCCACTTCCTCTTCCTTCAACTCCACTTCCTCCTTGATGTTATCCTCCAATTTGTCCTCCACCTCCTCCTCGATGTTATCCTCCTCTATATCCTTCACCTCCTCCTTGATGTTATTCCTTGATGTTATCCTCTTCCTCAATGTTATCTTCCTCTTTCTCCTCCACCTTCTCTTGGATGATATACTCCTCTTCCATACTCTCCTCCTCTTTCACCTTCACCTCCTCCTTCATTTTATCCTCCTCTTCACCCTCCAGCTCCTTCTGTTTCACGATGTTATCCTCCTCTATAACCTCCACCTTCTCCTGGATGTTATCCTCCTCTATGTCCTCCACCTCCACCTTGATGTTATCTTCTTCATTGATGTTGTCTTCCGCTTTCTCCTCCACCTCCTCTTCGATGTTATCCTCCTCTTTGTCCTCCACCTCCTTCTCCTCCTTGATATTATTCTCCTCTTTCTCTGCAGCCTCCACTTCAATGTTATCCTCCTCTTTCTCCTCCACCTCAATGTTATCCTCCTCCATGTGCGCCACCTCTTCCTCGGTGTTATTCTTTTTCTCCTCAGCATGTTGTCCGCCTCTTTCTCCTCCTCAATTTTCTCCTCCTCTTTCTCAATGTTACCTTCCTCTTTCTCCTTAGCCTCCGTCTCCTTCTCAATGTTATCCTTTGTCCTCCACCTCCTCCTTAATGTTAGCCTTCTCTTTCTCCTGCAACTCCTTCTCCTCGATGACACCTCCTCTTTTCTATTCCACTCCCTCCTTGATGTTATCCTCCTCTTTGTCCTCCCATTCTCCTCCTCGAAGCTATCCTCCTCTATATCCTCCACCTCTTCCTTGATGTTTTCCTCTTCCTCAATGTTATCCTCCTCTTTATCATTCTCCTCCTTGATATTCTCCTCTTCTTCCACCTTCACCTCCTCCTTGATGTTATCCTCCTCTTTGTCCTCCATCTTCTCCTCCTCAATGTTACTCTCCTCTATATCCACCACCGCTTTCTTGATGTTATCCTCCTCTATGTCTTCCATCTCCTACTCAATGTTATCCTCTTCCTTGATGTTATCTTCCTCTTTCTCCTCCATCTCCTCTTCAATGTTATCATTCTCCAACTCCTCCAACTCCTTCTCCTCTCCGATGTTATTTTCCTCTTTCTCCTCACTCGCTCTGTATTTCCAATAAAAGAAAAGCAACACAGGCACCATGGCGAGAGAGAAGAAGACATGATAGAAGAGAATGAAGGAGGAATAGTTAAGTGTAAACAGTGTATATTATTGCATACGAATTCACGGATTATGCACTGCTAAAATATATCTTTATTGGTATTCATTAAAACGTATAAACACTAAAATGTAAATACACCCCTGCCTGCGTCCTGATGACCTCGTGTACCCTGATGTCCTGACGTCCTCGTGCGTCCTGATGTCTTGCCTGCGTCCTGATGACCTCGTGTACCCTGATGTCCTGCCTGTGTTCTGATGTCCCGCCTATGTGTGCCTCGGTGATCCGTTGGTGCCTTGGGGTCCACTGGGTGGTACCCTTCTGGAGGTGTGGAATCGGGAGCCTGACATCATTATGTTTGGTTTATGTACTGTGTGACTTTACTTTAGTAAACTTTACTTTCTCTATACCTGAAGTTGTGCGGTGTAATCAAGTCCTACGTGTCTCTTTCCTTGTCCACATGCTCAGCTGCCACAGATCCCCTTTCCTAGTTTGGGTAGGCTCAGGTCCCCCTCTGCGGTATAAAGGGTCCGTATTGCGTCCCTGGGGGATGCACGCCCCATGCCATCGTGGTCGGTCGACGTGGGGGTGTCTATGGGCTGGGCTGCAGCTGATCGTGACATCAAGTAGTTAAGATTAAAGTGGGATCACGTTATTTTGGCCACTACTCTTGTTCCTACCTGTCTACAAAGGTCAGCACTCTCTTGAAACGCAATTGGCGCCACCACTCCTTGTCAACTAACCTTGGTTGTCCCTATCAGGCCCTACACAGATAGCAAAAAATGGAAAAACCTATATCTTGTAGATCTGGATAGATGACCTATGCTCAGCTAAAGCCACAACCACAATGGTGTGGTCCTAGATACATCAGTAGTCAGTCGTGGCTCTAGCTGAGCATAGTTAATCTATCCAGACCTTCAAACTGTAGTTTTGTTTCCATTTTTTGCCATCTGCATAAGGCCTGATAGGGACGACCAGGGTGAATCACCGAGGAGTGGGGTCACCGATTGCGTTTCAAGAGGGTGAGAACCTCCACATTCATTACCCTTACCAATTCATGTCCATAAAGTTGAAATGGTTTCTAGTTCTTCACCTTAGCCCCTGAAACCTTATACAAGGGGCCACAGTGTCATTATTACCATACAATGTCATTTTGGAATAGTTTCCACAGATTCTAAAGGCCCCGTCTCACATAGCGATTTACCAACGATCACGACCAGCGATACGACCTGGCCGTGATCGTTGGTAAGTCGTTGTGTGGTTGCTGGGGAGCTGTCACACAGACCGCTCTCTCCAGCGACCAACGATCAGGGGAACGACTTCGGCATCGTTGAAACTGTCTTCAACGATGCCGAAGTCCCCCTGCAGCACCCGGGTAACCAGGGTAAACATCGGGTTACTAAGCGCAGGGCCGCGCTTAGTAACCCGATATTTACCCTGGTTACCAAAAAGAACAAACAGTACATACTTACCATCTGATGTCCGTCAGGTCCCTTGCCGTCCGCTTCCTGCTCTGACTGAGTGCCGCCGTACAGTGAGAGCAGAGCGCAGCGGTGACGTCACCGCTGTGCTGTACTCTCACTGTACGGCCGGATCTCAGTCAGAGCGGGAAGCAGACGGCAAGGGACCTGACGGACATCAGATGGTGAGTATGTAGTGTTTGGGTTTTTTTACATTTACGCTGGTAACCAGGGTAAACATCGGGTTACTAAGCGTGGCCCTGCGCTTAGTAACCCGATGTTTACCCTGGTTACCAGTGAAGACATCGCTGGATCGGTGTCACACACACCGATTCAGCGATGTCAGCGGGACCTCAACGACCAAAAAAAGGTCCAGGCCATTCCGACACGACCAGCGATCTCGCAGCAGGGGCCTGATCGCTGGTACGTGTCACACATAGCGAGATCGCTACTGAGGTCGCTGTTGCGTCACAAAACTTGTGACTCAGCAGCGATCTCGCTATGTGTGACGGGGCCTTAACACTGATGGATTCACAGCGATCTGCATAGATCCAAGAGTTACAGGAGATTAGATGGTGGGATAGGCGGTGGATAGATCGCTGTAGGATAAATGAGCCCCACACTGTCCCCCTATATACAGTATGAACCCACATGCAGCCCCTTATATACAATATGAGCCCTCGCATAGCCTGCCTACAGTATATACAGTATGAGCCTCAACATAGCACCCTACATACAGTATAAGCTCTCCAATATACAGTATAAGCCCATACACAGCCCCTCTAAGTACAGTATGAGCCCGCACACAGTCCCCCATATACAGTATGAGCCCTCACATAGCCTTCCTATATACTGTACATTATGAGCCCCAGCATAGCACCCCCTACAATACAGTCAATAGACAGCACCTCTATGTTCAGTATGATCCCACACACAGCCCCCCTTTGTACAGTATGTGCCTCATATTGCCTCTATATACATTATGAGCCCTCACATAGCCCCTATGTACAGTATGAGCCCATGCACAGTCTCCCTATGTACAGTATGAGCCTTCACATAGCCTCCTATATACAGTATGATCACAAACATAGCCCCTATATACAGTATGAGCCCCAACATAGCCTCCTACACACAGTATAAGCTATCTATATACAGTATAAGCCCATACACAGCCTCTCTATGTACAGTATGAGCCTGTACACAGTCCCCCCATGTACAGTATGAGCCCTCACATAGCCTTCCTATATACATTATGAGCCCCAACATAGCACCCCCCACAATACAGTCAATAGACACTCCCTCTATGTTCAGTATGATCCCACACACAGCCCCTTTGTACAGTATGTGCCTCATATTGGTCCTCTATATACATTATGAGCCCTCACATAGCCGCTATGTACAGTATGAGCCCATACACAGTCTCTCTATATACAGTATGAGCCTTCACATAGCCTCCTATATACAGGATGAGCACAAACATAGCCCCCTATGTACAGTATGTGCCCAAAAACAGTCCCCCCATAAACAGTATGAGCCCCCACACAGTACCCTCATATACAGTATGAACCTCACATAGCCCCTATATACAGTAAGCCCCACATAATCCCTCTATATACAGTATGAGCCCACACATAGCCTCTCTATATACATTATGAGCCCCCACATAGCCTCCTATATACAGTATGAGCCCTCACATAGCCTCTCTATATACATTATGAGCCCCCACATAGCCACATATATACAGTATGAGCACCCACTGTTGTGAAATTGGATTTTGGGCTCCCCCGGTGGCCACTGGTGGAATTGAACTGGTGTGCATCATCCTCTCTGTTCACCTGTTTCCATCAGGATGTGGGAGTCGCTATTTAGCCTTGCTCCTCTGTCACTTCCATGCCGGTCAACATTGTAATCAGAAGCCTTTCTGTGCATGTTCCTGCTGCTAGACAACTCCCAGCTAAGTTGGACTTTTGTCCTTGTTTGTTTTTGCATTTTGTTCCAGTTCACAGCTGTAGTTTCGTTTCTGTGTCTGGAAAGCTCTTGTGATCTGAAATTGCCACTCTGATGTTATGAGTTAATACTAGAGTCTTAAAGTAATTTCAGGATGGTGTTTTGATAGGGTTTTCAGCTGACCATGAAAGTGCCCTTTCTGTCTTCCTGCTATCTAGTAAGCGGACCTCAATTTTGCTAAACCTGTTTTCATACTACGTTTGTCATTTCATCTAAAATCACCGCCAATATTTGTGGGGGCCTCTGTCTGCCTTTCGGGGAAATTTCTCTAGAGGTGAGCCAGGACTATATTTTCCTCTGCCAGGATTAGTTAGTCCTCCGGCCGGCGCTGGGCATCTAGGGATAAAACGCTGGCTACGCTACCCGGCTACTGTTAGTTGTGCGACAGGTTTAGTTCATGGTCAGATTAGTTTCCATCCTTCCAAGAGCTAGTTCTTATGTTTGCTGGGCTATGTTCTCTTGCCATTGAGAACCATAACAGTTTGACCGGCCAAAAGGGTTAAATTAATTGACAGAGAAAGGAGAGAAAAGAGAAGTCTGCTGAAGATTTTTTTTTTTTTTTTTCCTTCAGTTCTGAGTGTGCTTGTAATTGAATCTCTTGCAAGTCTGCCTATATTGCAGCCTTTCTCTCTCTCTCTCCTTCTAATCCTGGAATGGCTCTGTGTTCACCTGTTTAAAATGGATATTCAGAGTTTAGCTGCAGGTTTGAATAATCTCACCACGAAAGTTCAAAATTTACAAGATTTTGTTGTTCATGTTCCTATATCTGAACCTAGAATTCCTTTGCCTGAATTTTTCTCGGGGAATAGATCTTGCTTTCAAAATTTCAAAAATAATTGCAAGTTGTTTTTGTCCCTGAAATCTCGCTCTGCTGGAGATCCTGCTCAGCAGGTCAGGATTGTGATTTCCTTGCTCCGGGGCGACCCTCAGGATTGGGCTTTTGCATTGGCTCCAGGGGATCCTGCGTTGCTCAATGTGGATGCGTTTTTTCTGGCCTTGGGGTTGCTTTATGAGGAACCTCAGTTAGAACTTCAGGCGGAAAAGGCCTTGATGTCCCTATCTCAGGGGCAAGACGAAGCTGAAATATACTGCCAGAAATTCCGTAAATGGGCTGTGCTTACTCAGTGGAATGAGTGCGCCCTGGCGGCGAATTTCAGAGAGGGTCTCTCTGATGCCATTAAGGATGTTATGGTGGGGTTCCCTGTGCCTGCGGGTCTGAATGAGTCCATGACAATGGCTATCCAGATCGATAGGCGTCTGCGGGAGCGCAAACCTGTGCACCATTTGGCGGTGTCTACTGAGAAGACGCCAGAGAATATGCAATGTGATAGAATTCTGTCCAGAAGTGAACGGCAGAATTTTAGACGAAAAAATGGGTTGTGCTTCTATTGCGGTGATTCAACTCATGTTATATCAGCATGCTCTAAGCGCACTAAGAAGCTTGATAAGTCTGTTTCAATTGGCACTTTACAGTCTAAGTTTATTCTATCTGTGACCCTGATTTGTTCTTTATCATCTATTACCGCGGATGCCTATGTCGACTCTGGCGCCGCTTTGAGTCTTATGGATTGGTCCTTTGCCAAACGCTGTGGGTATGATTTGGAGCCTCTTGAAACTCCTATACCCCTGAAGGGGATTGACTCCACCCCATTGGCTAGCAATAAACCACAATACTGGACACAAGTAACTATGCGGATTAATCCGGATCACCAGGAGATTATTCGCTTTCTTGTGCTGTATAACCTACATGATGTGTTGGTGCTTGGATTGCCATGGCTGCAATCTCATAACCCAGTCCTTGACTGGAAAGCTATGTCTGTGTTAAGCTGGGGATGTAAGGGGACGCATGGGGACGTACCTGTGGTTTCCATTTCATCATCTATTCCCTCTGAGATTCCTGAATTCTTGACTGAATATCGTGACGTTTTTGAAGAACCTAAGCTTGGTTCATTACCTCCGCACCGGGAGTGCGATTGTGCCATAGATTTGATTCCGGGTAGTAAATACCCTAAGGGTCGTTTATTTAATCTGTCTGTGCCCGAACATGCTGCTATGCGAGAATATATAAAGGAGTCCTTGGAAAAGGGACATATTCGTCCTTCGTCATCTCCCTTAGGAGCCGGTTTTTTCTTTGTGGCTAAGAAAGATGGCTCTTTGAGGCCGTGCATTGATTATCGGCTTTTGAATAAAATCACGGTTAAATATCAATATCCGTTGCCACTGCTGACTGATTTGTTTGCTCGCATAAAGGGGGCCAAGTGGTTCTCTAAGATAGATCTCCGTGGGGCGTATAATTTGGTGCGAATTAAGCAGGGGGATGAGTGGAAAACCGCATTTAATACGCCCGAGGGCCACTTTGAGTATTTGGTGATGCCTTTTGGTCTTTCAAATGCCCCTTCAGTCTTTCAGTCCTTTATGCATGACATTTTCCGTGATTATTTGGATAAATTTATGATTGTGTATCTGGATGATATTTTGATTTTTTCGGATGACTGGGACTCTCATGTCCAGCAGGTCAGGAGGGTTTTTCAGGTTTTGCGGTCTAATTCCTTGTGTGTGAAGGGTTCTAAGTGCGTTTTTGGGGTTCAGAAGATTTCCTTTTGGGGATATATTTTTTCCCCCTCTTCCATCGAGATGGATCCTGTCAAGGTTCAGGCTATTTGTGATTGGACGCAACCCTCTTCTCTTAAGAGTCTTCAGAAATTTTTGGGCTTTGCTAACTTTTATCGTCGATTTATTGCTGGTTTTTCTGATGTTGTTAAACCATTGACTGATTTGACTAAGAAGGGTGCTGATGTTGCTGATTGGTCCCCTGCTGCTGTGGAGGCCTTTCGGGAGCTTAAGCGCCGCTTTTCTTCCGCCCCTGTGTTGCGTCAGCCTGATGTTGCTCTTCCTTTTCAGGTTGAGGTCGACGCTTCTGAAATCGGAGCTGGGGCGGTTTTGTCGCAGAGAAGTTCCGATTGCTCCGTGATGAGACCTTGTGCTTTTTTCTCGCGTAAATTTTCGCCCGCCGAGCGGAATTATGATGTTGGGAATCGGGAGCTTTTGGCCATGAAGTGGGCTTTTGAGGAGTGGCGTCATTGGCTTGAGGGGGCTAGACATCAGGTGGTGGTATTGACTGACCACAAAAATCTAATTTATCTTGAGTCCGCCAGACGCCTGAATCCTAGACAGGCGCGCTGGTCGTTGTTTTTCTCTCGGTTTAATTTTGTGGTGTCCTACCTGCCGGGTTCTAAGAATGTTAAGGCGGATGCCCTTTCTAGGAGTTTTGAGCCTGACTCCCCTGGTAATTCTGAACCTACAGGTATCCTTAAGGATGGAGTGATATTGTCTGCCGTTTCTCCAGACCTGCGGCGGGCCTTGCAGGAGTTTCAGGCGGATAGACCTGATCGTTGCCCACCTGGTAGACTGTTTGTTCCTGATGATTGGACCAGTAAAGTCATTTCTGAGGTTCATTCTTCTGCGTTGGCAGGTCATCCTGGAATCTTTGGTACCAGGGATTTGGTGGCAAGGTCCTTCTGGTGGCCTTCCCTGTCTCGAGATGTGCGAGGCTTCGTGCAGTCTTGTGACGTTTGTGCTCGGGCCAAGCCTTGTTGTTCTCGGGCTAGTGGATTGTTGTTGCCCTTGCCTATCCCGAAGAGGCCCTGGACGCACATCTCGATGGATTTTATTTCGGATCTTCCTGTTTCTCAGAAGATGTCTGTCATCTGGGTGGTGTGTGATCGTTTCTCTAAGATGGTCCATTTGGTTCCCCTGCCTAAGTTGCCTTCTTCTTCCGAGTTGGTTCCTCTGTTTTTTCAAAATGTGGTCCGTTTGCATGGTATTCCGGAGAATATCGTTTCTGACAGAGGTACCCAATTCGTGTCTAGATTTTGGCGAGCATTCTGTGCTAGGATGGGCATAGATTTGTCTTTCTCGTCTGCTTTCCATCCTCAGACTAATGGCCAGACCGAGAGGACGAATCAGACCTTGGAGACATATTTGAGGTGTTTTGTGTCTGCAGATCAGGATGATTGGGTTGCTTTTTTGCCTTTAGCGGAGTTTGCCCTCAATAATCGGGCCAGCTCTGCCACCTTGGTGTCTCCCTTTTTCTGTAATTCGGGGTTTCATCCTCGATTTTCTTCTGGTCAGGTGGAATCTTCGGATTGTCCTGGAGTGGATGCTGTGTTGGAGAGGTTGCATCAGATTTGGGGGCAGGTAGTGGACAATTTGAAGTTGTCCCAGGAGAAGACTCAGCTTTTTGCCAACCGCCGGCGTCGGGTTGGTCCTCGGCTTTGTGTTGGGGACTTGGTGTGGTTGTCTTCTCGTTTTGTCCCTATGAGGGTTTCTTCTCCCAAGTTTAAGCCTCGGTTTATCGGCCCGTACAAGATATTGGAGATTCTTAACCCTGTGTCCTTCCGTTTGGACCTCCCTGCATCTTTTTCTATTCATAATGTTTTTCATCGGTCATTATTGCGCAGGTATGAGGTACCTGTTGTGCCTTCCGTTGAGCCTCCTGCTCCGGTGTTGGTTGAGGGCGAGTTGGAGTACGTTGTGGAAAAAATCTTGGACTCCCGTGTTTCCAGACGGAAACTCCAGTATCTGGTCAAATGGAAGGGATACGGTCAGGAGGATAATTCTTGGGTGACTGCCTCTGATGTTCATGCCTCCGATTTGGTCCGTGCCTTTCATAGGGCTCATCCTGATCGCCCTGGTGGTTCTGGTGAGGGTTCGGTGCCCCCTCCTTGAGGGGGGGGTACTGTTGTGAAATTGGATTTTGGGCTCCCCCGGTGGCCACTGGTGGAATTGAACTGGTGTGCATCATCCTCTCTGTTCACCTGTTTCCATCAGGATGTGGGAGTCGCTATTTAGCCTTGCTCCTCTGTCACTTCCATGCCGGTCAACATTGTAATCAGAAGCCTTTCTGTGCATGTTCCTGCTGCTAGACAACTCCCAGCTAAGTTGGACTTTTGTCCTTGTTTGTTTTTGCATTTTGTTCCAGTTCACAGCTGTAGTTTCGTTTCTGTGTCTGGAAAGCTCTTGTGATCTGAAATTGCCACTCTGATGTTATGGTTAATACTAGAGTCTTAAAGTAATTTCAGGATGGTGTTTTGATAGGGTTTTCAGCTGACCATGAAAGTGCCCTTTCTGTCTTCCTGCTATCTAGTAAGCGGACCTCAATTTTGCTAAACCTGTTTTCATACTACGTTTGTCATTTCATCTAAAATCACCGCCAATATTTGTGGGGGCCTCTGTCTGCCTTTCGGGGAAATTTCTCTAGAGGTGAGCCAGGACTATATTTTCCTCTGCCAGGATTAGTTAGTCCTCCGGCCGGCGCTGGGCGTCTAGGGATAAAACGCAGGCTACGCTACCCGGCTACTGTTAGTTGTGCGACAGGTTTAGTTCATGGTCAGATTAGTTTCCATCCTTCCAAGAGCTAGTTCTTATGTTTGCTGGGCTATGTTCTCTTGCCATTGAGAACCATAACAACCCACATAGCCTCTCTATATAGATTATGAGCACCCACATAGCCCCTATATACTTTATGAGCCCCCACATAAGCCTCCTATATACAGGTACACATTTTATATATATATATAGCAACTTATTTTAATGTGCCTGCGTAATGTTTGGTATAATTCATTGGTTGTATTGTAGGATGTACTCACTGTTTGATGTATATCCATTACTGTGGCCACTCTAGATACAATCAGGTGAAGGTGTTATAGCATGTTGCCAGCTACAATGCCTTTGATCATTTAACCACCCCCTGGTGTGCTGGCCCCAGCTGCCAAATTATCCCCACCCTGGTCCCATAATCCATCTCTTCTGACCCATCACTGGACTATAAATGTAGAACCATCCTTAGGGGGGCACGCTAGTGGGGGTGCACACGTCACAGAAGCAAAGCGTCACGGAAGATAAGCGTCGTGATACCGCAGTTATTCCATGGCAGTTAGTCAGGGCAGGAGTCAGGTAACCCACACTCTGTTTTCCCCTCTCACCATGTGCTTTATTCCCATCCTCCTATGCTCCCTTGCAATGCACATTCACCGCCCAATCCCCCCTCCACCACGACTCATACACATCAGCTCCTCACTGCTTCCCTCTCCCATGTACAGCTCCCATGCACTTCTCACCTTCCTGAAAAACCTCAGCCCATCTTACCCAAACACACTGCACAAAAAAACTACAAACATTTCAAAAAACTACTTGCTTTTTATCTTGTTACTCCTACTGATTTCGGGGGACATATCCCCCAACCCCGGTCCCCCATCCCCCAACCGCTACCCTATCTCATATCAAAACCATACTAACCTTATTAATATTACTTGCACTCCCTCACCTCTCCCTTTCAATTGTGCCCTTTGGAATCCACGGTCTGTATGTAACAAGCTCCCTTTCCTGCACAACTACTTTCTGAACAACTCTCTCAATCTGTTGGCCCTCACTGAAACCTGGATCCAAGACTCTGACACTGTCTCCCCTGCTGCCATTTCCCATGGTGGCTTACAATTCTCCCATTCCCCAAGACCCACTAACAGACCTGGTGGTGGAGTCGGCATACTCTTGTCCCCCCAATGCACGTTCCAGGTTATACCCCCAGTTTCTTCACTTTCATTCCCTTCTTTTGAGGTCCACACCATCAGGCTCTTCCGTCCCCTCTCCCTCAGAGTAGCGGTCATATACCGGCCCCCAGGCTCACCTACCCACTTCCTGGACGACTTCTCAGCCTGGCTGCCGCACTTCATGTCCTCAGAATTACCAACCCTTATCCTGGGAGACTTCAACATTCCCATTAACAGCCCCACTTCCACATCTGCATCCCAGCTTCTATCACTAACCACTTCCCTAGGCCTCTCACAGCTCTCAACCTCTGAAACACACAAAGACGGTAACACCCTGGACCTGGTCTTTGTCCGGCTCTGTTCAATTCCCCACCTAGATAACTCACCACTTCCCCTCTCTGACCACAACATTCTCTCCTTCACACTCACAATTCCTCGCCCACCCCAGCACTCTCCTACCTACCACACACTCAGAAATCTACATGCTATTAATCCTCACACACTTTCAGACTCCTTACACTCATCACTGTCCCCAGTCTCCTCTTGTTCCTGTCCTGATCTGGCTGTACATCACTTCAATTACACTCTTAGAAGCACCCTAGACCAAGTAGCTCCCCTCACCTTCAGAACCTCCAAACACAGAGTGAAACAGCCCTGGCTCACATCGCAAACCCGATTTCTCCAGCGATGCTCCAGGTGTGCTGAACGCTTATGGAGGAAAACTCGCACCCCAGAAGACTTCTTGCACTTCAAATTTATGTTAAGGACCTATAACTCTGCCCTTCACCTTGCCAAACAGACCTACTTCACCACCCTGATCTCACTATCCAACAACCCCAAGAAACTTTTTGACACATTTCACTCCCTCCTCAGGCCAAAAGCACAAGACCCTATCACAGACATTTGTGCTGATGGCCTAGCCTCCCACTTTATAGAGAAAATAGATAACATCCGTCAGGAAATCCGCTCCCAGACACCAAGTGCAATGACTCCCATTCCTCCCTGCATCTCCCCTGGCTCACTCTCCACATTCGATCCCATCACAGAAGAAGAAGTCTCCAAGCTCCTCTCCTCTTCTCGTCCGACTACATGCACCACCGACCCCATTCCCTCACACCTCCTCCAGTCTCTCTCTCCAGTCGTCACAACTCACCTAACTGCAATCTTTAATCTCTCCCTCTCCTCTGGCATTTTCCCCTCCTCCTTCAAACACTCTATCATTACTCCATTACTAAAAAAAACCCACCCTTGACCCATCATGTGCAAACAACTACAGACCGGTCTCCAATCTACCCTTCATCTCAAAACTCCTGGAGCGCCTAGTCTACTCCCGCCTTACCCGTTACCTCTCCACTCATTCCCTCCTAGACCCTTCACAGTCCGGGTTCCGCCCCCTACATTCAACAGAAACTGCACTCATCAAGGTGACCAATGACCTTCTGACAGCAAAATGTAACGGTGACCACTCTCTGCTCATTCTCCTCGATCTTTCTGCAGCTTTCGACACTGTTGACCACCCTCTCCTACTCTCTAGGCTCCAGTCACTAGGCATTAAGGACACTGCTCTCTCCTGGTTCTCTTCCTATCTTTCTGACCGCTCCTTCAGTGTTCTGTTCTCCGGCTCCACTTCATCTCCTCTTCCTCTCACTGTCGGGGTACCTCAGGGCTCAGTCCTTGGCCCCTTCTCTTCTCCCTCTACACGGCCCCAATTGGACAGACCATCAGCAGATTTGGCTTTCAGTACCATCTTTACGCTGATGACACACAACTATACACGTCAGCCCCTGACCTTACCCCCGCTGTACTACAGAACACCACTGACTGTCTGTCTGCAGTCTCTAACATCATGTCCGCTCTCTATCTGAAGCTCAACCTCTCCAAAACTGAACTTCTTCTGCTCCCGCCTTCTACTAACCTCCCTAAATCTGACATTTCCCTCTCCGTGGGTGGCACCATAATAACACCTAGGCAGCAGGCACGCTGTCTGGGTGTCATGTTTGACTCCGATCTCTCCTTCACCTCCCACATACAATCTCTTGCCCGCTCGTGCCGCTTACACCTAAAGAACATCTCTAGAATCCGCCCTTTTCTCACCATGGAGACAACAAAAACTCTCACTGTCGCCCTAATCCACTCCCGCCTGGACTACTGTAACTCTCTTTTAATTGGCCTCCCCCTCACGCGACTTTCCCCTCTCCAGTCTATCCTTAATGCAGCAGCCAGGGTCGTCCATCTGGCTAATCGTTACTCGGACGTGTCCGCTCTTCGCCAGTCATTACACTGGCTGCCCATTCATTACAGGATACAATTCAAAGTACTTGTTCTCACCCACAAAGCTCTCCACAGTGCGGCACCCCCATACATCTCCTCCCTCATTTCGGTCTATCGGCCTAGCCGACCGCTGCGCTCTGCAAACGACTTTCGACTAACCTCTGCACTAATCCGTACCTCCCACTCCCGACTCCAAGACTTCTCCCGTGCTGCGCCAATCCTCTGGAATGCTCTACCCCAAGATATTAGGACCATCCACAACTTGCATAGCTTTAGGCGCTCACTCAAAACTCATTTGTTCAGAGCGGCCTATCACGTTCCCTAATCAGTCATTTTATGTTTGTGTGTGTGTGTAGCCCATTCACTATCTCATCTACCCCCCACACCCCGAAGATGGCTGGACCATCATTGTAAATACATCATTGTAAATACACACCTGTACTTTGTATCTCCCCACCTCATTGTAGATTGTAAGCTCTCACGAGCAGGGTCGTCTTATTTAGCTTTATTGCTGTATTGTTAACATTGTCACCTATGACTGTTGTGTTTGAAACTGTTAAACTGTAAAGCGCTGCGGAATATGTTGGCGCTATATAAATAAAGATTATTATTATTATTATTATATATATATATACATATACATATATACGCTAATACATACTCACCTCACTCCCATTCCCCCAGTGCTCTGTCACGGTTTCCAGTGCACTGACTCTCCACACAGCAGATGTGGTGTAGTTGTCACGCTGCAGCTATACAGGTAGACGCATGCTCCACTAGATGGCAGTAGAGTGGAGGAAAGACTAAAACACTTACCAGAGCAGACCTGCAGCGCTGCAGCGAGGTCACCACCAGGTGGCAACAGGGTAGTCAAACGAGCCCTGTAAAAACCAGGGGAGTAATGTAGTACAAAGGGGAAAAT
The DNA here is from genome assembly GCF_051348905.1 of Ranitomeya variabilis. Lineage (NCBI taxonomy): Eukaryota > Metazoa > Chordata > Amphibia > Anura > Dendrobatidae > Ranitomeya > Ranitomeya variabilis. The sequence continues at coordinate 26,475,852 of NC_135232.1, forward strand.
CAACTCAGAGTCAGAGACGCACCATAGGGTCAATACCAGATGGAAGCAGAAGTACCAGGAGCAAAAGACAGAGCCAGGTCAGAGACAAAGCTGAGTCAAGTACCAGAGAGTCCAAACTCAAAGGGAAAACACTGAGTCGGAACGGGGAATAAACAGACACGGGAACAGACAGGGATCGCAGCAGGACAAATCATGACATAACCAGAGTCAGCTACTTATGCCATAGGCAGAAGCTATAACTGACACCGCCTGCAGGATGCAACGGAGCTAAATAGCAAACCTGAACCCAGAATGAGGCAGAGCAAAGTTAACCCTTGACATGATCAGCCCGGGAAAAGGTCAGACAGGACTTAAACCCAGACCGGATCATCACAGTAGTGATGTTGCTGCGTCCGTTGTCTCAGTTGCACACACTGATTGATGGAAGAAGGAGTCGGCGGTACTGTCTTCCATGAATCTATTCACAATTGTCCGCATTCTGAGCATGCAGATAGTGGTGATATGGTGATGCAGGCAGCATCACCATATCACCACTATCTGCATGCTCAGAATGCGGACAATTGTGAATAGATACATGGAAGACAGACCTCTCAGCCACTCACTGTTCAGGAATTGCAGGATATTTTTTGATCCCGTCAATTATACATATCACCAGGGAACTAAACTACCACCAGGGGCTAAAGCATCTGTTTCTCACCAGTCCACCTCTACTGCAACTCTGCTATTCTAATCATTGCTATTCCAGCACTGCTACATGGCCTCCGCTGTTACATCTTTGCTATATCAGTATCAGCTGTATCAAAAACCACTGCTACAACGCTGCTACTCCGGTTTCAGCTGTTCCAGCTCTGCTACAAAAGCATGCGACCCCCTTCAGCCCATTACATCTTTATCAATACTTTGCACATTGCGCTGCAGTTTGAGGTCCATACAATATGGTGCCTATAATGCTAGATTTTGTAAAGCAGAGAAGTCTATCCTCCGTAGAGCTGTAGTTTTTCTAACGATGGTAAGTGACAGGTCATAGACTATTGCTGTATGGTTTGGTCATTCCAAAGTGAGATAAAACACATACTAGAAAGCTGTAGAATGGAGGATGTTGTACAGTAGTTCTGAGCAGTGTAGCTGTGAATCCATTGCTAAATTGAGATAAAACACCTAGAAATCATCATAATTAGAGCTTAGGACATAATACAGTAGTACTGAACAGTACTTGTGTGAGATAAATCACTTACTGGAAAGAAGCAGAATGGAGGACATTATACAACAGTACTGAGCAGTATAGTTGAGAATTTAGCACTGACAAGAGATAATAAGATCACTAGACATCTGTTGTGAATTGGACTTTTTGGCTCCCTCTTGTGGTCACTAGCGACATGACACTTTGAGCTTCTTTCTCTAGCTTGGTACCCACCTGGCTCGTTAGTCCAGGGGTGTTGCTATTTAAGCTTCCTGGATTTTCAGTCTGGTGCCTGGCATCGTTGTAATCAGTTCCTTTCTGTTTGCTCCTGTCTGCTGGTCCTGGTTCTTGCAAAATAAGCTAAGTCCTGCTTCCTTATTTTTTGGTTATTTGCATTTGCTATTATTTCTGTCCAGCTTGTACCAAATGTGATTCCTGATATTGCTGGAAGCTCTAGGGGGCTGATATTTCCCCCCCCCCCCCCCCGTGCCATTAGACGGTTCGGGGGTTCTTGAATATTCAGCGTGGAAATTTTGATAGGGTTTTTGCTGACCGTATAAGTCATCTTCCTATATTCTGCTATTAGTCAGTGGGCCTCTCTTTGCTAAAGAACCTAGTTCATCCTTGCGTTTGTCTTTTCTTCTTACCTCACCGTTATTATTTGTTGGGGGCTTGTATCCAACTTTTGGGGTCTTTTCTCTGGAGGCAAGAAAGGTCTATCTTTTCCCTTCTAGGGTTAGTTAGTTCTCCGGCTGGCGCGAGACGTCTAGAACCAACGTAGGTACGTTCCCCGGCTGCTGCTATTTGTGGTGCTAGGTTCAGGTATATGGTCAGCCTAGTTACCACTGCCCTATGAGCTGTTTTTTTGTGTTTGCAGACTTGGTTATTAATTCTGAGACCCTCTGCCATTGGGGTCATAACAGTATACCAGGCCAAAGGTGAATGTTTAATGCATTGCAGAAGTGGGATAATAAGAAAGGAAATTCTGAGTTTTTTTGTTTTTTTTTTCTTTCTTCCTCCCCTTTACCTCAGAGTGGCTTGAGCTTGCTGCAGACATGAATGTCCAGACCTTGATTACTAGTGTGGATCAGCTTGCTGCTCGTGTGCAGGGTATTCAAGATTTTGTTACCAGTAGTCCTATGTCAGAACCTGAAATACCTATTCCTGAACTGTTTTCTGGAGACCGATTTAAGTTTAGGAATTTCAGGAATAATTGTAAATTGTTTCTATCTCTGAGACCCCGTTCGTCTGGAGACTCAGCTCAGCAAGTTAAAATTGTTATCTCTTTCTTGCGGGGCGACCCTCAGGATTGGGCTTTCTCGTTAGCGCCAGGAGATCCGGCATTGGCAAATATTGATGCGTTTTTTCTGGCGCTCGGGTTGCTTTACGAGGAACCCAATCTTGAAATTCAGGCAGAAAAAGCCTTGCTGGCTATCTCTCAGGGCCAGGATGAAGCTGAAGTGTATTGCCAAAAATTTTGGAAATGGTCCGTGCTTACTCAGTGGAATGAGTGTGCTCTGGCCGCAAATTTCAGAAATGGCCTTTCTGAAGCCATTAAGAATGTGATGGTGGGTTTCTCCATTCCTACAAGTCAAAATGATTCCATGGCGCTGGCTATTCAGATTGACCGGCGTTTGCGGGAGTGCAAAGCCGCTAATCCTCTGGTGGTGTTGTCTGAACAAACACCTGATTTAATGCAATGTGATAGAATTCAGACTAGAAATGAGCGGAAAAATCATAGACGTCAGAATGGGTTGTGTTTCTACTGTGGTGATTCTACACATGTTATATCAGCATGCTCTAGACGTCTAACAAGGGTTGTTAGTCCTGTCGCCATTGGTAATCTGCAACCTAAATTTATTTTGTCTGTGACTTTAATTTGCTCATTGTCTTCCTACCCTGCTATGGCGTTTGTGGATTCAGGTGCTGCCCTGAGTCTTATGGATCTGTCATTTGCCAAACGCTGTGGTTTTGTACTTGAGCCGTTGGTAAATCCTATTCCTCTTAGAGGTATTGATGCTATGCCATTGGCGGAAAATAAGCCACAGTTTTGGACACAGGTAACCATGTGCATGACTCCTGAACATCGGGAGGTGATTCGTTTTCTTGTTCTGCATAAAATGCATGATTTGGTCGTTTTGGGTCTGCCATGGTTACAGACCCATAATCCAGTTTTGGAGTGGAAGGCAATGTCAGTGTCAAGTTGGGGCTGTCAGGGAATTCATGGTGATTCCCCGCCGGTGTCTATTGCTTCCTCTACTCCTTCGGAAGTTCCTGAGTATTTGTCTGATTATCAGGATGTATTCAGCGAGTCCAGATCCAGTGCTCTTCCTCCTCATAGGGACTGTGACTGCGCCATAGATTTGATTCCAGGTTGTAAATTTCCTAAGGGAAGATTATTTAATCTGTCTGTACCTGAGCATACCGCAATGCGTTCGTATATCAAGGAGTCTCTGGAGAAGGGGCATATCCGTCCATCCTCTTCCCCTCTTGGTGCGGGATTCTTTTTTGTGGCCAAAAAGGACGGATCTTTGAGACCTTGTATAGACTATCGGCTTCTGAATAAAATCACTGTTAAATTTCAGTATCCTTTGCCTCTGTTGTCAGACTTGTTTGCCCGGATTAAGGGTGCCAAGTGGTTCACCAAGATAGATCTTCGTGGTGCGTACAACCTTGTGCGCATTAAGCAAGGAGATGAATGGAAAACTGCATTTAATACGCCCGAAGGTCATTTTGAGTACTTGGTGATGCCTTTTGGGCTTTCTAATGCTCCTTCAGTTTTTCAGTCCTTTATGCATGATATCTTCCGGAAGTATCTGGATAAATTTATGATTGTTTATCTTGATGATATTCTGGTTTTTTCTGATGATTGGGACTCCCATGTTAAGCAGGTCAGGACGGTGTTTCAGGTTTTGCGTGAGAATGCTTTGTTCGTTAAGGGCTCAAAGTGTCTCTTTGGAGTACAGAAGGTTCCCTTTTTGGGTTTTATTTTTTCCCCTTCTGCGGTGGAGATGGACCCAGTCAAGGTCCGAGCTATTCATGATTGGACTCAACCCACGTCAGTTAAGAGTCTTCAGAAGTTCTTGGGTTTTGCTAACTTCTACCGTCGTTTTATCGCTAACTTTTCTAGCGTTGTTAAACCTTTGACGGATATGACCAAGAAAGGTTCTGATGTTGCTAACTGGGCTCCTGCAGCCGTGGAAGCTTTCCAAGAGCTGAAGCGCCGGTTTACTTCGGCGCCTGTTTTGTGCCAGCCTGATGTCTCACTTCCCTTTCAGGTTGAAGTGGATGCTTCTGAGATCGGGGCAGGGGCCGTTTTGTCGCAGAGAGGCCCTGGTTGCTCTGTAATGAGACCATGTGCTTTTTTTTCTAGGAAGTTTTCGCCTGCTGAGCGGAACTATGATGTTGGCAATCGGGAGTTGTTGGCCATGAAGTGGGCATTTGAGGAGTGGCGTCATTGGCTCGAGGGTGCTAAGCATCGTGTGGTGGTCTTGACTGATCACAAGAATCTGATGTATCTTGAGTCTGCTAAACGCCTGAATCCTAGACAGGCCCGTTGGTCATTGTTTTTCTCCCGTTTTGACTTTGTGGTCTCGTACCTACCAGGTTCAAAGAATGTGAAGGCTGATGCTCTTTCAAGGAGCTTTGTGCCTGACTCTCCTGGAGTTTCAGAGCCAGCTGGTATTCTTAAAGAGGGAGTAATCTTGTCAGCCATTTCTCCGGATTTGCGACGTGTGTTGCAGAGATTTCAGGCTGGTAGACCTGACTCTTGTCCACCTGACAGACTGTTTGTTCCTGATAAATGGACCAGCAGAGTCATTTCCGAGGTTCATTCCTCGGTGTTGGCAGGGCATCCGGGAATTTTTGGCACCAGAGATTTGGTGGCTAGGTCCTTTTGGTGGCCTTCCTTGTCACGGGATGTGCGGTCATTTGTGCAGTCCTGTGGGACTTGTGCTCGAGCTAAGCCTTGCTGTTCTCGTGCCAGCGGGTTGCTCTTGCCTTTACCTGTCCCGAAGAGGCCTTGGACACACATTTCCATGGATTTCATGTCAGATCTTCCGGTGTCTCAGGGCATGTCTGTCATCTGGGTGGTATGTGATCGCTTTTCCAAGATGGTCCATTTGGTGTCCTTGCCTAAGCTGCCTTCCTCTTCCGATCTGGTTCCTTTATTCTTTCAGAATGTGGTTCGCTTGCATGGCATTCCTGAGAATATCATGTCTGACAGAGGATCCCAGTTTGTTTCCAGGTTCTGGCGATCCTTTTGTGCTAAGATGGGCATTGATTTGTCATTTTCGTCTGCCTTTCATCCTCAGACTAATGGCCAAACGGAGCGAACAAATCAGACTCTAGAGGCTTATTTGAGGTGTTTTGTTTCTGCAGATCAGGATGATTGGGTGACCTTCTTGCCATTGGCTGAGTTTGCCCTTAATAATCGGGCTAGTTCCGCTACTTTGGTTTCGCCATTTTTCTGCAACTCTGGTTTTCATCCTCGTTTTTCCTCGGGACATGTTGAGCCCTCTGACTGTCCTGGGGTAGATTCTGTGGTGGATAGGTTGCAGCGGATCTGGAATCATGTGGTGGACAACCTAAAGTTGTCACAGGAGAAGGCTCAGCATTTTGCCAACCGCCGCCGCGGTGTGGGTCCCCGACTTCGTGTTGGGGATTTGGTGTGGCTGTCTTCTCGGTTTGTTCCTATGAAGGTCTCCTCTCCTAAATTTAAGCCTCGCTTCATCGGTCCTTATAAGATTTTGGAAATCCTTAATCCAGTGTCCTTTCGCTTGGATCTTCCGGTGTCGTTTGCCATTCACAACGTGTTCCATAGGTCTTTGTTGCGGCGGTACGTTGTGCCTGTGGTTCCTTCTGTTGAGCCTCCTGCTCCGGTGTTGGTTGAGGGCGAGTTGGAGTACGTGGTGGAGAAGATCTTGGATTCTCGTCTCTCCAGACGGAGGCTTCAGTATCTGGTCAAGTGGAAGGGCTATGGTCAGGAGGATAATTCCTGGGTGGTCGCCTCTGATGTTCATGCGGCTGATTTAGTTCGTGCCTTTCACGCTGCTCATCCTGATCGTCCTGGTGGTCTTGGTGAGGGTTCGGTGACCCCTCCTTAAGGGGGGGGTACTGTTGTGAATTGGACTTTTTGGCTCCCTCTTGTGGTCACTAGCGACATGACACTTTGAGCTTCTTTCTCTAGCTTGGTACCCACCTGGCTCGTTAGTCCAGGGGTGTTGCTATTTAAGCTTCCTGGATTTTCAGTCTGGTGCCTGGCATCGTTGTAATCAGTTCCTTTCTGTTTGCTCCTGTCTGCTGGTCCTGGTTCTTGCAAAATAAGCTAAGTCCTGCTTCCTTATTTTTTGGTTATTTGCATTTGCTATTATTTCTGTCCAGCTTGTACCAAATGTGATTCCTGATATAGCTGGAAGCTCTAGGGGGCTGATATTCTCCCCCCGTGCCGTTAGACGGTTCGGGGGTTCTTGAATATTCAGCGTGGAAATTTTGATAGGGTTTTTGCTGACCGTATAAGTCATCTTCCTATATTCTGCTATTAGTCAGTGGGCCTCTCTTTGCTAAAGAACCTAGTTCATCCTTGCGTTTGTCTTTTCTTCTTACCTCACCGTTATTATTTGTTGGGGGCTTGTATCCAACTTTTGGGGTCTTTTCTCTGGAGGCAAGAAAGGTCTACCTTTTCCCTTCTAGGGTTAGTTAGTTCTCCGGCTGGCGCGAGACGTCTAGAACCAACGTAGGTACGTTCCCCGGCTGCTGCTATTTGTGGTGCTAGGTTCAGGTATATGGTCAGCCTAGTTACCACTGCCCTATGAGCTGGTTTTTTGTGTTTGCAGACTTGGTTATAAATTCTGAGACCCTCTGCCATTGGGGTCATAACAGACATCAGCACAATGGAGAACACTATACAGCAGTACTGTGCATTGTAGCTGTGAATCCAATGCTAGTGTAAGATAAAACACATACTGAAAATCTATAGCATGGAGGTCATTATACAGCAATACTGAGCAGTGTAGCTGTGAATCTATCGCTAAATTGGGATAAAACACCTTCTAGGATGCAGGAGAATGAGAATGTAGAACATTATATAGCAGTACTGAGAAGAGTAGCTGTGAATCCAATACTTATGTGAGATAAAACACTTACTGGAAAGCTGCAGCATGTAGGACATTATACAATAGTACTGGACGGTGTAGCTGTGAATCTAGTGCTGGCAAGAGATTAAAAGCTCACTAAAAATCAACATAAATGGAAAGTACTGTACAGCAGTACTGTGCACTGTAGCTGTGAATACAGCTCTAGAGTTAGATAAAACACATGCTAGGAAACTTTAGGATGGATGACTTTACACAACAGTACTGATCAGTTTACAGACGTTGTTAATCAAGCTCTAAGGTGAGATAGAACACTTACTAGAACATAGCAGCTGTGTGTCTCGCTCCTGCACTCTTTCACTTTCCTCCTCCCTAGTCTTCCCCTCTCCATGGACTTTAATAGACAACTGTAATCTGATCCCTCAGTGAGTTGGCCATCAGTCCTAACATGAGAAGAATGGAGATTTTAGCAGTTTTTTCAGGGTGAGTGATTTGTTCAGGGATGCTAGGGGAGAAGAATTGGCTCATAAGTGGAGAAAGAAGCAGATTTCTCAGATAAGATACATCACAACCATTTTGGTATTCGCTTGTACTGATGATTTATGCAATGTTTGTTGAAATGAAAGCCACCATTTAAGAAGAGGATGCTTAGAATATTCCTTAATTAGAATTGGAGTGACGTTTCAGCTTTGTTACTGCATGAGTTTTTTCTCCGGCCTCAGATGACCGGTCAGCGGTGACACCGGTGGTGGCGCTGCTGCTGCAGCTGTTGTTGTTGTTGCTCTGTTGCTGTTGGAGTGAGGTATTGCTGATCTATGGAGAAGTACAGGATGCTCCTGCTGTTTCCGCTCACAAAATGAATGTTATTAACTTTTCCTCATCACGTTCCAACAGAAAAAAAAATGCCGCCAACCACGGCACAAGATGGTGGGGTCTGTAGAATAAATAAGCGTTGCGCAGCACTGGTCACTGGATTTGCTGAGCGAGGAATAATTAACTCTCAGGAAAATGTGATTCTGTTGATTTTTTTCTCTGGAAACTCACATGGACGACAGATCCTGGAAATAGCAAAACTGCAGCGATGTCAGCAGACAAAACTGCACTGCGCCGTTTCCACGCACCCCGATATACCAAGGAACCAACATTCTTTAACAACTGGAAATGTCTTAAATGTCCAGGACTGTGACATTGATGGCTGATCCCTAGGATAGGTCACCACCATCAGTTTGGTGGGGGTCCGACATCTGGCATCAGCGGTCACCAAGTTCTGCAGCAACTGGAAGTAAACAGGATGCAGAAGCAGGACAGCGCAATACCCGGGAATGGCCACGGCACATGGTTCTGAGCTGTGCTGTTCTGCATCCATGCACTGTGTATCTAAGCGTCTGATAACAATAATACTCAACCCGATACCGAACCCGAAATATCCAACACTGGGCCAGACCTCCGAGCCGTCTCCTTTGGAAGAGCCAGGAGATGGTAGAGTCAGGATCTCATCTTTGCATCTAACTTCGTACCATGTCTCATCCACTTTATAAAACCCATTTTCCAATATCCTTTTAGGATCTACTGAAATAATAGGTTTTTGCCTATTAACCAGACTGTAGGGCAAATGTAAGCCCCCTTTCTTGCTCTGGAGGACCCTCTTGCATTTTATTCATCGAAAAACTGTGCAATACTTCATTTCACCTCTGGAGGCGCTGCAAAGAAATTTAATGTTTGCTGCCAGGATGCTGATTACTGTAGTCCTGTCCCAGCAGATGGATTTGTGATCAACTCATTGGTTTGGACTCCTCTAACAAAAAAAGGAGTTTTGCAAAGCAGGTAATACCTTTAATGTGGACATCGCAGTCCTATGTGTCACACATACTGTACGTTTTGGGGCTAATGAATGGGGTTCTGGATGTCCCGGAGAAATCAACAAATGCATAAATCAAATCAATTGCAATCAGGCATCATAGAGGGGTCAAGTCTCCAGTTTGGGACCCCTTTACGAGCCAGTGAGTGACAGCAGACTTGAAAAGCTTGACATTTTGTTACAAGGGTGTCACATCCCTCTGGAAGACTTGTAGCTAGATGGTCACATTGGGTAATGAATCACAGGTCTTCTTTAGAGATGGTGTGATTTATGTCCCATATTAAATGGATTTAGTTTCCCCTGGTGTGGAAGAAGTTAACAACCCTTTCTATTCTGGTCAGAAACATGCAGTTCTATTTCAGCTGCTTCTGATCTGGTCATTGCCTCTCCCTATAAAAACTGCTCAGATCTTCTTGTCCCTGCTGGTGAAAGATTTGTCTTCCTGTGCAGTGTGCTAATGCTAAGAGGTTGGAGTAGAGTTATAGTAGTGTTCTGTAGTTTGCTATAGTATGTGTGCGTTTATCTCTTGGTCCCTGTCCCTATTTAGTTTATTCCTTCCTGTCTCTATCCTCCTCCCTAATGTTGTTAAGTGCTTTTGTATGATAGAGGTTTTCTGTTATCCCTGTTTTGTCTTTGTGTCTTGTTTAGGGGTGGGGGAGTGGAAAGATCAGGGTCTAACAGGAGCATAGTAAGATCAGAGACTCAGGCCTCTCTACCTTCAAGAGTACCCCTGGACAGGGATAGTTAGGGTCCCAGTTCCAGGGACAGTTTGAGCCCCCCTTTCTTACCAAATATCGTCACACCGTGACACATTTCATATAAATAGTTGTATCACCCCCCCTTGCAAAACCAGCCATTGTACAAGGGTCTTGATAGCTGTCCCTTAGTTAAAAAGAAGGTTCCCGTTTTTAGACAACCCCTATTGATAGATTGTATATACAAATCCCTTTAAGCTTGAAGAGATTTGTGTATTTTGTATGAGGAGTCATAAATTCAGCAACGAAGCCAAATTGCAGCGAGTACATGGAGTACATGGCAGACTTCGCACTTACTGCTCCGGGGGTGTGATGGAAAACATTTTTTCCGGCAGCGACACATTCAATCCCTTCATACAATGCTCGGCTGTGTTTAGAAAACCAAAGAAAAGGTTCCCAAAAATAACATCGCCGGCCACGACAAGTCCTGGGGTCACCTTCTTCTGGCCAGGAAGGCATATAAATACCTGTGTGTAGAATATCGGGGGGCAACTAACGACCTGCACCATCGCTAATTTGCCTATCCCTACAGTGATACATTGTATCAGAACATGAAGTTTCTTGACCAGTATTAGGTCTCACCTGGTGAGGCCTTCTAAGCCTTTGGTCAAAATAAATTGTAACTTGGACATAGGATGTTGGTGCAAAAGGGAGGTCCGGTTGGAAAAATGGACACGGACAAGAAAGGATGGCAACTAGAGGAAAATCCGGAGAGTGGAGATAATAGACCAGCAACATAGCAGAGCACAGCAATGCAGCAGAGCCGATTCAGCCAGGAGACTCAAGATTGGGATGTAGCTGAGCCCAGCATGTAGAAGAGATCTGAGTTGGTCAGGAGACGCACAATGAGGATGTAGCACTGCTCAGCCTGTGAGGCAAAGCTGAGTTGGACGGGACACTCACAAAGACTAGATAGCAGAGCCCAGTTAGTGGAACAGATCTTGGTTGGTAAGGAGACTATTTATTATGTTGTAGCAGAGCCAGCGTGTAAAGTAGTGGCATGGATGCCTATGTCACTATCCATTTTTGGATTCGTGGCAGCTCTGGTTCCACTATGTTCTAAATGTAGCTTTTTTCCTTTCAGGCCTGCGGGGGTTAATGTCAGTTTTCCCTGCTGGCAGCCTGCTGCAACTGCACAGTTGCTGGGTCAGCTGATGTGGGTGATGACCACTCCCAGCATCCTTTAAATGGTCACCTGATGCATCTGCTGACTGTTGGTGATGAACTGGTCTCTATGGAGACCAGCCGTGCAGTTGCAGCTCTATGGTTTAAGCTATTTCTGGAGTTTGGAGTCCTGTTTCTGTGTCATCTGCGGTGTGGAGCTTGGCATCAGAGTCTGGGAGTGTGGTGTTTATTCCTTGCCCATCTGTGTTGTACCATCTGCAGTGGTGAGACTAGTGCTCTTGCCAGCCAGGGCACTAGCAAGGGCAGTGCGAAGTGACAGCGAAGGATGAGGTTCGAGATGGCGGCGGGAGGAAGGACCCACTTAGGGTATTAGGGGAGTGCAGCGACAGGCTCAGATTGGAGCAAGAGGTGTCCATCCCTCATTCCCTATTGGTAGGGCCTTCTTCTCCCCATTTCCATCCAGTTGAGTGTGTGTCATGCCCTCCGCTGACCGAACCCCTGGTGGGATCGTGACAGCCTACTACTTGAATACTCAGGCCATGTACAGCCACCAAAGCAGGAGAGGTAACAGCAAAACCTGTAGCATGTTTTTTTTATGAAGCAGGGGGCCATTTGGGGACATTCTTGAATTAAAGGATGCCAAAAGAGACAAGACTTTGCTGATGAAGAAGTAGTTTTCTTGACCAGTACCTCAATCTTCTGAATGGCCCTGCCTATATGCCATTCATGGGAAATTTCTCCAAGCCTCCGAAGATGCTCATGGCCAACAATACAGTTAAAGACCAAATCCTTTTAAGAAGGAGAACCATCTTCTTAAAGGACATAAGTTGCATCAATTGTAAAACTGCAAGACTAACTTTTCCACACATTCTTAAAGGGGTTCTCCATCCCTTTAGGTGTGACTCGACTGTGGGGCACCTATTCACCTTCTGATCCCCCCCCCCCCCCACTATTCCTTAGTCACACTGGTCAGGTCTCACCTGGTCTTTTTCCATGATGGCAGAACATCCATAAGTTCGGTGCTTCACTCTACCAAGAAGACACAAATATCTGTCTTTCCCCCAGGCCAAAATATAAAAGTATCATTACATGAAGGCAGTTACTGATAATGGGAATGTCAGTCATCAGCCTAACTAATTTCAGTTATTGTTGATTCCAACTGATATCTGTAGGGTGGTGTCTCCATTTGGGTCGTTAGTATGTAAATTGAAATTACCGAAGGGAATGTGTAATCAAGGAATGACCTATTGTCCCAGTTTTCATAAAAAATGTATTTTTTTGTCAAGGTTTTTTCCTTATAAAGATAAATAAAAAAATTAGATATCTTGCAGTTCTCACACCGGCCACCGGGGACTTTTTGAGACTCTTGCACATGCACATTAGCAGCAATGAACAGACTCTAAGTCTAATCTCTGTACTGAAGGATCTCATGAGCTTTGTGCAAAGGTCATTGTACAGGAAGGGGAGGAGGTGAGCTGTGACATTGTCTGTTGTGCTTCGTGGATCCTAGGTTATCAGCAGTGTATAAAGGTGTTATCAGTCATTGCGATCCTGCCTCTGCTGATAACGAGTCTGCTGAAAACTCTTCTAGAAAGGACAAGGAAAAAAAATCTCTAGTGACCAGTGTGAAAATTGCAAGACTAGTAATTCTATTTTTTAATGAAGATTGTGGAAGAAAAAAAAAATTTTAAAAAAAAAATAATAATATAAAAAATTATCAAAAATGGTTGAAAACTACATGTAATACAAAATCCTGCTTTAATCAATACACACTTTCAACAAACTTTAGTAGCACAGGTGAAAATAAGAAAGTTTGTAATGTATCTTATCAGAGAAATCTGCTTCTTTCTCCACTTATGAGCCACTTCACTTCCTCCCTCACCTCCTGAACTGATCATTTGCTTTGAAAACTTGCAAAATCCATCCTGCTCAAGACTAGGTGGACTGCCCGATCACTGTAGGATTATGTTAGTTACCTATTAAGGTCTATGAGGAGGGAGGAGGAAGATGAAGAAGAAGAGAGAAAGAGAAGTGGATAAAGAAACTGACCATTCTATTGCTTTCTAGTAAGTGTTTTATCTCACCACAGTGCCCGTATTAGATTGAAGCTGCCTATTGTAGTGTATAGTGAGGAGCAGAGAAGGAGAGAAATGCACGCATGCCACGTGCACAGAGACTGTGCTGCTGCTTATTGGTAAGTGTTCACTCTAATTCTAGACCTGGATTCACAGCTACAAAGCCCAGTGCTGCTGTATAATGTGCTTCATGCCACTGCTGCTATCTAGAAAGTGCTTTATGTCACTCCAAAGCTGGATTCACAGGACTGCTATACAATGTGTTCCATGTAACTGCTGCATTCTAGTAAGTGTTATATGTCATCCAAGTGCTGTATTCACATCTACACTGCTCAGAACTGTTGTATTATGTCCTCTATGCTGCTGCAGCTGCTTCTGAACATGTGTTAAATAGAGACTTGAGAGGAGGAATCCCTTATGTCTGTGAGTGCTGTGTACGGGAGATATCATAGCAGCTCGTTTCCACTCACCAGCTCAGAGACAACTGAAAGTTAAGAGATAGAATCTGCAGAGGGGAAAAATGGTGAAAAATGTAGATTACAAGACATATAATGTTCAGAAAAAGTGATATTCCTCATGCACAGACACAGGATGGCTTATTCTGAAAGTCAGGTATCATTAAAGCTCCGTCATCAGCAGAAATGGCTGATGGTTGAGTACGTTGCATCAAACCTTTGTAACCTTATTAATCATTTGATGATGAGGATGATGATGACGAAGCTGATAAATAATTTAACCTAAGAGCAGACGGACTGTTGTTTTCCAGACAGAAAAGTACAAGTTGTGAGTTATCCCTGTAAATCTGTAACATTGTAGAGTTCTGGAAGAAGCAGGTAATTACACAACGTAACGAGCGCTGCTGCCTCTAGCTCGTTAACACGCACTTAATCATTGCAGATAGAGGAAGCTTACAGATTAAATCACAGGTAACCTATAATAAAGCCGTCTCCTTGTCGCATAGTGATAAATTAACCCGCGGTGTCTGCTGGGATGAACACATTGCCAGAGGTGGAGAAAACAAAAAACGAATGTTGCATTTCCTACAGCGCCTCCGCAGGTGAAACTAAGTATTACACAAAACCTATCAATCTAATTAATCCATAGACCAGAAAGAAAGACCCTCATCCCATAAATCCCATAATACCACAGAATATGTATAATAGGTATTATTTCTGGGGGTCTGAACACGGGAACCAACCCTTTATAAGAACAGGGGTCTCAAGACTCTAATGAGCATGTGCGAGCACTGCTCTCTTCACTGCACATGCTCACAACCAATCCATTCACACTAGCTCTGAGACCCCTCTCCGGCTATTGAGACCCCTTGTTATCAGTGGGAGTCGTAGTAGATGGACCCTCAGTCACATTTATTATAAATCCTATGCTCTGGATTTGGCTGTAACGTAGGTAAATGACCCCTGTAAATGATCCCTACCCTATTTTTTACAATGCTCTACCCCTTTCCTGCTGACTTTAGGGATAATTAATATTTAACAGATATTAACCTTTACCTTCAATCGATGGGTTTTCATGGCCGGTTGATTCATATCTGTAGAAAATAGTCTATCCTGCGAGAGCTGACATCACTCATCCCAGTCATCACTGAGGACCAGGGCTTCTAAAGACTAAAGTACCTAATTCTGCTTTTTGGACCCTTAGCCGTAGTACACAACCTCCATGGTGACTCCTAGAAGCTGCTTTGATTGATTATTAAATATTAGAAAATTAAAAATAAAACTCTTTTTTACTTATTTTGCAGTTGGCTGCTTTTGCCTCTCTGGTATATATATCCACAATCCTGAGCCCATCCTGGTATCTATGTCCCCAATCCTGAGCCCATCCTGGTATATATGTCCCCAATCCTGAGCCCATCCTGGTATATATGTCCCCCATCCTGAGCCCGTCCTGGTATATATATCTGCAATCCTGAGCCCATCCTGGTATCTATGTCCCCAATCCTGAGCCCATCCTGGTATATATGTCCCCAATCCTCAGCCCATCCTGATATATATGTCCCCAATCCTGAGCCCATCCTGGTATATATGTCCCCAATCTTGAGCCCGTCCTGGTATTTATGTCCCCAATCCTGAACCCATCCAGGTATATATGTCCCCCATCCTGAGCCCATCCTGGTATATATGCCCCCAATCCTGAGCCCGTCCTGGTATATATGTCCCCAATCCTGAACCCATCCAGGTATATATGTCCCCCATCCTGAGCCCATCCTGGTATATATGTCCCCAATTCTGAGCCCATCCAGCTATATATGTCCCCAATCCTGAGCCCATCCAGGTATATATGTCCCCAATCCTGAGCTCATCCAGGTATATAAGTCCCCCAACCTGGTATATATGCTCCCAATCCTGAGTCCATCTTGGCATATATGTCCCCCAACCTGGTATATATGCCCCCAATCCTGAGCCCATCCTGGTATATATGTCCCCAATCCTGAGCCCATCCTGCTATATATGCCCCCAATCCTAAGCCCATCCTGGTATATATGTCCCCAATCCTGAGCCCATCCTGGTATATATATCCCCAATCCTGTCCCCCAACCTGGTATATATGCCCCCAATCCTGAGCCCATCCTGGTATATAAGTCCCAAATCCTGAGCCCATTCTGGCATATATGTCCACAATCCTGAGCCCATCCTGGTATATAAGTCCCAAATCCTGAGCCCATTCTGGCATATATGTCCGCAATCCTGAGCCCATCCTGGTATATAAGTCTCCAATCCTGAGCCCATCCTGCTATATATGCCCCCAATCCTGAGCCCATTAAAGGTATATATGTCCCCCAACCTGGTATATATGCCCCCAATCCTGGGCCCATCCTGGTATATAAGTCCCAAATCCTGAGCCCATCCTGCTATATATGTCCGCAATCCTGAGCCCATCCTTGTATATAAGTCTCAAATCCTGAGCCCATCCTAGTATATATGTGTTCTCCATCTTGATATATATAAGGACAGGCTCAAGAATGTGGGCATATATAAGTTACCAATCCTGAGCCCATCCTGGTACATATGTTCCCCATCCTGGTATATATGTCCCCAATCCAGAGCTCACCCTGGTATATATGTTCCCCATCCTGGTATATATGTCCCCAATCATGAGGCCATCCTGGTATATATGTTCCCCATTCTGGTATATATGCCCCCAATCATGAGTCCATCCTGGTATATATGCCCCCAGCTTGGTATCTATGTCCCCCATCCTGGTATATATGGTATACAGTATATGTTCTCAATCCTGGTTTCCTCGAAACGCCGAGGTCCGCCCTGTCAACTCCGGGCATACATCCGTACCACGTCACACCCGAATCCGAGCCTCCCGATGCTGCTGTGTAGCGAGAGCTCTATTTGTTTTTCTGTGACCCCCAGCCACATCCCTGGCCAGAGCCAGAGGGCTCCTTGCACGCACGTCCCCAGTCGCCTATGCGACCACACACTCCTGGCTGTCTTTTTATTTGCGCGTTTCTCGTGGGCCCCTGGAACTGGACTGTCCCGAACTTACCAGGGAACATTTCCTGCTCGGGGTTCGGTGGGGTCTGCTCGACCTCTCCTGCCACCACCTCTGGGGGAAACCTATCGGGGTTACACTCTGTGCCTAGGTTGGTGACCCCTATGGAAGGTATCCCTCACTTGGGATCTTCCGGGTTCTGTGCCTGGAACAACATTTACCTGGGGAAGGTTGACCCTGGTCTCCTACAGGGACCAGAACAGGGGCAAGTGTTTTCCCAACACAGTCCCATATGGAAGGGTTTTCACCACTCCCACCCACCACATGTTTAATGTCCTCACATGGTACGGAAAAATTAACCTCCGCGGTCGGGTACTCCCGGATTTTCCCATAGATACCCATCACCTCCTCTTTCCATCCTTTGGGGTTGTCCTCGGCAACAAGGGACCCATTGAGCAAAGTCACTAAACTCCCCGAGTCCAGGAGAGCCTCTGTTTTTTAACTGTTCACGAATACCTGGTACAGCCGCGGTTCGCTTCCGGCAGTGCCTGTAGTGGCGGTACAAACTGGCTGGGCATACATAGACATGCGGCGAGTATACCCGCAGTCCATGGGTTCAGATACCAGTGGGCAGTTGGCAGCCACATGTCTGAGCCCTTGGCACCGCCAACACTTGAATGCTGCGGCACGACTATACCTTGGGGCCGTTTTAGGGAACACGGGACTTTTATCACCTTCACTTCGGGTTACCCCCTCATCCCGGGCTCGGTCCTGGTTAGCGCTATCAGAGGTTTGTGGACTTTTCCCCAGACTCCTGGGATGGCGGGGTCTTACATGACAGCCGAAGTGGAGCATGTCCTGTATAAAGTCCTGAGCGGCAGTATACCGCTCTACCAGTCCAACCACCTGGTCCAGAGTGCCCGGGTCCCCTTGTCCCAACCAGCGCTACATAGCTGCTGGCAGAGCCCTCACCAGCTGGTCGGCCACCACCCTCTCTACCATCTGGGATGGTGTTTAGGCTTCAGGCTGGAGCCATGTTTTACCAGCTGCTGCAAGTCATATGCCTGAAACCTGGCGGGAGGAGACCCCACAAAGGACCACTGGTACACCCGCTGAGCCCACACATATGTATCAACCCCCAGTAGAGCAAGGATTTCACCTCTCATCATAGTCGAGGTCATCCTCCCAACTGAGGTCCAGGTAGGCCTTCTGGGTATCCCCCGTCAGGAAGGGGGCCACCATTTCAGCCCACTGTGACATCGGCAAACTCTCCCGCTCTGCAGTGAGTTCGAAGACGATGAGGAAGGCCTCCACGTCGTCCTCAGGACTCATCTTCCTCAGCGCTGTCCGGACTTTGTACCGGGCCTCAGATCGGATCGGGGCCACTGTGGAGGGTGCCTCTCATGTAGCCGCAACCTGCTGCAGAATCAACTCATTAGTAGTGTTGAGCATTCCGATACTGCAAATATCGGGTATCGGCCGATATTCGCTGTATCGGAATTCCGATACCGAGTTCCGATATTTTTGCGATATCGGGAATCGGGATCGGGATCCATATTCATGTAAAAAATAAAGAATAAAAATAAAAAATATGGATATACTCACCCCTCCGACGAACCCTGGCTCTCAGCGGTGCAACCGGCAGCCTCCGTTCCTAAGGATGCAGTGAGTGAAGGACCTGCGATGACGTCGCGGTCTTGTGATTGGTCGCGTGACCGCTCATGTGACCGCTCATGTGACTGTGACGTCATTGAAGGTCCTTCACTCTCTGCATTCTTAGGAACGGAGGCAGACGCTTGCAGCGGTGACAGCCAGGGCTCGTCGGAGGGGTGAGTATATCCATATTTTTTATTTTTATTCTTTATTTTTTACATGAATATGGATCCCAGGGCCTGAAGGAGAGTTTCCTCTTCTTCAGACCCTGGGAACCATCCACGATAGCTTCCGATATTTGTGTCCCATTGACTTATATTGGTATCGGGTATCGATATCGGCGATATCCGATATTTTTTGGATATCGGCCGATCCAATCCGATACCGATACTTTCAAATATCGGAAGGTATCGCTCAACACTACTCATTAGTCTTTTGCTGCTGCTGATACAACAGCTGATGATGATTGTACTGCTCCTGCTGCTGCCGCTGAAACTGCAGTTCCTCTTGCTGATGCTCCCACTGCAACTGCAGCGCCTCTTGCTGATGCTCCCACTGCAACTGCAGCGCCTCTTGCTGCTGCCGCTGCGGCATCTGCAGCGCCTCTAGCTGCTGCCACTTTTGCTCCTGCCTCTGACAGAGGACCAACTGTTTCAAAAGCTCCTCCATTTTGTCAGTCGGCCTGAGCTGTAGCATTGCAGGCTTAATCACTGACATACAGCACACTTTGGGGTATGCCTCAGTTCACACTGCTCCACATTCTCCAGCCATATGTAGTGCAGCGGTATCCACACTGTGCAGTGAAGAGGCAGTTACCCAGTAAAGTTCAAAACAAATGTCTCTTTAATGTTCAACTCCCATAAAGTACACAGCACACGATATCCTCCGCATCGCAGCCAGGAAACATATCCTCCAGATTGCAACCCATAAACATGCCAGTCCACATCCAAAACCAGTTGACGTGGGCGACTGCACCGCTGTGTACACTGTGGGAGCCAGATCTCTCAGCTCCCTTGGCTGTTTAGCTCTGCTTGCCTGTGTTGCCTCACACTGGTGGAGCTCTGCAGAGCCGAACGCTCTGCCCTCTAGCAAACATCAAACTGACTAACTTGTCAGTTAACTGGCTAAATGCCGCTGTCAACTTCTGACAGCGGTATTAAACGTGTGCAGGCATGGGGGTGCGTCATTCCTTGACATGATCGTGGGTCACCGATGGGTTGCTGTAACAGTCAGGGGTCTGTTGAAGACCTCCATGCTTGGCATCACAGAGCTTCCTTCAAGCTGGGTTTCAAATGTGAAATCTGCTGTATACAGGAATGCTGTATACAGCACAAGGGATCAGACGATCGCCGCTTCAAGTCCCCTAAGGGAACTACTAAGAACAGTAAAATATGAAAAAAATAAAAACATAAATATTCAAATCACCTCCCTTTTCCCCCCATTAAAAAATAAAAAATTGAAAAATATTCATGTATGGTATTGCCGGGTTCAGAAAAGTCCGATCTATGAAAATATTAATATAATTAACCAGATCAGTAAACCACGTAAACAAAATTAATTCAAGAATGCCAAAATTATTATTTTTTTGGTCTCCACAATACCACACAAAATGGTGTAACAAACAAAAAAAAAGTCACATCTATCCCAAAATGGTATCAATAAAAATGTTGTCTCGCCCCGCAAAAAATAAGCCCTCACCCAGGTCCATTGACCAAAAAATAAAAATGCTACGGGTCTTGGAAAATGTCGACACAACCCCAAAAATTGTTTTTGAAAACTTCAGATTTTTTTTCACCGCTAAATTAATTTAAAAAAAACTGGACATGTTTGGTATTGCCGTAATCGTATTGACGAGGAGATTTATATTGTGTAGTCATTTTTACCACAAAATGTACACCGTAAAAAGAATTCCCAAAAAACAATGTCAGAATTGCTGTTGTTTTTTTTTTCACAATTTCTCCCCACTTGGAATTTTTTTACCGTTTTCCAGTAGATTGTGGTAAAATGAATGGCGTCATTCAAAAGCACAACTGGTCTCGCAAAAAGCAAGCCCTCATATGTCTGTGTGGATGGAAAACTACAAAAGTTATGGTTCTTAGAAGAAGGGGAGTAAAAAAAACGGGAACGCAAAAAAACAGAAACTGGCTGTGAGTTTATTTGCGTGAGACCAGAAAATCCCTTTAAGCGGACACATCATGCCCATGGTACACTAATTCTATTTCTTGGCTTTGTTATTATAATTGTAGATGAATAAAATGTTTCATGTTCTTTGGAAATCTGTGCGGTTCGGTTTCGCTGTCAGACCCGTCCGTCCATGTGCGACTTTTTATTTGCCCCTCGTCTCTCAGGATAAATGATCTGATGTAGTAAATCTCGCTGCGTCTGCTCCCCGGGTCATTGATATTCAGTCTCCACAGGACATCTCTTACTCTATTTTCAAGGGAAACAGATGATTTATTTTGGCAATGTGCTTTATGCTGATGATAGAAGACGACTATATCAAGCGGCCGGGTGGAATTTATACATTCTGATGAAATAAAGACACAGAAAAATACATCAGCATGCATAAATATCCGTACAGAGACAAAAGGACACAAAATGCACACCTATACCGTACATAAAGACATATAACGATACATGAAGAAACATAAAGATGCAAAGAAAGACATAAAGATAAAGTACATTAAGATACGTAAATATACAGACAAAGATATATAAAGAAACTGTACATAAAGACACAAATATAAATAAAGATACATAAAGCCACAAAGATGCAAGAAGATACTGTACATAAAGACACAAATATACGTAAAGGTGCATAAAGAGACATAAAGATACAGCACAATAAGTTACAAAGATACATAAATATACATAATGGTACATAAAGACATAATGATACAGTGCAATAATATACCTAAAGAGACATAAATATACATAAAGATACAAACATGCATAAATATATTGCACCTAAAGACATATAATGACACATAAAGAGACATAAAGATGCAAAGAAAGACATAAAGATAAAGTACATTAAGATACATAAATATGTAAAGATACAGTACATAAAGACACATAAATATACAGTACAATAAGATACATAAAGATACAAAAACACATAAATATAAAGACACACAAAGATACATAAAGAAACTGTACATAAAGACACATAAATATATGGTACATATAGGTGCATATAGAGCTATAAAGATACGTAGAAATACATAAAGAAACAGTACAATAAGATACATAAAGATTAGTGATGAGCGAATATACTCGTTACTGGAGATTTCCCGAGCATGGTCTGGGGACCTCCGAGTATTTTGTAGTGCTCGGAGATTTCGTTTTTATTGCCGCAGCTGAATGATTTACATCTGTTAGCCAGGATAAGTACATGTGGGGATTCCCTAGCAACCAGGCAACCCCCACATGTACTTATACTGGAGAACAGATGTAAATCATTCAGCTGAGGAATGATGGGAGATGGAGTGTGGTCTGACGCTCGCTCCTCCATTATTGCTTTCATCTGTATCGGCATCTATGATGCTGATACCATTAAATGCGGTGAGCACTGGGAGTCGGCGCTGGCGCTGGGCCCCCTGACTTACAGGCCCATGGCGGCCACGTGGGCTGCAGCCCCCTGGGGGAGCGGAGGCCCCTGTCTACCGGCCCTTATCGCGGGCAGTGTTAGCTTCAGCTTGTGGCTAACACTGCCCGCTATTAAAGTGAAATGAATATTCACCCCTCTCCATGCCCATGGGGGTGTGGGGAAAACAGAATATTCATTTATCTTTAGCCGCGGGGACAGGCTTTAGCCACAGCAGCCGGCTTCTGCCACCTGTCACCTGCTGCTGCTCCGCAGGCAGGGGGGCCCCATAGCAGCTGCGTGGTGTGCCGCTATTAGCAACACACCACTGGCTGGGGCCCCTGGAGCAGCAGGTGTCAGTGTCTGGGCCCAATGGAGAATTCTGAGTGAGTATGGATTATTAACTGTACTGGTATTGAGACTATGGATTCTTTACTGTGTGAGCAGTGAGACTATGGATTCTTTACTGTGTGAGCAGTGAGGCTATGGATTCTTTACAGTACGAGCAGTGAGGCTATGGATTCTTTACTGTGTGAGCAGTGAGGCTATGGATTCTTTACAGTACGAGCAGTGAGACTATGGATTCTTTACAGTACGAGCAGTGAGGCTATGGATTCTTTACAGTACGAGCAGTGAGGCTATGGATTCTTTACTGTGTGAGCAGTGAGACTATGGATTATTTACTGTACTAGTAGTGAGGCTATGGATTCTTCACTGTACGAGCAGTGAGACTATGGATTCTTTACTGTGTGAGCAGTGAGACTATGGATTATTTACTGTACGAGCAGTGAGGCTATGGATTATTTACTGTACGAGCAGTGAGACTATGGATTCTTTACTGTGTGAGCAGTGACACTATAGATTCTTTACTGTACAAGCAGTGAGACTATGGATTCTTTCCTGAACGACAAGTGAGATTTTGGATTCTTTACTGTACAAGCAGTTAGGCTATGGATTATTTACTGTACAAGCAGTCAGACTATGGATTCTTTACTGTACAAGCAGTGAGGCTATGATTCTTTACTGTAAGAGCAGTCAGACTATAGATTCTTTACTGTACAAGCAGTGAGACTATGGATTATATACTGTATGAGCAGTGAGACTATGGATTCTTTACTGTACGAGCAGTGAGGCTATGGATTCTTCACCGCATGTGTTGGGGAACATTCGCTTAGCAAAGGGATTCACTCAGACAGGCATGGTTTTTGACTTAAACAGTCTATGCGGTTCATTAAAGAATCATAAACCGTATCACGAACAGTCCATTACACACTGTATCAGGACATCACATTAAGTTGTGGTCACTAAACATGCTGGACTTCTTACTTCGTCCAATTGCCATGGGTGACCATACACCGAACAGTTCATCAATGTCCGTGGAACACAACAAGCACCAACAGTCTGTTCCACTGGCAGATACGTCTCTGCCGTTATGATAGCCCCCTTCCTGGGTGTTACCTTTCTGGAGCTCCTGCTCCACACGCTGACTCCTGTCAGTCCTCTCTCCTCCAGGGAAACTGCTGAACTGGGGTCACCAACTTGCCTGGCAGGCACATATCAGTCAGTCCAGATCCTCAGGCCTCAGGGGGGCTGTAGCTTCCCCAATGCAGTGCCATCACGGACTGTGCACACACGGCCTCTCTGTGTGCTATTCAGGATGTCCATCCCCACCTGGGACCATCCAACACACAGGCCCCCAGGTCTAAGGCCTCCCTCATGTGCTCTTCAGGGATCCAGTCCTACTCCCAGGACCTCCCAACACAGAGGCCTTCCAGGACCTCAGCCTCCCCAGGTGCTCTTCAGGGTTCCGGTCCACACTCTGGACCTCCCAACACACAGGCCTTTCCTCTCACAGGACCTTCCGGCCAAGATCTATTCGGGTCCATGCACAGGAACCTATACAGACTCCATTGCAGGAACCATACACAGAGACCTGTGACCCACACCCTGGTCACATTACATACTTGTGACCACTCCCCTAGGTGGGAGTGTGTGTGTGGCTAGTTCGACTTCCTCTGCGACACACATATCGGCCATTCACAATAATGCCAGACTTTGTCTCATCATCATAGTTATGCCTGCGACTGCCATGCATTCCTATGGCCTCAATACGCCTCCATGCGTATTCTGGAGAGACCATGCAGTGCCCCCTACCTGTAACAGGGGTCACTGCATCACAGAGTATTGAGACTATGGATTATTTACTGTGCAAGCAGTGAGACTATGGATTCATTACACTACGAGCAGTGAGACTATGGATTATTTACTGTACGAGCAGTGAGACTATGGATTCTTTACTGTATGAGCAGTGAGACTATGGATTATTTACACTACGAGCAGTGAGACTATGGATTCTTTACTGTACGAGCAGTGAGACTATGGATTCTTTACTGTACGAGCAGTGAGACTATGGATTATTTACACTACGAGCAGTGAGACGATGTATTATTTACAGTGTGAGCAGTGAGACTATGGATTCATTACACTACAAGCAGTAAGAGTATAGATTCTTTACTGTACAAGCAGTGAGACTATGGATTATTTACATTATGAGCAGTGAGACTATGGATTCTTTACTGTACGAGTAGTGAGACTATGGACTCTTTACTGTTTGAGCAGTGAGACTATGGATTCTTTACTGTACGAGCAGTGAGACTATTGATCATTTACTGTAGGAGCAGTGAGACTATGGATTCTTTACTGTACAAGCAGTGAGACTATGATTCTTTATAGCATGAACAGTGAGACCATGGATTCTTCACTGTACGAGCAGTGAGACTATGGATTGATTATTTACTGTACGAGCAGTGAGACTATGGATTTTTCACTGTACGAGCAGTGAGGCTGTGGATTCTTTACTGTAAGAGCAGTGATACTATGGATTCTTTACTGTACGAGCAGTGAGGCTATGGATTCTTTACTGTGTGAGCAGTGAGACTATGGATTCTTTACTGTACGAGCAGTGAGACTATGGATTCTTTACTGTACGAGCAGTGAGACTATGGATTCTTTACTGTACGAGCAGTGAGGCTGTGGATTCTTTACTGTAAGAGCAGTGATACTATGGATTCTTTACTGTACGAGCAGTGAGGCTATGGATTCTTTACTGTATGAGCAGTGAGGCTATGGATTCTTTACTGTATGAGCAGTGAGATTATGGATTCTTTACTGTACAAGCAGTGAGGCTCTGGATTCTTTACTGTACGAGCAGTGAGACCTTGGATTCTTTACTGTACGAGCAGTGAGACTATGGATTCTTTACTGTGTGAGCAGTGAGACTATGGATTCTTTACTGTACGAGCAGTGAGACTATGAATTCTTTACTGTGCGAGCAGTGAGATTATGGATTCTTTACTGTACGAGCAGTGAGACTATGGATTCTTTACTGTGCGAGCAGTGAGACTATGGATTCTTTACTGTACGAGGAGTGAGACTATGGATTCTTTACTGTACGAGCAGTGAGACTATGGATTCTTTACTGTACGAGCAGTGAGACTATGGATTATTTACTGTACGAGCAGTGAGACTATGGATTCTTTACAGTATGAGCAGTGAGGCTATGGATTCTTTACTGTACGAGCAGTGAGACTATGGATTCTTTACTGTGTGAGCAATGAGACTATGGATTATTTACTGTACTAGTAGTGAGGCTATGGATTCTTTACTGTACGAGCAGTGAGGCTATGGATTCTTTACTGTACAAGCAGTGACACTATGGATTCTTTACTGTACGAGCAGTGAGACTATGGATTCTTTACTGTACAAGCAGTGACACTATGGATTCTTTACTGTATGAGCAGTGAGACTATGGATTCTTTCCTGAACGACAAGTGAGATTTTGGATTCTTTACTGTACAAGCAGTTAGGCTATGGATTCTTTACTGTACAAGCAGTCAGACTATGGATTCTTTACTGTACAAGCAGTGAGGCTATGGATTCTTTACTGTAAGGGCAGTCAGACTATGGATTCTTTACTGTACAAGCAGTGAGACTATGGATTCTTTACTGTACAAGCAGTGAGACTATGGATTCTTTACTGTACAAGCAGTCAGACTATGGATTATATACTGTACAAGCAGTGAGACTATGGATTCTTTACTGTGCAAGCAGTCAGACTATGGATTATATACTGTACGAGCAGTGAGACTATGGATTCTTTACTGTATGAGCAGTGAGACTATGGATTCTTTCCTGAATGACAAGTGAGATTTTGGATTCTTTACTGTACAAGCAGTTAGGCTATGGATTCTTTACTGTACAAGCAGTCAGACTATGGATTCTTTACTGTACAAGCAGTCAGACTATGGATTCTTTACTGTACAAGCAGTGAGGCTATGGATTATTTACTGCATGAGCAGTGAGACTATGGACTCTTCACCGCATGTGTTGGGGAACATTCGCTTCGCAAAGGGATTCACTCAGACAGGCATGGTTTTTGACTTAAACAGTCTATGCGGTTTATTAACCCCTTCACCCCCAAGGGTGGTTTCCACGTTAATGACCGGGCCAATTTTTACAATTCTGACCACTGTCCCTTTATGAGGTTATAACTCTGGAACGCTTCAACGGATCTTGGTGATTCTGACATTGTTTTCTCGTGACATATTGTACTTCATGTTAGTCGTAAAATTTCTTCGATATAACTTGCGTTTATTTGTGAAAAAAACGAATATTTGGCGAAAATTTTGAAAATTTCGCAATTTTCCAACTTTGAATTTTTATGCCCTTAAATCACAGACATATGTCACACAAAATACTTAATAAATAACATTTCCCACATGTCTACTTTACATCAGCACAATTTTGGAACCAACATTTTTTTTTGTGACGGAGTTATAAGGGTTAAAAGTTGACCAGCAATTTCTCATTTTTACAACACCATTTTTTTTTAGGGACCACATCTCATTTGAAGTCATTTTGACGGGTCTATATGATAGAAAATACCCAAGTGTGACACCATTCTAAAAACTGCACCCCTCAAGGTACTCAAAACCACTTTCAAGAAGTTTATTAACCCTTCAGGTGTTTCACAGGAATTTTTGGAATGTTTAAATAAAAATGAACATTTAACTTTTTTTCACACAAAATTTATTTCAGCTCCAATTTGTTTTATTTTACCAAGGGTAACAGGAGAAAATAGACCCCAAAAGTTGTTGTACAATTTGTCCTGAGTACGCTGATACCCCATATGTGGGGGTAAACCACAGTTTGGGCGCATGGCAGAGCTTGGAAGCAAAGGAGCGCCATTTGACTTTTCAATGCAAAATTGACTGGAATTGAGATGGGACGCCATGTTGCATTTGGAGAGCCCCTGATGTGCCTAAACATTGAAACCCCTAACAAGTGACACCATTTTGGAAAGTAGACCCCCTAAGGAACTTATCTAGATGTGTGGTGAGCACTTTGACCCAACAAGTGCTTTACAGAAGTTTATAATGCAGAGCCGTAAAAATAAAAAATCATATTTTTTCACAAAAATGATCTTTTCACCCCCAATTTTTTATTTTCCCAAGGGTGAGAGAAGAATTTGGACCCCAAAAATTGTTGTGCAATTTGTCCTGAGTACGCTGATACCCCATATGTGGGTGTAAACCATTGTTTGGGCGCAGGGCAGAGCTCGGAAGGGAAGGAGCGCCATTTGACTTTTCAATGCAAAATTGACTGGAATTGAGATGGGACGCCATGTTGCATTTCGAGAGCCCTTGATGTGCCTAAACATTGAAACCCCTAACAAGTGACACCATTTTGGAAAGTAGACCCCCTAAGGAACTTATCTAGATGTGTGGTGAGCACTTTGACCCAACAAGTGCTTTACAGAAGTTTATAATGCAGAGCCGTAAAAATAAAAAATCATATTTTTTCACAAAAAATGATCTTTTCACCCCCAATTTTTTATTTTCCCAAGGGTAAGAGAAGAAATTGGACCCCAAAAATTGTTGTGCAATTTGTCCTGAGTACACTGATACCCCATATGTGGGTGTAAACCATTGTTTGGGCGCAGGGCAGAGCTCAGAAGGGAAGGAGCGCCATTTGACTTTTCAATGCAAAATTGACTGGAATTGAGATGGGACGCCATGTTGCGTTTGGAGAGCCCCTAATGTGCCTAAACATTGAAACCCCCCACGAATGACACCATTTTGGAAAGTAGACCCCCTAAGGAACTTATCTAGATGTGTGGTGAGCACTTTGACCCAACAAGTGCTTCACAGAAGTTTATAATGCAGAGCCGTAAAAATAAAAAATCATATTTTTTCACAAAAATGATCTTTTCACCCCCATTTTTTTATTTCCCCAAGGGTAAGAGAAGAAATTAGACCACAAAAGTTGTTGTGCAATTTGTCCTGAGTACGACGATACCCCATATGTGGGTGTAAACCATTGTTTGGGCGCATAGCAGAGCTCAGAAGGGAAGAAGCGCTATTTTACTTTTCAATGCAAAATTGACTGGAATTAAGATGGGATGCCATGTTGCGTTTGGAGAGCCCCTGATGTGCCTAAACATTAAACCCCCCCACAAGTGACACCATTTTGGAAAGTAGACCCCCTAAGGAACTTATCTAGATGTGTTTTGAGAGCTTTGAACCCCCAAGTGTTTCACTACAGTTTATAACGCAGAGCCGTGAAAATAATTTTTTTTTTTTTTTTCACAAAAATGATTTTTTAGCCCCCAGTTTTGTATTTTCACAAGGGTATCAGGATAAATTGGACCCCAAAAGTTGTTGTCCAATTTGTCTGGAGTACGCTGATACCCCATTTGTGGGGGGGGACCACTGTTTGGGCGCATGACAGAGCTCAGAAGGGAAGGAGCGCCATTTGGAATGCAGACTTAAATGGATTGGTCTGCAGGCGTCACGTTGCATTTGCAGAGCCCCTGATGTACCCAAACAGTACAAACCCCCCACAAGTGACCCCATATTGGAAACTAGACCCCCCAAGGAACTTATCTAGATGTGTTGTGAGAACTTTGAACCCCCAAGTGTTTCACTACAGTTTATAACGCAGAGCCGTGAAAATAATTTTTTTTTTTTTTTTTCACAAAAATGAAATTTAGCCCCTAGTTTTGTATTTTCACAAGGGTATCAGGATAAATTGGACCCTAAAAGTTGTTGTCCAATTTGTCCTGAGTACGCTGATACCCCCTATGTGGGGGGGAACCACTGTTTGGGCGCATGACAGAGCTCGGAAGGGAAGGAGCGCCATTTGGAATGCAGACTTAAATGGATTGGTCTGCAGGCGTCACGTTGCATTTGCAGAGCCCCTGATGTACCCAAACAGTACAAACCCCCCACAAGTGACCCCATATTGGAAACTAGACCCCCCAAGGAACTTATCTAGATGTGTTGTGAGAACTTTGAACCCCCAAGTGTTTTACTACAGTTTATAACGCAGAGCCGTGAAAATAAAAATTATGTTTTTTTCACAAAAATGATTTTTTAGCCCCCAGTTTTGTATTTTCACAAGGGTATCAGGATAAATTGGACCCTAAAAGTTGTTGTCCAATTTGTCCTGAGTACGCTGATACCCCCTATGTGGGGGGGAACCACTGTTTGGGCGCATGACAGAGCTCGGAAGGGAAGGAGCGCCATTTGGAATGCAGACTTAAATGGACTGGTCTGCAGGCGTCACGTTGCATTTGCAGAGCCCCTGATGTACCCAAATAGTACAAACCCCCCACAAGTGACCCCATATTGGAAACTAGACCTCCCAAGGAACTTATCTAGATGTGTTGTGAGAACTTTGAACCCCCAAGTGTTTCACTACAGTTTACAACGCAGAGCCGTGAAAATAAAACATATTTTTTTCCCACAAAAATGATTTTTAGCCCCCCAAATTTTTATTTTCCCAAGGATAACAAGAGAACTTGGACCCCAGAAGTTGTTGTTCAATTTGTCCCTAGTACGCTGATACCCCATATGTTGGGGTAAACCCCTTTTTGGACGCACGGGAGAGCTCAGAAGGGAAGGAGCACCGTTTTACTTTTTCAACGCAGAATTGGCTGGAATTGAGATTGGACGCCATGTCGCGTTTGGAGAGCCCCTGATGTGCCTGAACAGTGGAAACTCCCCAATTCTACCTGAAACCCTACCCCTAACCTCACCCCTAACCGTTTACTGAACATTTTCTGACAGTCATAAGTGCCACGTATATAAGTGCCACGTATTTAAGTGCCACGTATTTCAGTGCCACGTATTTCAGTGCCACGTATTTCAGTGCCACGTATTTAAGTGCCACGTATTTAAGTGCCACGTATTTAAGTGCCACGTATTTAAGTGCCACGTATTTAAGTGCCACGTATTTCAGTGCCACGTATTTAAGTGCCACGTATTTAAGTGCCACGTATTTAAGTGCCACGTATTTAAGTGCCACGTATTTCAGTGCCACGTATTTCAGTGCCACGTATTTAAGTGCCACGTATTTCAGTGCCACGATATTTCAGTGCCACGTATTTAAGTGCCACGTATTTAAGTGCCACGATATTTCAGTGCCACGTATTTCAGTGCCACGTATTTCAGGCACTGAAAAATACGTGGCACGTAAATACGTGGCACGTAAATACGTGGCACGTAAATACGTGGCACGTAAATACGTGGCACTGAAATACGTGGCACTGAAATACGTGGCACTGAAATACGTGGCACTTAAATACGTGGCACTTAAATACGTGGCACTTAAATACGTGGCCTCTGAAATATCGTGGCACTTATATACGTATATAAACGTATATTTCAGTGCCACGTATTTCAGTGCCACGTATTTCAGGTTAGGGGTAGGGTTAGGGGTAGGGTTAGGGTTTTTTGTTTTTTTCTTGTTTTCTTGTGTTTTTCTATAAAAACGCATGCGTTTTACCGCGTTTACATGCATTTTTTCACACGTGGTTTTTTAAAAAAACGCATGCAGATAAAAACGCAAGTGTGAAACCAGACTAAAAGACGCTTTTTATAGCAAAAAAGTTTTTGCGTCTCCACATTTTGAGACCTAGAATTTTTCCACATTTTGGTCCACAGAGTCATGTGAGGTCTTGTTTTTTGCGGGACGAGTTGACGTTTTTATTGGTAACATTTTCGGACACGTGACCATTTTTTATCACTTTTTATTCCGATTTTTGTGAGGCAGAATAACCAAAAACCAGCTATTCATGAATTTCTTTTGGGAGAGGCGTTTATACCGTTCTGCGCTTGGTAAAATTGATAAAGCAGTTTTATTCGTCGGGTCAGTACGATTACAGCGATACCTCATTTATATCATTTTTTTATGTTTTGACGCTTTTATACGATAAAAACTATTTTATAGAAAAAATAATTATTTTGGCATCGCTTTATTCTGAGGACTATAACTTTTTTATTTTTTTGCTGATGATGCTGTATGGCGGCTCGTTTTTTGCGGGACAAGATGACGTTTTCAGCGGTACCATGGATATTTATATCCGTCTTTTTGATCGCGTGTTATTCCACTTTTTGTTCGGCGGTATGGTAATAAAGCGTTGTTTTTTGCCTCGTTTTTTTTTTTTTTTTCTTACGGCGTTTACTGAAGGGGTTAACTAGTGGGGCAGTTTTATAGGTTGGGTCGGTACGGACGCGGCGATACTAAATATGTGTACTTTTATTGTTTTTGTTTGTTTTTTTTAGATAAAGAAATGTATTTATGGGAATAATATTTTTTTTTTTATTATTATTTATTTAGGATTTTTTTTTTATTTTTTTTACACATGTGGGAATTTTTTTTTTTACTTTTTTACTTTGTCCCAGGGGGGGACATTACAGATCGCTGATCTCACAGTGTGCACAGCACTCTGTGAGATCTCCGATCTCACTTACAGCCGTGCAGGCTGCAGCTTTCATCTGCAGCCTGCTCCGACCCGGAAGTGCTCCCTGCAGGACCCGGATACAGCCCCTCGGCCATTTTGGATCCGGGGCCTGCAGGGAGAAGACGTTCGGTACGAGGTGAGTACATCACCTTGTACCGATCGTCTCAGGGAAGCCCGCAGGGAGCCCCCTCCCTGCGCGATGCTTCCCTGCACCGCCGGCACATCGCGATCATGTTTGATTGCGGTGTGCCGGGGGTTAATGTGCCGGGGGCGGTCCGTGACCGCTCCTGGCACATAGTGCCGGATGTCAGCTGCGATATGCAGCCGACACCCGGCCGCGATCGGCCGCGCTCCCCCCGTGAGCGCGGCCGATCGCGTATGACGTACTATCCCGTCGGCGGTCATGGGGGCCCACCCCACCTCGACGGGATAGTACGTCAGATGTCGGGAAGGGGTTAAAGAATCATAAACCGTATCACGAACAGTCCATTACACACTGTATCAGGACATCACATTAAGTTGTGGTCACTAAACATGCTGGACTTCTTACTTCGTCCAGTTGCCATGGGTGACCATACACCGAACAGTTCATCAATGTCCGTGGAACACAACAAGCACCAACAGTCTGTTCCACTGGCAGATACGTCTCTGCCGTTATGATAGCCCCCTTCCCGGGTGTTACCTTTCTGGAGCTCCTGCTCCACACGCTGACTCCTGTCAGTCCTCTCTCCTCCAGGGAAACTGCTGAACTGGGGTCACCAACTTGCCTGGCAGGCACATATCAGTCAGTCCAGATCCTCAGGCCTCAGGGGGGCTGTAGCTTCCCCAATGCAGTGCCATCACGGACTGTGCACACACGGCCTCTCTGTGTGCTATTCAGGATGTCCATCCCCACCTGGGACCATCCAACACACAGGCCCCCAGGTCTAAGGCCTCCCTCATGTGCTCTTCAGGGATCCAGTCCTACTCCCAGGACCTCCCAACACAGAGGCCTTCCAGGACCTCGGCCTCCCCAGGTGCTCTTCAGGGTTCCGGTCCACACTCTGGACCTCCCAACACACAGGCCTTTCCTCTCACAGGACCTTCCGGCCAAGATCTATTCGGGTCCATGCACAGGAACCTATACAGACTCCATTGCAGGAACCATACACAGAGACCTGTGACCCACACCCTGGTCACATTACATACTTGTGACCACTCCCCTAGGTGGGAGTGTGTGTGTGGCTAGTTCGACTTCCTCTGCGACACACATATCGGCCATTCACAATAATGCCAGACTTTGTCTCATCATCATAGTTATGCCTGCGACTGCGGCCTCAATACGCCTCCATGCGTATTCTGGAGAGACCATGCAGTGCCCCCTACCTGTAACAGGGGTCACTGCATCACAGAGTATTGAGACTATGGATTATTTACTGTGCAAGCAGTGAGACTATGGATTCATTACACTACGAGCAGTGAGACTATGGATTATTTACTGTACGAGCAGTGAGACTATGGATTCTTTACTGTATGAGCATTGAGACTATGGATTATTTACACTACGAGCAGTGAGACGATGGACTATTTACTGTACGAGCAGTGAGACTATGAATTCTTTACTGTACGATCAGTGAGACTATGGATTCTTTACTGTACGAGCAGTGAGACTATGGATTATTTACACTACGAGCAGTGAGACGATGGATTATTTACAGTGCGAGCAGTGAGACTATGGATTCATTACACTACGAGCAGTAAGAGTATAGATTCTTTACTGTACAAGCAGTGAGACTATGGATTCATTACACTATGAGCAGTAAGAGTATAGATTCTTTACTGTACAAGCAGTGAGACTATGGATTATTTACATTATGAGCAGTGAGACTATGGATTCTTTACTGTACGAGTAGTGATACTATGGACTCTTTACTGTTTGAGCAGTGAGACTATGGATTCTTTACTGTACGAGCAGTGAGACTATGATTCTTTATAGTATGAACAGTGAGACCATGGATTCTTCACTGTACGTGCAGTGAGACTATGGATTGTTTACTGTACGAGCAGTGAGACTATGGATTTTTCACTGTGCGAGCAGTGAGACTTTGGATTCTTTACTGTACGAGCAGTGAGACTATGGATTCTTTACTGTGTGAGCAGTGAGACTATGGATTCTTTACTGTACGAGCAGTGAGACTATGGATTCTTTACTGTACGAGCAGTGAGGCTGTGGATTCTTTACTGTAAGAGCAGTGATACTATGGATTCTTTACTGTACGAGCAGTGAGGCTATGGATTCTTTACTGTATGAGCAGTGAGGCTATGGATTCTTTACTGTACGAGCAGTGAGACTATGGATTCTTTACTGTGTGAGCAGTGAGACTATGGATTCTTTACTGTACGAGCAGTGAGACTATGGATTCTTTACTGTACGAGCAGTGAGACTATGGATTCTTTACTGTACGAGCAGTGAGACTATGGATTCTTTACTGTACGAGCAGTGAGACTATGGATTCTTTACTGTACGAGCAGTGAGGCTGTGGATTCTTTACTGTAAGAGCAGTGATACTATGGATTCTTTACTGTACGAGCAGTGAGGCTATGGATTCTTTACTGTATGAGCAGTGAGGCTATGGATTCTTTACTGTACAAGCAGTGAGACTATGGATTCTTTACTGTACGAGCAGTGAGGCTGTGGATTCTTTACTGTAAGAGCAGTGATACTATGGATTCTTTACTGTACGAGCAGTGAGGCTATGGATTCTTTACTGTATGAGCAGTGAGGCTATGGATTCTTTACTGTACGAGCAGTGAGACTATGGATTCTTTACTGTGTGAGCAGTGAGACTATGGATTCTTTACTGTACGAGCAGTGAGACTATGGATTCTTTACTGTGCGAGCAGTGAGGCTATGGATTCTTTACTGTACGAGCAGTGAGGCTATGGATTCTTTACTGTATGAGCAGTGAGGCTATGGATTCTTTACTGTACGAGCAGTGAGACTATGGATTCTTTACTGTGCGAGCAGTGAGACTATGGATTCTTTACTGTACGAGCAGTGAGACTATGGGTTCTTTACGTAGTGAAACTATAAAGCTCTCTGCCACATGAGATTCTAATGGTTGATTTACGAGTTTACAGGGAAAACCTGGATACCTTCCTTGATATTATAACATTACAGGTTATGGGCACTGGATTCTGTAATGTTGATCCAGGGAACTAGTCTGGTTGCTGTATGTGGAGTTGGGAAGGAATTTTTCCACTAATATGGGACAATTAGCATTTCCTTTATGGGGTTTTCTCTTCCTCTGGATGAACATATTCATTAGGGGTGTGGTTTGAACTCAGTGGAATTATACCTTTTTTCAACTTTAAAACTATAAAATAACTTCTTTCATTACCACAGACCACCAGGGAAATGAGTAACAACTGCTTCCAATACCCTAGATACTTAGTTCACTAGAGAAATCAGCAATAATCCCTTCCTCTACTCCTGACTAGTGATGAGCGAGTATACTCATTGCTCGGGTTTTCCAGAGCACGCTCGGGTGGTCTCCGAGTATTTATGACTGTTCGGAGATTTAGTTTTCATCGCCTCAGCTGAATGATTTACAGCTACTAGCCAGGCTGAGTACATGTGGGGGTTGCCTGGTTGCTAGGGAATCCACACATGTAATCAAGCTGTCTAGTAGCTGTAAATCATTCAGCTGCCACGAAGAAAACTCAATATCCGAACACTAACAAATACTCGGAGACCACCCGAGCGTTCTCGGGAAAACCCGAACGAGTACACTCGCTCATCACTACTGCTGACCACCAGGGAATAGACAATAACCTCTTCTACTACAATAGAACACAAGGAAAATGGGCAATAAAACTCTCCATTGCTCTAGATCACCAGGGAAATAAGCAATAACTCTAGACCATCAGTTTTTGTAATCCCTTCCACTACTCTAGACCACCAACGAAATAGGCAATAATCCTCTCCATTACCATCCACCACCAGGGAATGGTAAATAACCTCTTCCACTACTCTAGACCACCTGGGAAATGGGCAAGAAACTCTTCCGCTACTCTAGACCACCATGGGAATGGGAAATAACCTTTTAAACTACTCTAGACCACCAGGCAAATGGGCAATAAGTTTTTCCACTACTCTAGACCACCAGGAAAATGTGCAGGAACCTCTTCCACTACTCTAGACCACCAGGGAAATGGGTGAGAACTTCTTCCATTACCCTAGATCACCAGTAAAATGGGCAATAATTCTCTCCATTACCCTAGACCACCAGGGAAATGGGCAATAAGTTTTTCCACTACTCTAGACCACCATGGGAATGGGAAATAACTTCTTCCACTACCCTAGATCATCAGTAAAATGGGCAATAATCCTCTTCATTACGCTAGACCACCAGGGAAATGGGAAATAACCTCTTCCACTATCCTAGGCCACATGGAAAATGACTTCTACCACTACCCTGGGGCATCAGGGGACTGCGCATTAACCCCTCCATGACCCAACAGTGTAACAGGCATATAACACTCCACTACTCAACACTATCAGGAATGCAGAGATGGACACCTTCACTGCCCTAGATAACCAGGGAAGTAAGAAAAACCCAAGCAATAAGCCTGGACCACCTGGGACACAGCTGCAAAATGTGCCTCAAAAGCAAATGGGGACACATTATAGAGTATCCACATCTGATCACTGGTGTAAAACAAAGGTTGACCACACAGATGAGGCGATCACGGGGTGACGAGGAACCATCATGGAGGAACCAAGACGTCAAAGTCAGGGAAAGTAGAACACAGTCCACTGATTATTCTCCGTGATACATATAATACATAGAATACAGTATCCAGAACTTTATAATGAAACTATTTGGAGAAGCCGAGTTTATTTTTCTCTTGATTTACTACATTTATCGACTCCATTTACGTCTCGTTTCTTCTTCTTTACATCTCATAAGGTTTGAAATAAATCACCGTAAACTGGGTCAGCCGAGGATTATAGGACAAAGGGCCGCACAGAACACAATCGCCATATGGGAGACGCCGTCACTTATTGTAGCTTTTTTTTTTTCCTTTTCCATGAGATTTGATGCATAAAGAAAGAGATACTCCGCTTGTCTCAGGAGGTGTCCAGTGCTTATATAGAAGTGAACATCTGACTCTCTCCCTTAGAGATCATTTGCACGTTGTGGCCACGCTGACATTTTTTGCATCATTTTGCAACAATTTTCCATGCTGTTCTACCACAACTGTAGCAAAATACTGCAGCACAGTTGAAATGTGTGAACACAGACTTCTGTTCTATTTGATTTTTTGGGATTTTTTTGGGATCTTCTTCCATGATATCATCATGGACAATGCTGTCCAGCAGAAGATCAAGTCAATCCTTTCTGAACCAAATCCATGAACGGTACACACTGCAACGTATCTGCTCATTTTGTCTAGACTGGATGCATTGTATCCAGCTCTAAGATTTTTCAGCTTTTGGATGGAAACAAACAGGTTTTCATACAGCAAAAGCAAACAAAAATCTTTAAAAAAAAAGATTGAATAGTTTACAAAGTTATGTCATATTGCTGGGCTATGTCAGAACGTTATGCTTGGTTGGGGGTCCGACCTCTGGGCGCTAACTGGGCAGACACTTCCTTTACATTTTTAATGGTAACAACACTTCTTTATATAACTTGCTTCTTTTCATCAGTTCAGATTTCAGAAAAATTTGGTACAATTTTGCCGATGAAGAGAGAACTAAAGTGGTACTTTACCATCATCATCATACAAAAAGAAGGAAAGGCCATAACATGGGCTATAACTCAGGACACCATGGGCCCGATTCATCACTTGCGTTTTATTTTTGCTAAATTCACTTTTCTTTTCTTTTTTTCTTTTGTTGTCTTGTTTTATTCCTTCGTGCCTTTTTCACTCCAAATTGTACAAAATGGCTCACCCGAGTCAAGAATTTTGTTCAAACCAAAAACGCACCTTTTTTGGTCCATAAATTACTTTTTTTAGCATAAAAAGTCCCACGTTCCGCTTAAAGGTGGAGAAAAAAAATGTTTCACGCATAATATCGCTCCATAAGGGAATCTGTGCCCTGGGGTTCTGGAGTACAATTGTGCAAAAACTTGGAAGACTTTTTGAGAAAGTTTCAATTTTGATAAATCGGGGAAAAACAACCCTGCCCAAAATGACGAATATATACAGATTATAAACAATATATATATGTATAAAAACGGACAAGTTCGGACAGACCTGGGTGCTCGGGTTCGAGAACTGGGCCGACTTCTCTGTTGGCTACAGGCTCTATGGTAGGGACGGGCTGCACCTAAATGTGGAGGGTGCAGCTGCGCTTCCAATCAATCATCAGGAGCACGCTAGACCCTCCGGCAGGAGGCAGAGGAGCCGTGCGCTCCTGAAGAAGGAAGATTAGACAAAAACTTCACAATAAAGCATCAGAGAAGGATAACACGGGCAGCAGAGATCCATTTACAACCCGCGATGGGTACAATGGCGGCAGGGCCAGCACTCATCTCATTTTTGGAAGAAACTAACGGATCCACCATTGACAATCGTTGATGTTGCAGTTGAGCCGCACACGGCCGGAGGAATATTCTGCACGAATATCTTTATTCTCCCATCAGTCACTACGTACTATTGTTCTTATCTCTGACAATGCGGCCATCTTTCTTCTTCACCTCCTGAGTAAAATGCTGACAGGAAGGAAGAGACGAAGAAAGAGGAATTTGCCGAGTGATTCAGCAATTCTGCTCTGCGCTTCCTGACCGTCCGGGACCCTGTACAATGGAGGTCACAGTATATCCATATGTTATATACGTGCTGTACTAGGGGAATCATGTTGTTACTTTTTTGAGATGAGCAATTTGATTACATGGAAATCGAATTAGTGTTCAATTTTGGGAATGTTGCTGGACAAGTTGTGACTTGATTCACACAAATTATCCAGCAAAATGCCGGCTGCCGATTACATAAAGCAGACGATCGCAGTAGGCAGAGAAAGCGCACATGACCACAGACACGGAAGCTTGCCTGGCAGCTATTACATCCCGCTAATCATAACAGTTGTTGTAGAGATGTGTCTGCTGCTAGAACTCTGTGTGGCATTGACCTGGTCTCTAAACTGAGCTGCTGATAACCTGCGATTTCTGAGGCTGGTGACTCGGATAAACTTATCCTCAGAAGCAGAGGTGACTCTTAGTCTTCCTTTCCTTTCCTCATGTGAGCCAGTTTCTTTGTAGCGCTTGATGGTTTTTGCCACTGCACTTGGGGACACTTTCAAAGTTTTCCCAATTTTTCAGACTAACTGACCTTCATTTCTTAAAGTAATGATGGCCACTCGTTTTTCTTTACTTAGCTGCTTTTTTCTTGCCATAATACAAATTCTAACAGTCTATTCAGTAGGACTATCAGCTGTGTATCCACCAGACTTCTGCACAACACAACTGATGGTCCCAACCCCATTTATAAGGCAAGAAATCCCACTTATTAAACCTGACAGGGCACACCTGTGAAGTGAAAATCATTCCCGGTGACTACCTCTTGAAGCTGATCAAGAGAATGCCAAGAGTGTGCAAAGCAGTCATCAAAGCAAAAGGTGGCTACTTTGAAGAACCTAGAATATAAGACATATTTTCAGTTGTTTCACACTTTTTTGTTAAGTATATAATTCCACATGTGTTAATTCATAGTTTTGAGGCCTTCAGTGTGAATGTACAATAACAGTGCGCACGCGCTGGCCATAGGTCTGTGAGAGGCAGAATTCTTGCCGGTGATCAAATACGTTTTTCATGCAATAAAATGCAATTTACTTATGTAGTAATCATAAAATGTGATTTTCTGGATAATATTTTTACATTCTGTCTCTCACAGGTGAAGTGTACCTACTATAAAAATTACAGACCTATCCATTCTTTGTAGGTTGGACAACTTGTACTATAGGCAGAATATCAAATACTTATTTTCCCCACTGTATATTGCCATTTTTGACATTTTAAAAATTACTAAAATGAAAAAGTTTATGCACCTTTGGAAATTTGTGTGCTCAGATAACCTTGATCAAGGTCTCAGACCTTAATTACAGTACCTTTTAGGGTTATAGCTTGTTCACTATCATCGTTAGGAAAAGCCAGGTGATGAAAATTTACCAGCTTTATAAAAACCCAGCCTCATCTAACCTTGTGCCAAAAACCAGCAACCATGGGTTCTTCTAAGCCGCTGCCGAACACTCTGAAAATGAAAATGGTGGAGGCCCACAAAGCAGGAGGAGGCTGTAAGAAGATAGCAAAGCGTTTTCAGTTGTCCTTTCCTCAGTTTGAAATGTAATTAATAAATGGCAGTTACCAGGAACAGTGGAGGTCAAGATAAGGTATGGAAGACCAAGCAAAATTTCAGTGAGAGCTGCTCGTAGGATTGCTAGAGAGGCAAAGACCTCCAGAAAGATTTATCAGACTCTGGAGTTGTGGTACATTGTTCTACTGTTCACAGACACCTGCACAAATATGGCCTTCATGGAAGAGTCATCAGAGGAAAACCTCTCCTGCATCCTAACCATAAAACTTAGCATCAGAAGTATGCAAAATAACATCTAAACAAACCTGATGCATTTTGTAAACAAGTCCTGTGCACCAATCAGGATAAAATAGACCTCTGGCCACAATGATCAAAGGTATGTGTGGAGAGAAAAGGGGCTGTGTTTCAGCCAATGGTTTGGAAAACATTTCACGGATAGAGGGAAGAATGGATTCAATGCAATTTCAATAAATTCTTATGCTGAAGGTGAAAAGAGGAAGAGGAAGAGGATGGCTTTTACAAATGGATAATGACCCTAAACACACGTCACAATCCACAATAGACGACCTCAAAAAACACAAGATGAAGATTTTACAATGGCCCTCACAGTCCCCTGATCTGAGCATCATTGATAATCTGTGCCGAGAACTCAAAATAGCAGAGGATGCAAGACGCCCCAGGAATCACAGAACTGGAGGAATTCTCCAAGGAAGACTGGAGGAAAATCTATCAGACAAAAATTGAAAGTCTCTTGTCTGCCTACAAAAAGCGTTTACAAGCTGTGATTCTTGCAAAAGAGGGCGCTACTAGGTACTAACCATGCAGGGTGGCCAAACGTTTACATACCACTTTATACACACACATACATACACATACATATACACACAATACACATCACACACATATATACACATTACACACATATATACATTAAAGATATGCACAGATATATAAATTGTCATTTCTAGCAATGAGCATAAAAAATGTAACAACTAGAGACAGTTCGGAATTAAATACTTTTACAGATGAAAAATTTGATGCTGCCCTTGATCCGAGCAGAAGGATTTGTTTTTCCCTTTCCCACATCCATAGCCATGACGGCTATAACCTGACCTGCCAGGAAGGGCTATAAAAATGGAGATATAGGGATAGTCTGTAGGTCAATAGTGTTAAAATATTTCCTGCTTTCCTACAAGCACGGCTGCAGGGAGAAAATGAACTTGTATCTTCCTGCAGCTGCTCTCTTCCAGCCACCGGGGAGGTGCATTGATCAATCACAGTCACTGCTCACTATCACTCGCCGGCACCTTGTTTGGCAGCCTGCTCTGCACACAAACTCTGCGCGCACATATGCTGCAGAGCAGGCTGTCAATCAAAGTGCCTTCAAAGAAGAAAAAGAATATTTAGATCTTTAGGCAGAAAAAAATGATGAGTGAAATCCGTGGCTCACTGTTTGAGTTTCTGCCTTCCACACTACAAGATCTAAGTTTTAGTTGTGTCAAAAAGCAGCTACAAGAAAAAAAAAATCACATTCGTAAAGTAAAGGCATCAAGTAAATCCGTTAAGAGTGCAGGGGATGAGAGAGCATGCCCAAAACACTTTCCCATAGAAGTCACTGAGCATCTCCAGACGGTTGCTGACTATGTGTCATGCTGAGACTGTCCGTGATAGGGAAAGGTCCTTGAAATATTCCTAGGACTGGGGCTCTAACTATCCCTGCTCCTAAAGGTACCTCTAAAGGTGAGGAGGTTTGGGCCACCAGCCTTACTGTTCTCCTGTTATTCCCTAAACTGTCCCCTCCTCTCCCCCAGGAGGCCTGGGACAGAAATGCCAGTGAATCAATGAGAAGGACAGACAGGGATAACAAAAAGCAAGAAACATATAAACACTCACCAAAGGTAGAGCGGAATAAAGGGAAGGATAAGAATGCACCAACCAAATGGGAATAGGACAATGAAGATATCATGCACCCAAAAACAGCAACAATCTCCAGCAGCAACAATGACCTCCAACTCAGCACAGCGTCTCCAAAGAGCTAGGAAGCAAAACTTTCACTGGCAAGGCAGAGAGGGTCTGGCCAGGTTTTATAGGGAGAGGAAATGACCAGCTCAGAAGCAGCTGAAAATGGAGCTGCAAGTTTCTGACCAGCATAGAATAGGTCATTAACCTCTTCAGCACTAAAGGAAACCAAATCCATTTAATATGGGATCCAAACACACAGGCTAAGTGGAAGATCTGCGATTCACAATACGTAGTGATCGTCTAACCCCAGCTCTCTGAAGAGGACGTGACACACTCCTGACTCTATGATCCATGTTACTGCTGTCAATTAAAGCTCTCAAAAGGTGGATTAAGATCAGAAAATAAAAAAAAATAGTGCCCAAATCTGGTTATTTAAAAAATAAAATATAGAAAACATTCCCTGTAAGTAAATACAACAATAAAGGGATGAGCTGATTGTGGTTGGTTTTCTGCTATAAGATGGGGGACAATGATGGCAGCCGAGTGCCAGATTCTCCAGAAGATCTAATGGGCGGATAGATAGATGGTCTCTGGAGCTGCAAATTCCACTCACGGAGACTTATAGGCAAAGCAATGCTCCCTGGGAAAAAAAATATGCAAATTATCTCTCCTCCATGAGGATGAAAACTGCATCTCCAGCTCCACCTACTGGCGGTAGCTCCCATATAAATCAGTATTAATGAGCCACTCAACAAGAATAAGGATAGTAGTCTCCTCCAAAAGGAGAAGAACCTCCATCCACAGATGGCTCTTCCTCAGCACATAGGGCCACATAGATCCAGCTTTCTTCCGTCTGGAAAAGAGCTAATTTGCATGCCCAACTTTTTAAAGGGACAGATTAACTTAAAAGGATACTCCAGTACGCAAAAATAATCTGAATTTTTAGATCGTTGTGAAGCCCCCTCTGATCACCAGAGAAAGGAGAACTCATTGTCTCCTCTGGGGTGGACACAGATTGCAGAGGGCCCCTGTGCAAAAACAGTATATGGGCCCTGTGCTGTCCAATAATCATAATGCCCAGGGACGGACATATAATTGGTGCAGCCACACAGGGGCCCCAAGATGTCAGGGGGCCACTTCTACCTCCAAAGCAGGGGGAATTGTGCATTATGAGGAATTATTGGACTGCAAAGGGCCCAATGATACGCCTGCCTGTTACCTTCTTCTCCCAACTGGGCCACGAGGAGTTAATGTTAACCTTAACCATGAAATATATTGATTTTTTTTCCTGTATAGCTATATAAAAAGTATCAAAATAATCTGAATGGCGACTTTTTTATTGGTCCATATTGCAACAAATCATTAAATAAAATCTAGTGATGAGCGCACCTGGTGTGATAAGGTGTTCACCGAGTATGCTCAACTGCTAACCGAGTGACTCCTGCGTGCTCGAAAAATATGCGAGTCCTCGAGGCTGTTCGACAGCTGCAACACATGCAGGGATTGCCTGTTTGTTAGGCCTGCTTATTAGGTAATCCCTGCATGTGTTGAGGCTGTCGAACAGCCACGAAGACTCGAACATATTTTTCGAGCATGCCGAAGTCACTCGGTTAGCAGTTGAGCATACTCGCTGAGCACCTTATCCCACCACGTGCGCTCATC
Source organism: Ranitomeya variabilis (assembly GCF_051348905.1). Classification (NCBI taxonomy): domain Eukaryota; kingdom Metazoa; phylum Chordata; class Amphibia; order Anura; family Dendrobatidae; genus Ranitomeya; species Ranitomeya variabilis. The sequence continues at coordinate 26,519,368 of NC_135232.1, forward strand.
ACTAAATTTTATTAAATGATTTGCTGCAATTTCGACCAAAAACTAAATGTCACTATCACTTATAAAATTGCATTTTAGGAACCAGAGCGGTACAGTGCCTTGCGAAAGTATTCGCCCCCCTGGAACTTTTCAACCTTTTCCCACATATCATGCTTCAAACATAAAGGTACCAAAGGTAAATTTTTGGTGAAGAAACAACAAGTGGAACACAATTGTGAAGTTGATTGAAATGTATTGGTTATTTTAAATTTTTGTGGAAAGTCAAAAACTGAAAAAGTGGGGCGTGCAATATTATTCGGCCCCTTTACTTTCAGTGCAGAAGTTCATTGTGGATCTCTGAATGATCCAATGTTGTCCTAAATGCCTAATGATGATAAATATAATCCACCTGTGTGTAATCAAGTCTCCGTATAAATGCACCTGCTCTGTGATAGTCTCAGGGCTCTGAAGCACAGAGAGCATCATAAAGACCAAGGAACACAACAGGCAGGTCCGTGATACTGTTGTGGAGAAGGTTAAAGCCGGATTTGGATACAAAATGATTTCCAAAACTTTAAACATCCCGAGGAGCACTGTGCAAGCGATCATATGGAAATGGAAGGAGCATCATACCACTGCAAATCTACCAAGACCCGGCCGTCCCTCTAAACTTTCATCTCACACAAGGAGAAGACTGATCAGAGATGCAAATAATAAAGTACTTGGCACTCAGAGATTCATTTGCAAGATAAACGTGAAAGTTTTGTTTATTTGTGCGACCAGTTCAAGAGTGTTTAAACGTTTTCGGTCACAAGACCTTCATCAGAAACATCTCTCAAGAAACTGGAGGCAGAACAGCGCAATGCATAGGCCTAAAAGGCCCGCGTACACATGTGAGAAACCTGGCAAAAACACCTCGGGGGTCCTGGAGGGTGTATAAGGAGTTGGGCGCACCGGGAGGGCGAGAAACCGCTATAGGGAATGGCGCCAATAAGTCCAGATCCGCGGTGCCGAGGTGCTGAGGGGCTGGTGTTGCCAGCGGCTTCTGGCAACAATGAAGAAAAACTAACTGGCTAACTGAAAAGATGGTAACAAATTGCAGCTTTGGAGACTACTCAGGTCTCTTCATCAGGCATAGACTAATACAAATTCTGAAGAATCACATATTCATGCACAATACAGCCCAGAAATAATGCCATAGATAAGACAGGTGACATGAGGCAGAATTACCATTATGTGAGAGTGATAAACAGTTGTGTCTATGAATATTGGAACAGTTCATAGATAAAGAGTGTGGATGTTTTATTGTCCTCTGATTGGGGTCTGGTTCTGTTATGATGACCCCAAATGGTCAGAGGAGCAAATTCCTTAATTAATGTAAAAAGACATAAATCCGTGCGACACATTAATTCCTGCACTGAGTGTGTCAAAGGTCGTCATCAGCTTATATTTCCAGACTTTTCTGTCTCTCTGATCTTTGAAATTACCCTTTAATACAAGTAATCTCATGTCCATGATCAGGGAGACAAAAATGCTTGGCCACAGGTAGATCCATTATTTTTTCTCTTATTGTATGGCGATGAGAGTTCATCCTTGTTCTCAGTTTTTGCCCTGTCTCCCCCACATACAGACCCCCAGTTGGACATTTTATTATTATTTATTATTATTATTTATTGTTATAGCGCCATTTATTCCATGGCGCTTTACATGTGAGGAGGGGTATACATAATAAAAACAAGCACAATAATCTTAAACAATACAAGTCATAACTGGTACAGGAGGAGAGAGGACCCTGCCCGCGAGGGCTCACAATCTACAAGGGATGGGTGAGAAATTCCATGATATTCTAGTTGCTCTTGTAATTTGGTTTTCAATTGTTCTTGGATGGTAGCCCTGATTCAAGAAGGTCTTTCTGAGGCGACCAAGGTGATCATCCCTGTCCATGGGGTTGGAACAGATACGACTGTATCTGATGGACTGGCTGTAGACAAGAGTTTTTTTATGTGCTTTGGATGGAAACTGTCCCAGAAAGGCTAAGTTCACACTAGCGTTGTGCGCCGCTGCGTCGGCGACGCAACGCACAACGCACGCAAAAACGCGGCAAAACGCACGCAAAAACGCTGCGTTTTGCGACGCATGCGTCGGTTTTTGCCGAAAATCGGACGCAAGAAAAATGCAACTTGTTGCGTTTTCTTGGTCCGACGCTTGCGGCAAAAAAGACGCATGTGTGGCACAACGCAACAAAAAAAAACGCATGCGTCCCCCATGTTAAGTATAGGGGGCGCATGACGCATGCGTCGCCGCTGCGTCGCCGACGCAAACCCGACGCACATTAGCTTAACGCTAATGTGAACGTAGCCAAACATCCCTGTATCAGAAGCCAATCGACTGTCCAACATACCTTAAATGGGACAGTTTCCATCCAAAACACATAAAAAAAACTCTATTGTCTACAGCCAAGCCGTCAGATACAATCGTATATGTTCCAACCCAATGGATAGGGATGAACACCTTGGTCACCTCAGAAAGACCTTTTTGAATCAGGGCTACCATCCAAGAACAATTGAAAATCAGATCACAAGAGCCACCAGAATATCAAGGAATCACCTGCTACATTACAAAACTAAAGAAGAAAATAACCGGGTGCCTCTAGTGGTCACCTACAATCCAAATCTGGAGGTGCTAAGGGGAGCTGCACGGAAATTACAACCTTTACTACAAAAATATGCCCGCTTACAATCCATTTTTCCAGACCTCCCAGTACTGTGTTTTAGGCAGCCCCCAAATCTAAGAAGAATCATTGTCAGAAGCTCCCTGTCCTCTCCAACAGCTGCAGGAACCTTTCCTTGCAACCCGAAAAAATGTAAAACCTGTCCATTTATAATGACCATGGACAAGATAAAGATCCCCAATTCAGATCAGGACTACAAGATCCCAGGTACTTTCAGCTGCATCACTTCTAATGTGGTGTACCTAATTATTTGTACTAAATGTCCAACTGGGGGTCTGTATGTGGGGGAGACAGGACAAAAACTGAGAACTGAGAACAAGGATGAACTCTCATCGCCACACAATAAGATAGAAACGAATAGATCTACCTGTGGCCAAACATTCTTGTCTCCCTGATCACAGCATTATGGACATGAAATTACTTGTATTAAAAGGTAACTTCAAATCTCAGAGAGACAGAAAAGTCTGGAAATATAAGCTGATGACGACCTTTGACACTCTAAGTGCAGGAATGAATGTGTCGCATGGATTTATTTCTTATTACATCAATTAAGGAGTTTGCTCCTCAGACCATGTGGGGGCATCACAACACAGAACCAGACCCCAATCAGAGGACAATAAAACATTCACATTCCTTATTTATGAACTGTTCCAATATTTATGGACACAACTGTTTATCACTCTCACATAATGGTAGTTCTGCTTCACGTCACCTTTCTTATCTATGGCATTATTTCTGGGCTGTATTGTGCATAAATATGTGGTTCTTCAGATGTATTAGTCTATGCCTGATGAAGAGACCTGAGTAGTCTCGAAAGCTTGCAATATAATAATAATTTTATTTATATAGCGCCAACATATTCCGCAGCGCTTTACAACTTATAGAGGGGACTTGTACAGACAATAGACATTACAGCATAACAGAAATCACAGTTCAAAACAGATACCAGGAGGAATGAGGGCCCTGCTCGCAAGCTTACAAACTATGAGGAAAAGGGGAGACACGAGAGGTGGGTGGTAACAATTGCTTTAGTTATTTGGACCAGCCATAGTGTAAGGCTCGGGTGTTCATGTAAAGCTGCATGAACCAGTTAACTGCCTAAGTATGTAGCAGTACAGACACAGAGGCTATTAACTGCATAAAGTGTATGAGAACATGATGCGAGGAACCTGATTATGTTTTTTTTTTTTTTTTAATTAGGCCACACAGGGATAGTTAGGTTAATGCGTTGAGGCGGTAGGCCAGTCTGAACAAATGCGTTTTTAGGGCGCGCTTAAAACTGTGGGGATTGGGGATTAATCGTATTAACCTAGGTAATGCATTCCAAAGAATCGGCGCAGCACGTGTAAAGTCTTGGAGACTGGAGTGGGAGGTTCTGATTATTGAGGATGCTAACCTGAGGTCATTAGCGGAGCGGAGGGCACGGGTAGGGTGGTAGACTGAGACCAGAGAGGAGATGTAGGGTGGTGCTGAGCCATGGAGTGCTTTGTGGATGAGGGTAGTAGTTTTGTACTGTATTCTGGAGTGGATGGGTAACCAGTGTAATGACTGGAACAAGGTAGAGGCATCGGTGTAACGGTTGGTGAGGAATATGATCCTGGCAGCAGCATTCAGGACAGATTGGAGCGGGGAGAGTTTGGTAAGAGGGAGGCCGATTAGTAGAGAGTTACAATAGTCCAGACGAGAATGAATAAGTGAGACAGTAAGAGTTTTTGCAGAGTCGAAAGTAAGAAAAGGGCGAATTCTAGAAATGTTTTTGAGATGCAGATAAGAAGAGCGAGCCAGTGATCGGATGTGGGGGGTGAATGAAAGCTCGGAATTAAGGATGACCCCAAGGGAGCGGGCATGTTGCTTGGGAGTAATGGTGGAACCGCACACGGAGATGGCAATGTCAGGCAAAGGTAGGTTAGTAGAGGGAGAGAACACGAGGAGTTCAGTTTTTGACAGGTTTGCAATTTGTTACCATCTTTTCAGTTAGCCATTAAAAGGTATCAACCACTGAGGACTCTTAATTCTAAATATTTTGGGAGAAAAACAGGCAGTTAACAGGGACTAAGAGGCAAAAGCAGGGACTTTAGGCATGACATGGTGATGATGATGCTTATGAAAGTGTTACAACATGTATCCAATGTGTGATGCTGTTACTGCTGAGCAGGCAAAACAAGAGCAACATTGTGATTATCAGGAACCCTCCCAAAAATGTGCACAGTGACACATCCCAATGCAAACGCAGCACCTCCCCAAACCCTTCCCTGCACAGGATGCAGCCCTGAACCCAGCCAGACACATGCTAGGGGATGCAGCCTAGGAAGGGTTAATGTGGAGGAGTAGCCGGGCAGTAACATCACAGCACATTCCTGGGCTTAGTGGGCTGCCAGCATCTGATTAGAAGCATACAGTATCCAGGGGGCTGTGAGTGGCTGAGCAGAGCTGGTCTAAGCAGGAGGAGGAGGAGGAGGAGGAGGAGGACTGAGCTGGTGAGCTGGGCAGGCACAGGAGGAAGGCTGCACAGGAGGAGGCTGCCCAGCACTGACAGGCACAGGAGGAAGGCTGCACAGGAGGAGGCTGCCCAGCACTGACAGGCACAGGAGGAGGCTGCCCAGCACTGACAGGCACAGAAGGAGGCTGCCCAGCACTGACAGGCACAGGAGGAGGCTGCCCAGCACTGACAGGCACAGGAGGAGGCTGCCCAGCACTGACAGGCACAGGAGGAAGGCTGCCCAGCACTGACAGGCACAGGAGGAAGGCTGCACAGGAGGAGGCTGCCCAGCACTGACAGGCACAGGAGGAGGCTGCCCAGCACTGACAGGCACAGAAGGAGGCTGCCCAGCACTGACAGGCACAGGAGGAGGCTGCCCAGCACTGACAGGCACAGGAGGAGGCTGCCCAGCACTGACAGGCACAGGAGGAAGGCTGCACAGGAGAAGGCTGCCCAGCACTGACAGGCACAGGAGGAGGGCTGCCCAGCACTGACAGGCACAGGAGGAGGCTGCCCAGCACTGACAGGCACAGGAGGAAGGCTGCACAGGAGGAAGGCTGCACAGGAGGAGGCTGCACAGGAGGAAGGCTGCCCAGCACTGACAGCCGCAGACAGCAGCATAGGAGGCTTCCATTGGTGAGTACCCGGCTATTACTGGTCATCTGGCTGCCAAATGGCGCCCTGGCTCTGGGACATCAGTGCCCTGCTCTCCGGTCTCCATTGGGATTCGTCCCCCTCTGTGGAATATGTCATATAAATAATGCATATTATGGGTTTTCGTCATTTGCAGCCAGCCCCCTTTTTCCTTCATCCCATCACACCCAAATACCAATAGTAAATTCCAAATTTGGACCTAAAATATCCCCCCCCCCCTCCTGCACAAAGCCCCCTTCTATTTCCCCTTTTCCGCATGCTAATCCGGGCCGTCTGAGGCATTCCTCAATCGTTCAAGGTCTAGGAGGTAAAATCAGGGGATTATGTTCTGCACAGATTTGGCGCACACTACGGCAGATCTGCACCGGCACTACATCGCAGCTCGGCAATGCCGCCTTTTGTTTCAGCTCTGCTGCAATTTCCCCCCCAAAAAACCTACATAGGAGATGTAGCAGAGCTGAGATGGTCAGTGCAGCAGAGCTGAGATGGTCAGTGCAGCAGAGCTGAGATTGAGTGCAGCAGAGCTGAGATTGAGTGCAGGAGAGCTGAGATGGTCAGTGCAGCAGAGCTGAGATGGTCAGTGTAGCAGAGCTGAGATGGTCAGTGCAGCAGAGCTGAGATGGTCAGTGCAGGAGAGCTGAGATGGTCAGTGCAGCAGAGCTGAGATGGTCAGTGCAGCAGAGCTGAGATGGTCAGTGCAGCAGAGCTGAGATGGTCAGTGCAGCAGAGCTGAGATTGAGTGCAGGAGAGCTGAGATGGTCAGTGTAGTAGAGCTGAGATGGTCAGTGTAGCAGAGCTGAGATGGTCAGTGCAGGAGAGCTGAGATGGTCAGTGCAGCAGAGCTGAGATGGTCAGTGCAGCAGAGCTGAGATGGTCAGTGCAGCAGAGCTGAGATTGAGTGCAGCAGAGCTGAGATGGTCAGTGCAGCAGAGCTGAGATTGAGTGCAGCAGAGCTGAGATTGAGTGCAGGAGAGCTGAGATGGTCAGTGCAGCAGAGCTGAGATGGTCAGTGTAGCAGAGCTGAGATGGTCAGTGCAGCAGAGCTGAGATGGTCAGTGCAGCAGAGCTGAGATTGAGTGCAGGAGAGCTGAGATGGTCAGTGCAGCAGAGCTGAGATGGTCAGTGCAGCAGAGCTGAGATGGTCAGTGCAGCAGAGCTGAGATGGTCAGTGTAGCAGAGCTGAGATGGTCAGTGCAGCAGAGCTGAGATGGTCAGTGCAGGAGAGCTGAGATGGTCAGTGCAGCAGAGCTGAGATGGTCAGTGCAGCAGAGCTGAGATGGTCAGTGCAGCAGAGCTGAGATGGTCAGTGCAGCAGAGCTGAGATGGTCAGTGCAGCAGAGCTGAGATGGTCAGTGCAGCAGAGCTGAGATTGAGTGCAGGAGAGCTGAGATGGTCAGTGTAGTAGAGCTGAGATGGTCAGTGTAGCAGAGCTGAGATGGTCAGTGCAGCAGAGCTGAGATGGTCAGTGCAGCAGAGCTGAGATGGTCAGTGCAGCAGAGCTGAGATTGAGTGCAGCAGATCTGAGATGGTCAGTGAAGCAGAGCTGAGATGGTCAGTGTAGCAGAGCTGAGATGGTCAGTGCAGCAGAGCTGAGATTGAGTGCAGCAGAGCTGAGATGGTCAGTGTAGCAGAGCTGAGATGGTCAGTGTAGCAGAGCTGAGATGGTCAGTGTAACAGAGCTGAGATGGTCAGTGCAGCAGAGCTGAGATTGAGTGCAGCAGAGCTGAGATGGTCAGTGCAGCAGAGCTGAGATGGTCAGTGCAGCAGAGCTGAGATGGTCAGTGCAGCAGAGCTGAGATGGTCAGTGTAGCAGAGCTGAGATGGTCAGTGCAGCAGAGCTGAGATGGTCAGTGCAGGAGAGCTGAGATGGTCAGTGCAGCAGAGCTGAGATGGTCAGTGCAGCAGAGCTGAGATGGTCAGTGCAGCAGAGCTGAGATGGTCAGTGCAGCAGAGCTGAGATGGTCAGTGCAGCAGAGCTGAGATGGTCAGTGCAGCAGAGCTGAGATTGAGTGCAGGAGAGCTGAGATGGTCAGTGTAGTAGAGCTGAGATGGTCAGTGTAGCAGAGCTGAGATGGTCAGTGCAGCAGAGCTGAGATGGTCAGTGCAGCAGAGCTGAGATGGTCAGTGCAGCAGAGCTGAGATTGAGTGCAGCAGATCTGAGATGGTCAGTGAAGCAGAGCTGAGATGGTCAGTGTAGCAGAGCTGAGATGGTCAGTGCAGCAGAGCTGAGATTGAGTGCAGCAGAGCTGAGATGGTCAGTGTAGCAGAGCTGAGATGGTCAGTGTAGCAGAGCTGAGATGGTCAGTGTAACAGAGCTGAGATGGTCAGTGCAGCAGAGCTGAGATTGAGTGCAGCAGAGCTGAGATGGTCAGTGCAGCAGGGACATGTTTGGGGCGACTCATATTTGTGGCATCACTAACTGACCTGCTCGGCTCTGCTACATCTGTGTGCATGGGATCCGCTCTGATCTGGCTCCGCAGTTGCTGTGCGGTGTGACCATGGCTTTATGCCGGCCTCATCCCTGGCAGCAGCGATGATCTGCAGAATATTAATTTCTCCTGAGACGCTTCCATCTTTGGGTGGTGCAGCTTCGGGCAGATCTGATTCCCACCTATATTTTAGCACAATGTAAAGACATCAGCTCCTTCTGACCCCGCAGCTCTGGGGACGATGAAATCCTCACCTTGCTCTGTTACCTGGAGGGGGTTCTCAGGGACCACAAGATTGAGGACCTCGACCATAAATGATTGGTGGAGTTTGACCTCCAGCACAATAATTCATGGTCTTCATAGATTACACTGGCCTTAGTGACTGTGCCCGGTCCTGCAGCTCAGTCCTAAAGGAGGTCTGATCCCCCAGTAACAGAGAAGAACAGACCATCAATGCTTGATTGTGGAGGTCCGACTTCTCTTCATAGTGACTGTGCCCGGTCCTGCAGGTCAGTCCTAAAGGAGGTCAGACCCCCAGTAACATGAGAAGAATAGGCAATCAATGCTTGATTATGGGGGTCCGACTTCTCTCCATAGTGACTGTGCCTGGTCCTGCAGGTCAGTCCTAGAGGAGGTCAGACCCCCAGTAACATGAGAAGAATAGGCAATCAATGCTTGATTATGGGGGTCCGACTTCTCTTCATAGTGACTGTGCCCGGTCCTGCAGCTCAGTCCTAAAGGAGGTCAGACCCCCAGTAACATGAGAAGAACAGGCCATCAATGCTTGATTATGGGGGTCTGACTTCTCTTCATAGTGACTGTGCCCGGTCCTGCAGCTCAGTCCTAGAGGAGGTCAGACCCCCAGTAACATGAGAAGAACAGGCCATCAATGCTTGATTATGGGGGTCCGACTTCTCTTCATAGTGACTGTGCCTGGTCCTGCAGGTCAGTCCTAAAGGAGGTCAGACCCCCAGTAACATGAGAAGAACAGGCCATCAATGCTTGATTGTGGAGGTCCGACTTCTCTTCATAGTGACTGTGCCCGGTCCTGCAGGTCAGTCCTAGAGGAGGTCAGACCCCCAGTAACATGAGAAGAATAGGCAATCAATGCTTGATTGTGGGGGGCCGACTTCTGACTGTTGGCATTGGAATCCTCTTCATAGTGACTGTGCACGGTCCTGCAGGTCAGTCCTGGAGGAGGTCGGACCCCCAACAGTCAGAAATAGAAGGTAATGGCTATCAGAGTTTCATCAGTGGGAGTCCATCTCCTGAGGGTCAGCACAATAAAGCATCACTTTCATGGTTAACACCAGCAGTATGGGTGCCCGTGTCCGGTACTGCAGCTCAGCCTCGGAGGAGGTCCGACCACCACCAGTGATATACATAAAGATATGTTTGATTAGTGGGGGTCTTATCATTGTCAGTCAGCACATGAAAGCATCCTCTTTATATCTTACACCGGCTGTATGGGTGCCCGTGCCTGTGACTGCAGCTCAGTCCTGGAGGAGGTCGGACCACCACAAGTAATACATAGAGATGAACCATTAATGTTTGATTGTTGAGGGTCTTTTCTTTGCCATTTAGCCTAGCAGAGCATCCTGTCCATGGATTACACCGGCAGTATGGGTGCCCGTGCCCGGTACTGCAGCTCAGTCCTGGAGGAGGTCGGACTCCCAATAGTAAAATGTGTTTGGATATGTTTTCAATGTTTTAGTCCAGGCTGTATGATCTCAGGGCGTCTTCTCTTGGATTTCTATGGCGTCCCATTGAGGCTCGTTCCATCGGACGGTGCATTATCCATACGGTAGGGAAACGACAGCCCGCAGAGCGCCTAAACCCCCAGATATGGAGCCACTGGGACCTGTGTCCCTCTGTACAGACTCCATGACACCTGAGGCTGTGTATTCTTACTTATGGATGGTATCGGGGCCTTGCACCAAGGTGGAGACCTCAATAGTGTCTGGAGATAGAGCCAACTAAAGCCGTGGTAGAGGGGACGGATGGTCACCAAGTGTGTGCCACCACTAATCCTGCTTGGCCCTCCATGATCACATACCCTATGATCCGGTCACTACCCCGGCGTGATTTTAGCTCTGGGTTCATTGTAATTGCCCCATGAAACTTGCTTGGGGACATGTTGCCAATCTCTTGGGTAGAAATGATGCAGAACAGTGCCAGCTGCCATGGATGAAAGGGTGGAGTGGTCTGATCAATAGCACGTGTGGCCTACTCCACCAGTGGCCTCCATCCAGAGCTCCGGGTGGGGGATGTTGGCTCTACGCTTGGTGGGAGACATGCTGTGCATCCTGCATGTCTGTGTGGTGGAGATGGTCCTGCTGGTGGGACTGGAGAAGGTTCCTGTACCAGGTCGTCCTCCATTCATGACCTCCTGAATGCCATATTTCAGGAAGGGGTCCGGCCAAGAGCTTCAGCAATAGGCGCTCTCATCTCCAGCATCAGGACGCCATGCCCTGCACTGATAATGGGGGAAGCCGCAGAAATAGGAACCTCATTGATTCCTGGTGGGAACGATTAGATCAGCGAAGGAAGCGGCGCCGACAAATCCTATAAATGTGGGGACTGCAGTGGAGCCGACCCCCGGGGTCTATGCCCCCCTACAATTGGATCTTATGGGTCCCCAGCGTTGTGCATCTGTGGTCACATACACATGGCCGCCCCCCGAACTCGTGGCCCCCTAGAGAGTTTACCAGGACTCATATTGATCAGGGGAAGGCCTGAATGGCAGAATCTCCCCCTGATCCCGTGTGCCATGAGCCGACCACTGGAAAACACGGATTATGTATTGATTATTAATGGTATGGCGGTAATATTTATACATTACTTCTGTATCGGGTTGTGTTGGGTCACTGATGTTATTGTAAGGAGGTGTGTAATAGTGCCAGGCACTGCTACATTGCCGCTGTATAGTATATTATTCCTGCAGTATATGGCGATATTGGCACTATATAGTATATTATTCGTGCAGTATATGGCGATATTGGCACTATATAGTATATGATTCCTGCAGTATATGGCGGTATTGGCACTATATAGTATATTATTCCTGCAGTATATGGCGATATTGGCACTATATAGTATATGATTCCTGCAGTATATGGCGGTATTGGCACTATATAGTATATTATTCCTGCAGTATATGGCGATATTGGCACTATATAGTATATGATTCCTGCAGTATATGACGGTATTACCACTGTATAGTATATTATTCCTGCAGTATATGGCGATATTAGCACTGTATAGTATATTATTCCTGCAGTGTATGGCAGTATTGGCACTATATAGTATATGATTCCTGCAGTATATGGCGGTATTGGCACTATATAGTATATTATTCCTGCAGTATATGGCGGTATTGGCACTATATAGTATAATATTCCTGCAGTATATGGCAGTATTAGCACTGTATAGTATATTATTCCTGCAGTGTATGGCAGTATTGGCACTATATAGTATATGATTCCTGCAGTATATGGCGGTATTGGCACTATATAGTATAATATTCCTGCAGTATATGGCAGTATTAGCACTGTATACTATATTATTCCTGCAGTATATGGCAGTAATAGCACTGTATAGTATATTATTCCTACAGTATATGGCGATATTGGCACTATATAGTATATGATTCCTGCAGTATATGGCGGTATTGGCACTATATAGTATAATATTCCTGCAGTATATGGCAGTATTAGCACTGTATACTATATTATTCCTGCAGTATATGGCGGTAATAGCGCTGTATAGTATATTATTCCTGCAGTATATGGCGGTATTAGCACTGTATAGTATATTATTCCTGCAGTATATGGCAGTATTAGCACTGTATACTATATTATTCCTGCAGTATATGATGATAGTAGCACTGTATAGTATATTATTCCTGCAGTATATGGCAGTATTAGCACTGTATAGTATATTATTCCTGAAGTATATGGCGGTATTAGCGTTGTATAGTGTATTATTCCTGCAGTATATGACGGTATTAGCACTATATAGTATATTATTCCTGCAGTATATGGCGATATTAGCACTGTATAGTATATTATTCCTGCAGTATATGGCAGTATTAGCACTGTATAGTATAATAATTCCTAGAGTATATGGCGGTATTAGCACTGTATAATATATTATTCCTGCAGTATATGGCGGTATTAGCACTGTATAGTATAATAATTCCTACAGTATATGGCGGTATTAGCACTGTATAATATATTATTCCTGCAGTATATGGCGGAATTAGCACTGTATAGTATAATAATTCCTGCTGTATATGGCGGTATTAGCACCGTATAGTATATTATTCCTGCAGTGTATGGCGGTATTAGCACTGTATAATATATTATTCCTGCAGTATATGGCAGTATTAGCGCTGTATAGTATATTATTCTTGCAGTATATGGCGGTATTTACACTGTACAGTATATTATTCCTGCAGTGTATGGTGGTGTTAGCGCTGTATAGTATATTATTCCTGCAGTGTATGGCTGTATCAGTGCTGTATAGTATATTATTCTTGCAGTATATGGCGGTATTACCACTGTATAGTATTTTATTCCTGCAATTTATGGCGGTATTAGCACTGTATTGTATATTATTCTTGCAGTATATGGCGGTATTACCACTGTATAGTATTTTATTCCAGCAATATATAGCGGTATTAGCACTGTATAGTATATTATTCTTGAAGTATATGGCAGTAGTAGCACTGTATAGTATAATATTCCTGCAGTATATGGCGGTATTACCTGTTATGATCCTTAGTGGCTGAGGATCACAGAACGGACTAGCTAAGTTACTGAACATAGAACAAGCTCTAGGGAGGTGGTAACTGGACTGACCGCAAACCTGATCCTAACCAAACACACTAAAGGTAGCCGGTGAACGTGCCTAAATTCCTGGACGTCTCGACGCAACCTGAGAAACTAGCTACCCCTAGAGAGAAAGTAAGACCTCACTTGCCTCAGAGAAATAACCCCAAAGATATAGAAAGCCCCCAACAAATAATAACGGTGAGGTAAGGGGAAAATACAAACGTAGAAATGAAAACAGATTTAGCAAATGAGGCCCACTAATACTAGATAGCAGAAGACAGATAGGAAACTGTGCGGTCAGTAGAAAACCCTACAAAATATCCACGCTGAGAATTCAAGAACCCCCACACCAACTAACAGTGTGAGGGGAGAAACTCAGCCCCCTATAGCTACCAGCAAGCAAGGAAATCACATATTAGCAAGCTGGACAAGGAACAAAAATAAACCAAGAAACATATGAACACTGATGATCAAAAAATGAACAAACAGAAACTTAGCTTCTCTTGGAGAGACTGATAACGAAGGTAGTCAGAAGGGATCAGAATAGCACTGAATACATAGACAGCAGGCAACAACTGAAAGTCCAGGTGAGCTAAATAGGAAACCAACTAAGAGATAACGAGACAGCTGATCCCAGCCACAGACCTGCAGAAAGACACAAAGAGCCACCAGAGGGAGCCCAAAGACAGCACTCACACAGTACCACTTGTGACCACAAGAGGGAGCCCAAAAATAGAGTTCACAACAGTACCCCCCCCCTTGAGGAGGGGTCACCGAACCCTCATCAAAACCCCCAGGGCGATCAGGATGAGCCACATGGAAGGCACGAACCAAATCGGCCGCATGAACATCAGAGGCGACAACCCAGGAATTATCCTCCTGACCATAGCCCTTCCACTTAACCAAATACTGCAGCCTCCGTCTAGAAATACGAGAATCCAAGATCTTCTCCACCACGTACTCCAATTCGCCCTCAACCAGCACCGGAGCAGGAGACTCAACAGAAGGAACCACAGGCACCACATACCTCCGCAACAAAGACCTATGGAACACATTATGAATGGCAAACGACGCTGGGAGGTCCAAACGAAATGACACCGGGTTAAGGATTTCCAAAATCTTATAAGGACCGATGAAGCGAGGCTTGAATTTAGGAGAGGAGACCTTCATAGGAACATACCGAGAGGACAGCCATACCAAATCCCCAACACGAAGTCGGGGACCCACACCGCGACGGCGGTTGGCAAAGCGCTGAGCTTTCTCCTGTGACAACTTCAAATTGTCCACCACATGGTTCCAAATCTGCTGCAACCTATCCACCACAGAATCCACCCCAGGGCAGTCAGAAGGCTCAACCTGACCCGAGGAAAAACGAGGATGAAAACCAGAATTGCAGAAAAAAGGCGAAACCAAAGTAGCAGAACTAGCCCGATTATTAAGGGCAAACTCGGCCAATGGCAAAAAAGTCACCCAATCATCCTGATCAGCAGAAACAAAACATCTTAAATAAGTTTCCAAGGTCTGATTAGTTCGCTCGGATTGGCCATTCGTCTGAGGATGGAAGGCCGACGAAAAAGACAAATCAATGCCCATCTTAGCACAAAAGATCCGCCAAAATCTGGACACAAACTGGGATCCTCTGTCAGACACAATATTTTCAGGGACGCAGTGCAAGCAAACCACATTCTGAAAAAATAGAGGAACCAAATCGGAGGAGGAAGGCAACTTAGGCAAGGGCACCAAATGGACCATTTTGAAAAAACGATCACACACCACCCAGATGACAGACATTCTCTGAGAGACTGGAAGATCCGATATAAAATCCATGGAAATGTGCGTCCAAGGCCTCTTGGGACAGGCAAAGGCAAAAGCAAACCGCTGGCACGAGAACAGCAAGGCTTAGCCCGAGCACAAATCCCACAGGACTGCACAAAGGAACGCACATCCCGCGACAAGGAAGGCCACCAGAAGGACCTAGCCACCAAATCTCTGGTACCAAAAATCCCAGGATGACCTGCCAACACTGAAGAATGAACCTCGGAAATAACTCTGCTGGTCCATCTATCTGGGACAAACAGTCTCTCTGGTGGGCAACGGTCAGGTCTATCCGCCTGAAATTTCTGCAGCACTCGTCGCAAATCTGGGGAAATGGCAGACAAAATCACTCCCTCTCTGAGGATACCAGCCGGCTCTGAAACTCCCGGAGAGTCAGGCACAAAACTCCTAGAAAGAGCATCAGCCTTCACGTTCTTCGAACCAGGCAGGTACGAGACCACGAAATCGAAACGGGAGAAAAACAACGACCAACGAGCCTGTCTAGGATTCAGCCGCTTGGCAGACTCGAGATAAATCAGATTTTTGTGATCAGTCAAGACCACCACACGATGCTTAGCTCCCTCGAGCCAATGTCGCCACTCCTCAAATGCCCACTTCATAGCCAACAACTCCCGATTACCAACATCATAATTCCGCTCGGCAGACGAAAACTTTCTTGAAAAGAAAGCACATGGCTTCATCACAGAGCCATCAGAGCTTCTCTGCGACAAAACAGCTCCTGCTCCAATCTCCGAAGCATCAACCTCGACCTGAAAAGGAAGAGAGATATCAGGCTGACATAAGACTGGAGCTGAAGAAAACCGACGCTTCAACTCCCGAAAGGCTTCCACGGCCGCAGGAGACCAATTAGTCACATCAGAACCCTTCTTGGTCAAATCCGTCAAGGGCTTAACCACGCCAGAAAAATTAGCGATGAAGCGACGGTAAAAATTAGCAAAACCCAAGAACTTCTGAAGACTCTTAACAGATGTAGGCTGAGTCCAGTCATGAATAGCCTGGACCTTGACTGGGTCCATCTCTATAGTAGAAGGAGAAAAAATAAAACCCAAAAAGGAAACCTTCTGTACTCCGAAGAGACATTTTGAGCCCTTCACAAATAAGGCATTAGCACGCAGGACCTGAAATACCATCCTGACCTGCTTCACACGGGACTCCCAATCCTCAGAAAAGACCAAAATGTCATCCAGATACACAATCATAAATTTATCCAGATATTCTCGGAAGATGTCATGCATGAAGGACTGAAACACAGAAGGAGCATTAGAGAGTCCAAAAGGCATCACCAAGTACTCAAAATGGCCTTCGGGCATATTAAATGCTGTTTTCCATTCGTCCCCCTGCTTAATACGCACAAGGTTATACGCACCACGAAGATCTATCTTGGTGAACCAACTGGACCCCTTAATCCGAGCAAACAGATCAGACAATAATGGCAAAGGATACTGAAATTTGACCGTGATTTTATTTAGAAGACGATAATCTATACAAGGTCTCAGAGAACCATCTGTTGTGAATTTGGATTCTGGGCTCCCCCGGTGGCTACTGGTGGAATTGAACTGGTGTCTTCATCTTCTCTGTTCACCTGTTCCCATCAAGATGTGGGAGTCGCTATATAACCTTGCTGCTCTGTTAGTTGCTTGCCGGTCAACAATGTTATCAGAAGCCTCTCTGTGCTTGTTCCTGCTCCTAGACAACTACTAGATAAGTTGGACTCTTGTCCATGTTTGTTTTTGCATTTTGTTCCAGTTCACAGCTGTAGTTTCGTTACTGTGTCTGGAAAGCTCTTGTGAACGGGAATTGCCACTCTGGTGTTATGAGTTAATGCCAGAGTTTTAAAGTAATTTCTGGATGGTGTTTTTGATAGGGTTTTCAGCTGACCATGAAAGTGTCCTTTCTGTCTTCTGCTATGTAGTAAGTGGACCTCAAATTTGCTAAACCTATTTTCATACTACGTTTGTTATTTCATCTCAACTCACCGCCAATACATGTGGGGGGCCTCTGTCTCCTTTCGGGGTATTTCTCTAGAGGTGAGCTAGGACTAATATTTTCCTCTGCTAGCTTTATTTAGTCCTCCGGCTGGGCTGGGCATCTAGAATCAACGTAGGCATGCTACCCGGCCACTGCTAGTTGTGCGTTAGGTTTAGTTCATGGTCAGCTCAGTTCCCATCTTCCAAGAGCTAGTTCCTATATATGCTTATGCTATGTTCTCTTGCCATTGAGATCATGACAGTTTGACCGGCCCGCAAAGTGTTAATTGTTTGGGCTAAAGCAGGAGAAAAGAAGTGTTGAAGGGAAATTTTTTTTTTTTCCCCTCAGAGTTTTGCTGCCTAGCCCTTAATTGCTGTCTAGCTGCTTCTTTCCTCCTCTTAACCCTTGAATGGCTCTGTGTCCACCTGTTTGTAATGGATCTTCAGAGTGTAACTGCAGGTTTGAATAATCTCGCCACGAAGGTACAAAATTTGCAAGATTTTGTTTGTCATGCACCTGTATCTGAGCCGAGAATTCCTTTGCCGGAATTTTTCTCGGGGAATAGATCCGGGTTTCAGAATTTTTGAAATAATTGCAAATTATTTTTGTCTCTGAAATCTCGCTCTGCCGGAGACCCTGCACAGCAGGTCAGGATTGTGATTTCCTTGCTCCGGGGCGACCCTCAAGACTGGGCTTTTTCATTGACACCAGGGGATCCTGTGTTGCTCAATGTGGATGCGTTTTTTCTGGCCTTGGGGTTGCTTTATGACGAACCTCATTTGGAGCTTCAGGCAGAAAAAACTTTGATGTCCCTATCTCAGGGGCAAGATGAAGCGGAAATTTACTGCCAAAGATTCCGTAAATGGTCTGTGCTTACTCAGTGGAATGAGTGCGCCCTGGCGGCGACTTTCAGAGAGGGTCTCTCTGATGCCATTAAGGATGTTATGGTGGGGTTCCCTGTGCCTGCGGGTCTGAATGAGTCCATGACAATGGCTATTCAGATCGATAGGCGTTTGCGGGAGCGCAAACCAGTGCACCATCTGGCGGTGTCCACTGAGAAGTCGCCAGAGAGTATGCAGTGTGATAGAATTCTGTCCCGAAGCGAGCGGCAGAATTTTAGACGGAAAAATGGGTTGTGTTTCTATTGTGGTGATTCTACTCATGTTATATCGGCATGCTCTAAGCGCACTAAAAAGCTTGGTAAATCTGTTTCCATTTGCACCTTACCGTCTAAATTTATTCTATCTGTGACCCTGATTTGCTCTTTGTCATCTATTACCACGGACGCCTATGTCGACTCTGGCGCCGCTTTGAGTCTTATGGATTGGTCCTTTGCCAAACGCTGTGGGTATGATTTAGAGCCTTTGGAGACTCCTATTCCTCTGAAGGGGATTGACTCCACCCCATTGGCTAATAATAAACCACAATACTGGACACAAGTAACTATGCGTATTAATCCGGATCACCAGGAGATTATTCGCTTTCTGGTGCTGTATAATCTACATGATGATTTGGTGCTAGGATTGCCTTGGCTGCAATCTCACAACCCAGTCCTCGACTGGAGAGCTATGTCTGTGTTGAGCTGGGGATGTAAGGGGACTCATGGGGATGTACCTGTGGTTTCCATTTCATCATCCATTCCCTCTGAAATTCCTGAGTTCCTGTCTGACTATCGTGACGTCTTTGAAGAATCCAAGCTTGGTTCATTACCTCCGCACCGAGAGTGCGATTGTGCCATAGATTTAATCCCGGGTAGTAAATACCCAAAGGGTCGTTTATTTAATCTGTCTGTGCCTGAACACGCTGCTATGCGAGAATATATAAAGGAGTCCTTGGAAAAGGGACATATTCGTCCATCGTCATCTCCCTTAGGAGCCGGTTTTTTCTTTGTGTCAAAAAAAGACGGCTCTTTGAGACCATGTATTGATTATCGGCTTTTGAATAAAATCACTGTTAAATATCAATACCCATTGCCGTTGCTGACTGATTTGTTTGCTCGCATAAAGGGGGCCAAGTGGTTCTCTAAGATTGACCTTCGTGGGGCGTATAATTTGGTGCGAATCAGGCAGGGGGATGAGTGGAAAACCGCATTTAATACGCCCGAGGGCCACTTTGAGTATTTAGTGATGCCTTTTGGTCTTTCTAATGCTCCGTCAGTTTTCCAGTCCTTTATGCATGATATTTTTCGCGATTATTTGGATAAATTTATGATTGTGTATCTGGATGATATTCTGATTTTTTCGGATGACTGGGACTCTCATGTCCAGCAAGTCAGGAGGGTTTTTCAGGTTTTGCGGTCTAATTCTTTGTGTGTGAAGGGTTCTAAGTGTGTTTTTGGGGTACAGAGGATTTCCTTTTTGGGATATATTTTTTCCCCCTCTTCCATTGAAATGGATCCTGTCAAGGTTCAAGCTATTTGTGATTGGACGCAGCCCTCTTCTCTTAAGAGTCTTCAGAAATTTTTGGGCTTTGCTAACTTTTATCGTCGATTTATTGCTGGTTTTTCGGATATTGCTAAGCCATTGACCGATTTGACTAAGAAGGGTGCTGATGTTGCTGATTGGTCCCCTGATGCTGTGGAGGCCTTTCGGGAGCTTAAGCGCCGTTTTTCCTCTGCCCCTGTGTTGCGTCAGCCTGATGTTGCTCTACCTTTTCAGGTTGAGGTCGACGCTTCTGAGATCGGAGCTGGGGCAGTGTTGTCGCAGAAAAGTTCTGACTGCTCCGTGATGAGGCCTTGTGCCTTCTTTTCCCGTAAATTTTCGCCCGCTGAGCGGAATTATGATGTTGGGAATCGGGAGCTTTTGGCCATGAAGTGGGCTTTTGAGGAGTGGCGCCATTGGCTTGAGGGGGCCAGACATCAGGTGGTGGTATTGACTGACCACAAAAATTTGATTTATCTTGAGACCGCCAGGCGCCTGAATCCTAGACAGGC
The DNA here is from genome assembly GCF_051348905.1 of Ranitomeya variabilis. Taxonomy (NCBI): domain Eukaryota; kingdom Metazoa; phylum Chordata; class Amphibia; order Anura; family Dendrobatidae; genus Ranitomeya; species Ranitomeya variabilis. The sequence continues at coordinate 26,539,211 of NC_135232.1, forward strand.
GCGCTGGTCATTATTTTTCTCTCGGTTTAATTTTGTGGTGTCATACCTACCGGGTTCTAAGAATGTTAAGGCGGATGCCCTTTCTAGGAGTTTTGAGCCTGACTCGCCTGGTAACTCTGAGCCCACAGGTATCCTGAAGGATGGAGTGGTATTGTCAGCCGTTTCTCCAGAGCTGCGGCGGGCCTTGCAGGAGTTTCAGGCGGAGAGACCTGATCGTTGCCCACCTGATAAACTGTTTGTTCCTGATGATTGGACCAGTAGAGTCATCTCTGAGGTTCATTCTTCTGCGTTGGCAGGTCATCCTGGCATTTTTGGTACCAGGGATTTGGTGGCAAGGTCCTTCTGGTGGCCTTCCCTGTCACGAGATGTGCGAGGCTTTGTGCAGTCTTGTGACGTTTGTGCTCGGGCCAAGCCTTGTTGTTCTCGGGCTAGTGGATTATTGTTGCCCTTGCCTATTCCTAAGAGGCCTTGGACGCACATCTCGATGGATTTTATTTCAGATCTGCCTGTTTCTCAGAAGATGTCTGTCATCTGGGTGGTGTGTGACCGTTTTTCTAAGATGGTCCATTTGGTTCCTCTGCCCAAGTTACCTTCTTCTTCCGAGTTGGTTCCTCTGTTTTTTCAAAATGTTGTTCGTTTGCATGGTATTCCTGAGAATATCGTTTCTGACAGAGGGACCCAATTCGTGTCTAGATTTTGGCGGGCATTCTGTGCTAGGATGGGCATAGATTTATCTTTTTCGTCCGCTTTCCATCCTCAGACGAATGGCCAGACCGAGCGGATTAATCAGACCCTGGAGACATATCTGAGGTGTTTTGTGTCTGCTGACCAGGATGATTGGGTTGCTTTTTTGCCATTGGCGGAGTTCGCTCTCAATAATCGGGCCAGCTCTGCCACTTTGGTGTCCCCGTTTTTCTGTAATTCGGGGTTTCATCCTCGATTTTCCTCTGGTCAGGTGGAATCTTCGGATTGTCCTGGAGTGGATGCTGTGGTGGAGAGATTGCATCAGATCTGGGGGCAGGTGGTGGACAATTTGAGGTTGTCCCAGGAGAAGACTCAGCTTTTTGCCAACCGCCACCGTCGTGTTGGTCCTCGGCTTTCTGTTGGGGATTTGGTGTGGTTGTCTTCTCGTTTTGTCCCTATGAGGGTCTCTTCTCCTAAGTTTAAGCCTCGGTTTATCGGCCCGTATAAGATATTGGAGATTCTTAACCCTGTTTCCTTCCGTTTGGACCTCCCTGCATCCTTTTCTATTCATAACGTTTTTCATCGGTCATTATTGCGCAGGTATGAGGTACCGGTTGTGCCTTCCGTTGAGCCTCCTGCTCCGGTGTTGGTTGAGGGTGAGTTGGAGTACGTTGTGGAGAAAATCTTGGACTCTCGTGTTTCCAGACGGAGACTCCAGTATCTGGTCAAGTGGAAGGGATACGGCCAGGAGGATAATTCTTGGGTGAATGCATCTGATGTTCATGCCTCCGATCTGGTTCGTGCCTTTCATAGGGCCCATCCTGATCGCCCTGGTGGTTCTGGTGAGGGTTCGGTGCCCCCTCCTTGAGGGGGGGGTACTGTTGTGAATTTGGATTCTGGGCTCCCCCGGTGGCTACTGGTGGAATTGAACTGGTGTCTTCATCTTCTCTGTTCACCTGTTCCCATCAAGATGTGGGAGTCGCTATATAACCTTGCTGCTCTGTTAGTTGCTTGCCGGTCAACAATGTTATCAGAAGCCTCTCTGTGCTTGTTCCTGCTCCTAGACAACTACTAGATAAGTTGGACTCTTGTCCATGTTTGTTTTTGCATTTTGTTCCAGTTCACAGCTGTAGTTTCGTTACTGTGTCTGGAAAGCTCTTGTGAACGGGAATTGCCACTCTGGTGTTATGAGTTAATGCCAGAGTTTTAAAGTAATTTCTGGATGGTGTTTTTGATAGGGTTTTCAGCTGACCATGAAAGTGTCCTTTCTGTCTTCTGCTATGTAGTAAGTGGACCTCAAATTTGCTAAACCTATTTTCATACTACGTTTGTTATTTCATCTCAACTCACCGCCAATACATGTGGGGGGCCTCTGTCTCCTTTCGGGGTATTTCTCTAGAGGTGAGCTAGGACTAATATTTTCCTCTGCTAGCTTTATTTAGTCCTCCGGCTGGGCTGGGCATCTAGAATCAACGTAGGCATGCTACCCGGCCACTGCTAGTTGTGCGTTAGGTTTAGTTCATGGTCAGCTCAGTTCCCATCTTCCAAGAGCTAGTTCCTATATATGCTTATGCTATGTTCTCTTGCCATTGAGATCATGACAACCATCCTTCTTGGCCACAAAAAAGAATCCTGCACCAAGAGGGGAGGAGGACGGGCGAATATGTCCCTTCTCCAAAGACTCCTTTATATAACTCCACATCGCGGCATGTTCTGGTACAGACAAATTAAAAAGTCGTCCCTTTAGGGAACTTACTACCAGGAATCAAATTTATAGCACAATCACAATCCCTATGAGGAGGCAGGGCACCGGATCTGGGCTCATCAAATACATCCTGGTAGTCCGACAAAAACTCAGGGACCTCAGAAGGAGTGGAAGAAGCAATTGACACCAAAGGAGCATCGCCATGAATCCCCTGGCAACCCCAACTTGACACAGACATAGCTTTCCAATCCAGAACTGGATTATGGGCCTGCAGCCATGGCAGACCCAAAACGACAACATCATGTAAATTATGCAGAACAAGAAAGCGAATCACCTCCTGATGTACAGGAGTCATGCACATGGTCACTTGAGTCCAATACTGAGGCTTATTCTCCGCCAATGGTGTAGCATCAATTCCCCTCAGTGGAATAGGGAATTCCAACGGCTCCAGGACCAAACCACAGCGCCTGGCAAACGACAAATCCATCAGATTCAGGGCAGCACCTGAATCTACAAAAGCCATAACCAAGTAGGATGACAAAGAACAAATTAAAGTAACAGACAAAATGAATTTAGGCTGTATAGTACCAACGGTGACAGATGTAGCGATTTTTTTTAAGCGCTTAGAGCATGCTGAGATAACATGAGTAGAATCACCACAGTAAAAGCATAACCCATTTTGACGTCTATGACTTTGCCGCTCCATTCTGGTCAGAATTCTATCACATTGCATAGACTCAGGTCTCTGTTCCGAAAACACCGCCAGATGGTGCGCAGATTTGCGCTCCCGCAAACGCCGATCAATCTGAATGGCCAAAGCCATTGAGTCATTCAGACTTGCAGGCGTGGGGAACCCCACCATAACATTCTTAATGGCTTCAGAAAGACCTTCTCTGAAATTTGCAGCCAGGGCTGTTGTGAATTTGGATTCTGGGCTCCCCCGGTGGCCGCTTGTGGAATTGGACTTGTCATCCTCTTTCCTGTTTCACCTGATTCCATCAGTAGTGGGTGTCGCTATTTAAGCTCATTTCTCTGGTGGTTTCTTGCCGGTCAACAATGTTATCTGATGCCTCTCAGTGCTTGTTCCTGCTTCTAGACAACTACTGATAAGTTGGACTTTTGTCCATGTTTTGTTTTGCCTATTTGTTCCAGTTCGCAGCTGAAGTTTTGTTACTGTGTCTGGAAAGCTCTCGTCGATCAGGGATTGCTACTCTGGCGTTATGAGTTAATGCCAGAGTTTAAGGTAATCTCTGGATGGTGTTTTGTTAGTATTTTTCTGCTGACCATGAAAGTATACTATCTGTCTTCTGCTATCTAGTAAGCGGACCTCAAATTTGCTAAGACTATTTTCCTGCTGCGTTTGTTGTTTCATCTGAACTCACCGTCATTATATGTGGGGGGCTACTGTCTTCTTTGGAATATTTCTCTAGAGGTGAGCCAGGTCTTATATTTCCCTCTGCTAGCTATTTAGGTCTTAGGCCAGAGCTGGGCATCTAGCTATAAATAGGAAATGCTACCTGGCTATTTCTAGTTGCGCGGCAGGCTTAGTTCATGGTCAGTATAGTTCCATCTTCCGAGAGCTTGTCCCTCTATAGGCTTGCTATGATCTCTGCCTGCAGAGATCATGACAGTTTGACCGGCCCATTAAAGTGTTAAAGACCCAGGTTGAGAAAGGAGAGTTATAAGAAGTCTGCTGGAATTTTTTTTTTTTTTTTTTCCTCCAGTCTGCCTTGCTGCAGTCTTTTTTCTCTCTCTCCTCCTAATCTCTGTATGCTCTGTGTGCACCTGACAATAATGGATCTCCAGAGTGTAACTGCGGGTTTGAATAATCTCATCACGAAAGTACAAAATTTACAAGATTTTGTAGTACATGCTCCGGTATCTGAGCCGAGAATTCCTTTGCCGGAGTTCTTCACAGGGAATAGAGCTAGCTTCCAGAATTTCCGAAATAATTGTAAGCTTTATTTGTCCCTGAAGTCTCGTTCAGCTGGAGACCCTGCTCAGCAGGTTAGGATTGTGATTTCCTTGCTCAGGGGTGACCCTCAAGATTGGGCCTTCTCATTGCCAGCAGGGGATCCTGCGTTACGCGATGTGGATGCGTTTTTTCTGGCCTTGGGCTTGCTTTATGAGGAACCTCATTTGGAACTTCAGGCAGAAAAAACTTTGATGGCACTATCTCAGGGGCAAGACGAAGCTGAAGTTTTCTGCCAAAAATTCCGTAAATGGTCTGTGCTTACTCAGTGGAATGAGTGCGCCTTGGCGGCAACTTTCAGAGAAGGTCTCTCTGATGCCGTTAAGGATGTTATGGTGGGGTTCCCTTTGCCTGCAGGTCTGAATGAGTCCATGACAATGGCTATTCAGATTGATAGGCGTCTGCGGGAGCGCAAACCGATGCACCATCTGGCGGTGTCTATGGAAAAGACGCCAGAAAGTATGCAGTGTGATAGAATTCTGTCCAGGAGTGAGCGACAGAATTTTAGACGGAAGAATGGATTGTGTTTCTATTGTGGGGATTCTACTCATGTTATATCGGCATGCTCTAGGCGTACAAAGAAGCTTGATAAGTCTGTTTCCATTGGCACCATTCAGTCTAAGTTTATTTTGTCTGTAACCCTGATTTGCTCTTTGTCATCCATTGCCACGGACGCCTATATTGACTCTGGCGCCGCTCTGAGTCTTATGGATTGGTCCTTTGCCAATCGTTGTGGTTTTGATTTAGAGCCTTTGGAGACTCTTATTCCTCTGAAGGGGATTGACTCCACCCCATTGGCTAATAATAAACCACAATACTGGACACAAGTAACCATGCGTATCAATCCGGATCACCAGGAGATTATTCATTTCCTGGTGCTGTATAATTTACATGACGATTTGGTACTGGGATTGCCATGGTTGCAGTCTCACAACCCAGTCTTGGACTGGAGAGCTATGTCTGTGTTGAGCTGGGGATGTAAGGGTATTCATGGGGACGTACCTTTGGTTTCTATTTCGTCGTCCATTCCCTCTGAAGTCCCTGAGTTCCTCTCTGATTATCAAGACGTCTTTGACGAACCCAAGCTTGGGTCGTTACCTCCGCACCGTGAGTGCGATTGTGCCATAGATTTGATACCGGGTTGTAAATATCCAAAGGGTCGTTTGTTTAATTTGTCTGTGCCGGAACATGCTGCTATGCGGGAATATATAAAGGAGTCTTTGGAAAAGGGACATATTCGTCCATCTTCTTCTCCCTTGGGAGCTGGGTTTTTCTTTGTCTCAAAAAAAGACGGCTCTTTGAGACCATGTATTGATTATCGGCTTCTGAATAAGATCACTGTTAAGTATCAATACCCATTGCCATTGCTTACTGATTTGTTTGCTCGTATAGAGGGTGCTAAGTGGTTCTCTAAAATTGATCTTCGTGGGGCGTATAATTTGGTGCGGATCAGGCAGGGGGATGAGTGGAAGACCGCATTTAATACGCCCGAGGGCCACTTTGAGTATTTGGTCATGCCTTTTGGTCTTTCTAATGCCCCTTCAGTTTTCCAGTCTTTTATGCATGATATTTTCCGCGATTTTCTGGATAAATTTGTGATAATATATCTGGATGATATTCTGATTTTTTCTGATGACTGGGACTCTCATGTCCAGCAGGTCAGGAGAGTTTTTCAGGTTCTGCGGTCTAATTCTTTATGTGTGAAGGGGTCTAAGTGCGTTTTTGGGGTCCAGAAAATTTCCTTTTTGGGGTATATTTTTTCTCCCTCTTCCATTGAGATGGATCCCGTCAAGGTGCAAGCTATTTGTGACTGGACTCAGCCCTCCTCTCTTAAGGGTCTTCAGAGATTTTTGGGCTTTGCCAACTTTTACCGCCGATTTATTGCTGGTTTTTCGGATGTCGTTAAACCACTGACTGATTTGACCAGACAAGGCGCTGATGTTGCTAATTGGTCCCCTCATGCTGTGGAGGCCTTTCAGGAGCTTAAGCGCCGTTTTGCCTCTGCCCCTGTGTTGCGTCAGCCTGATGTGAATCTGCCTTTTCAGGTTGAGGTTGACGCTTCGGAGATCGGAGCTGGGGCAGTGTTGTCGCAGAAAGGTTCCGACTGCTCCGTCATTAGGCCTTGTGCCTTCTTTTCTCGCAAATTTTCGCCCGCAGAGCGGAATTATGATGTTGGGAATCGGGAGCTTTTGGCCATGAAGTGGGCGTTTGAGGAGTGGCGCCATTGGCTCGAGGGGGCTAGGCATCAGGTGGTGGTATTGACTGACCACAAAAATTTGATTTATCTTGAGACTGCCAGACGCCTGAATCCTAGACAGGCGCGCTGGTCTTTATTTTTTTCTCGCTTTAATTTTGTGGTGTCATACCTACCGGGTTCTAAGAATGTTAAGGCAGATGCCCTTTCTAGGAGTTTTGACCCGGACTCTCCTGGTAATTCTGAACCCACAGGTATCCTTAGGGAGGGAGTAATTTTGTCGGCCGTTTCTCCTGATCTGCGGCGGTCCTTGCAAGAGTTTCAGGCGGATAGACCGGATCGTTGTCCGCCTGATAGACTGTTTGTTCCGGATGATTGGACCAGCAGAGTCATCTCTGAGGTACATTCTTCTGCATTGGCAGGTCATCCCGGAATTTTTGGTACCAGGGATTTGGTGGCAAGATCCTTCTGGTGGCCTTCTCTGTCACGAGATGTGCGAGTCTTTGTGCAGTCATGTGACGTTTGTGCTCGGGCCAAGTCTTGTAGTTCTCGGGCTAGCGGACTGCTGTTGCCCTTGCCTATTCCTAAGAGGCCTTGGACACACATCTCGATGGATTTTATTTCAGATCTGCCTGTTTCCCAGAAGATGTCTGTCATCTGGGTGGTCTGTGACCGTTTCTCTAAAATGGTCCATTTGGTTCCTCTGCCCAAGTTGCCTTCTTCTTCTGAGTTGGTTCCTCTGTTTTTTCAGAATGTTGTCCGATTGCACGGTATTCCTGAGAATATTGTTTCTGACAGAGGTACCCAATTTGTGTCTAGATTTTGGCGGGCATTCTGTGCTAGGATGGGCATAGATTTGTCTTTTTCATCTGCTTTTCACCCTCAGACTAATGGCCAGACCGAGCGGACTAATCAGACCCTTGAGACATATCTGAGGTGTTTTGTCTCTGCTGACCAGGATGATTGGGTTGCTTTTTTGCCATTGGCAGAGTTCGCCCTCAATAATCGGGCCAGTTCTTCCACCTTGGTGTCCCCGTTTTTCTGTAATTCGGGGTTTCACCCTCGATTTTCCTCCGGTCAGGTGGAATCCTCGGATTGTCCTGGAGTGGATGCGGTGGTGGAGAGATTGCATCACATCTGGGGGCAGGTTATGGACAATTTGAAGTTGTCACAGGAGAAGACTCAGCGTTTTGCCAACCGTCATCGTCGTGTTGGTTCTCGGCTTTGTGTTGGAGATTTAGTGTGGTTGTCTTCTCGTTTTGTCCCTATGAGGGTCTCTTCTCCTAAGTTTAAACCTCGGTTCATCGGCCCTTATAGAATATTGGAGATTCTTAATCCTGTTTCTTTCCGTTTGGACCTCCCTGCGTCCTTTTCCATTCATAACGTTTTTCATCGGTCGTTATTGCGCAGGTATGAGGTACCTGTTGTACCTTCTCTTGAGCCTCCTGCTCCGGTGTTGGTTGAGGGTGAGTTGGAGTATGTTGTGGAGAAAATTTTGGACTCTCGTGTTTCCAGACGGAAACTCCAGTATCTGGTCAACTGGAAGGGTTACGGCCAGGAGGATAATTCTTGGGTCAATGCATCTGATGTTCATGCTTCTGATCTTGTTCGTGCCTTCCATAGGGCTCATCCTGGTCGCCCTGGTGGATCTGGTGAGGGTTCGGTGCCCCCTCCTTGAGGGGGGGGTACTGTTGTGAATTTGGATTCTGGGCTCCCCCGGTGGCCGCTTGTGGAATTGGACTTGTCATCCTCTTTCCTGTTTCACCTGATTCCATCAGTAGTGGGTGTCGCTATTTAAGCTCATTTCTCTGGTGGTTTCTTGCCGGTCAACAATGTTATCTGATGCCTCTCAGTGCTTGTTCCTGCTTCTAGACAACTACTGATAAGTTGGACTTTTGTCCATGTTTTGTTTTGCCTATTTGTTCCAGTTCGCAGCTGAAGTTTTGTTACTGTGTCTGGAAAGCTCTCGTCGATCAGGGATTGCTACTCTGGCGTTATGAGTTAATGCCAGAGTTTAAGGTAATCTCTGGATGGTGTTTTGTTAGTATTTTTCTGCTGACCATGAAAGTATACTATCTGTCTTCTGCTATCTAGTAAGCGGACCTCAAATTTGCTAAGACTATTTTCCTGCTGCGTTTGTTGTTTCATCTGAACTCACCGTCATTATATGTGGGGGGCTACTGTCTTCTTTGGAATATTTCTCTAGAGGTGAGCCAGGTCTTATATTTCCCTCTGCTAGCTATTTAGGTCTTAGGCCAGAGCTGGGCATCTAGCTATAAATAGGAAATGCTACCTGGCTATTTCTAGTTGCGCGGCAGGCTTAGTTCATGGTCAGTATAGTTCCATCTTCCGAGAGCTTGTCCCTCTATAGGCTTGCTATGATCTCTGCCTGCAGAGATCATGACACAGGGCACACTCATTCCATTGAGTAAGCACCGACCACTTCCTAAATCTTTGACAATACACCTCTGCTTCATCCTGACCCTGAGAGAGGGCCAGCAAAGCCTTTTCTGCCTGGTTCTCAAGATTAGGTTCCTCATAAAGCAGTCCAAGCGCCAGAAAAAACGCATCCACATTCAGCAATGCAGGATCTCCTGGCACCAGGGAGAAAGCCCAATCTTGAGGGTCGCCACGTAACAAGGAGATAACAATTTTAACTTGCTGAGCGGAATCACCAGAGGAACGAGGTCTCAAAGAAAGAAATAATTTACAATTATTCTTAAAATTCAGAAACCTAGATCTATCTCCAGAAAACAACTCAGGAATAGGTATTTTTGGCTCTGACATAGGACTATGAACAACAAAATCCTGAATGCTTTGCACCCTTGCAGCAAAATGATCCACACTAGAAGTCAGACTCTGAATATCCATGTCTGCAGCTGAGCTCAAAGCCACCCAGAGATTAAGGGGATGAGAGAAGCTGGACAGACTGCAGCAAAGGGAGAGGGAAAAAAAAAATTGTACTCAGGACTTCTCTTATCCCACTTCTGCGATGCATTAAACACTTTTTGGCCTGCTGTACTGTTATGATCCTTAGTGGCTGAGGATCACAGAACGGACTAGCTAAGTTACTGAACATAGAACAAGCTCTAGGGAGGCGGTAACTGGACTGACCGCAAACCTGATCCTAACCAAACACACTAAAGGTAGCCGGTGAACGTGCCTAAATTCCTGGACGTCTCGACGCAGCCTGAGAAACTAGCTACCCCTAGAGAGAAAGTAAGACCTCACTTGCCTCAGAGAAATAACCCCAAAGATATAGAAAACCCCCAACAAATAATAACGGTGAGGTAAGGGGAAAATACAAACGTAGAAATAAAAACAGATTTAGCAAATGAGGCCCGCTAATACTAGATAGCAGAAGACAGATAGGAAACTGTGCGGTCAGTAGAAAACCCTACAAAATATCCACGCTGAGAATTCAAGAACCCCCACACCAACTAACGGTGTGAGGGGAGAAACTCAGCCCCCTAGAGCTACCAGCAAGCAAGGAAATCACATACTAGCAAGCTGGACAAGGAACAATAATAAACCAAAAAACATATTGAACACTGATGATCAAAAAATGAACAAACAGAAACTTAGCTTCTCTTGGAGAGACTGATAACGAAGGTAGTCAGAAGGGATCAGAATAGCACTGAATACATAGACAGCAGGCAACAACTGAAAGTCCAGGTGAGCTAAATAGGAAACCAACTAAGAGATAACGAGACAGCTGATCCCAGCCACAGACCTGCAGAAAGACACAAAGAGCCACCAGAGGGAGCCCAAAGACAGCACTCACACAGTACCACTTGTGACCACAAGAGGGAGCCCAGAAATAGAGTTCACAACAATTACCACTGTATAGTATATTATTCCTGCAGTATATGGCGGTATTAGCACTGTATAGTATATTATTCTTGCAGTATATGGCAGTAGTAGCACTGTATAGTATATTATTCCTGCAGTATATGGCGGTATTAGCACTGTATAGCATATTATTCCTGCAGTATATGGCAGTAGTAGCACTGTATAGTATATTATTCCTGCAGTATATGGCGGTATTACCACTGTATAGTATATTATTCCTGCAGTATATGGTGGTATTAGTGCTGTTTAGTATATTATTCTTGCAGTATATGGCAGTAGTAGCACTGTATAGTATATTATTCCTGCAGTGTATGGCGGTATTAGCACTGTATACTATATTATTCCTGCAGTATAGGGCGGTATTAGCACTGTATAGTATATTATTCCTGCAGTATATGGCGGTATTAGCACTGTATAGTATATTATTCCTGCAGTATATGGCGGTATTAGCGCTCTATAGTATATTATTCCTGCAGTATATGGCGGTATTAGCATTATATAATATATTCTTCCTGCAGTATATGGCGGTATTAGAACTGTATAGTATATTATTCCTGCTGTATATGGTGGTATTAGCATTATATAGTATATTATTCCTGCAGTGTATGGCGGTATTAGCGCTGTATAGTACATTATTCCTTCAGTATATGGCGGTATTAGCACTGTATAGTATATTATTCCTGCAGTGTATAGCGGTATTAGCCCTGTATAGTATATTATTCCTGTAGTGTATGGCGGTAATAGCACTGTATAGTATATTATTCCTGCAGTATATGACGGTATTAGCCCTGTATAGTATATTATTCCTGCAGTGTATTGTGGTATTAGCACTGTATAGTATATTATTCCTGCAGTGTATTGCGGTATTAACATAACACTGTATAGTATATTATTCCTGCAGTATATGGCGGTATTACCACTGTATAGTATATTATTCCTGCAGTATATGGTGGTATTAGTGCTGTTTAGTATATTATTCTTGCAGTATATGGCAGTAGTAGCACTGTATAGTATATTATTCCTGCAGTGTATGGCGGTATTAGCACTGTATACTATATTATTCCTGCAGTATAGGGCGGTATTAGCACTGTATAGTATATTATTCCTGCAGTATATGGCGGTATTAGCACTGTATAGTATATTATTCCTGCAGTATATGGCGGTATTAGCGCTCTATAGTATATTATTCCTGCAGTATATGGCGGTATTAGCATTATATAATATATTCTTCCTGCAGTATATGGCGGTATTAGAACTGTATAGTATATTATTCCTGCTGTATATGGTGGTATTAGCATTATATAGTATATTATTCCTGCAGTGTATGGCGGTATTAGCGCTGTATAGTACATTATTCCTTCAGTATATGGCGGTATTAGCACTGTATAGTATATTATTCCTGCAGTGTATAGCGGTATTAGCCCTGTATAGTATATTATTCCTGTAGTGTATGGTGGTAATAGCACTGTATAGTATATTATTCCTGCAGTATATGACGGTATTAGCCCTGTATAGTATATTATTCCTGCAGTGTATTGTGGTATTAGCACTGTATAGTATATTATTCCTGCAGTGTATTGCGGTATTAACATAACACTGTATAGTATATTATTCCTTCAGTATATGGCGGTATTAGCACTGTAGAGTATATTCTTCCTGCAGTATATGGTGGTAATAGCACTGTAATGTACAGTAGAGACCAAAAGTTTGGACACACCTTTTCATTTAAAGATTTTTCTGTTTTTTCATGACTATGAAAATTGTAAATTCACACTGAAGGCATCAAAACTATGAATTAACACATTATTATTATTATTATTATTATTTATTGTTATAGTGCCATTTATTCCATGGCGCTTTACAAGTGAGGAGGGGTATACATAATAAAAACAAGTACAATAATCTTGAACAATACAAGTCATAACTGGTACAGTAGGAGAGAGGACCCTGCCCGCGAAGGCTCACAATCTACAAGGGATGGGTGAGGATACAGTAGGTGAGGGTAGAGCTGGTCATGCAGCGGTTTGGTCGATCGGTGGTTACTGCAGGTTGTAGGCTTGTCGGAAGAGGTGGGTCTTCAGGCTCTTTTTGAAGGTTTCGATGGTGGGCGAGAGTCTGATGTGTTGTGGTAGAGGGTTCCAGAGTAGGGGTGATACGCGAGAGAAATCTTTTATACGATTGTGGGAAGAGGAGATAAGAGGGGAGTAGAGAAGGAGATCTTGTGAGGATCGGAGGTTGCGTGTAGGAAAGTACCGGGAGACGAGGTCACAGATCTATGGTGGAGACAGGTTGTGGATGGCTTTGTACGTCATGGTTAGGGTTTTGTACTGCAGTCTCTGGGCAATGGGGAGCCAGTGAAGGGATTGACAGAGGGGAGAGGCCGGAGAATAGCGGGGGGACAGGTGGATTAGTCGGGCAGCAGAGTTTAGAATAGATTGGAGGGGTGCAAGAGTGTTAGAGGAGAGGCCACAGAGCAGGAGGTTGCAGTAGTCAAGGCGAGAGATGATGAGGGCATGGACTAGGGTTTTTGCAGATTCTTGGTTGAGGAATGTACGGATTTGTGAAATATTTTTGAGTTGAAGTCGGCAGGAAGTGGAAAGGGCTTGGATATGTGGTTTGAAGGAGCGATCAGTGTCAAGGATAACCCCGAGGCAGCGAGCTTGTGGGACTGGGGAGAGTGGGCAGCCATTTACTGTAATGGATAGGTTCATTGGGGGGGTCGCGTGAGATGGGGGAAAGATGATGAATTCTGTTTTGTCCATGTTAAGTTTGAGAAATCTAGCGGAGAAGAAGGATGAAATAGTGGACAGACATTGAGGGATTCTGGTTAGTAGGGAGGTGATATCTGGTCCAGAGATGTAGATCTGAGTGTCATCAGCATAGAGGTGATACTGAAAGCCATGAGATTCTATGAGCTGTCCCAGGCCAAAGGTGTAAATGGAGAAGAGCAGGGGCCCTAGGACTGAACCTTGTGGGACTCCGACAGATAGGGGGCGAGGTGAGGAGGTGGTGTGTGAGTGGGAGACGCTGAATGTCCGGTCAGTTAGGTACGATGAGATCCAGGATAGGGCCAAGTCTGTGATGCCAAGGGATGAGAGGGTCTGTAATAATAGGGAATGGTCCACTGTGTCAAAGGCAGCCGACAGGTCGAGGAGGAGGAGAACAGAGTAGTGTCGCTTGCTCTTGGCGGTTAAGAGGTCATTGGTGACCTTAGTTAGGGCAGTTTCAGTGGAGTGGTATGACCCGAAGCCAGATTGTAAGCGGTCAAAGAGGGAGCAAGAAGAGAGATGGGAGTACAGTTCAAGATGGACGTGTTGTTCCAGTAGTTTGGAGGCATAGGGGAGAAGTGATATAGGGCGATAGCTAGATACAGAGGATGGGTCAAGAGAGGGCTTATTGAGGATAGGTGTGATGGAGGCATGTTTAAAGCTTGAAGGGAAAACACCAGTTGTTAGTGATAGGTTGAAGAGATGGGTTAGGGTTGGGATGAAGACTTTGGTGAGGTTTGGGATGAAGTGGGATGGGAGCGGGTCAAGTGCACAGGTGGTAAGATGCGATCTTGAGAGTAGAGTGGAGAGTTGATCTTCTGTAATGGTGGAGAAGTTGGATTTGAAGGTGGAGGGCTGGGAAGTCGGGAGGAAGGGCATGTGGAATTATATACTTAATTTCAGTTGTTTCACACTTTTTTGTTATGTCTTATATTCTAGGTTCTTCAAAGTAGCCACCTTTTGCTTTGATGACTGCTTTGCACACTCTTGGCATTCTCTTGATGAGCTTCAAGAGGTAGTCACCGGGAATGGTCTTCCAACAATCTTGAAGGAGTTCCCAGAGATGCTTAGCACTTGTTGGCCCTTTTGCCTTCACTCTGTGGTCCAGCTCACCCCAAACCATCTCGATTAGGTTCAGGTCTGGTGACTGTGGAGGCCAGGTCATCTGGCGTAGCACCCCATCACTCTCCTTCTTGGTCAGATAGCCCTTACAAAGCCTGGAGGTGCCGCTGCAAGATGCTGTGGTAGCCATGCTGGTTCAGTATGCCTTCAATTTTGAATAAATCCCCAACAGTGTCACCAGCAAAGCACCCCCACACCATCACACCTCCTCCTCCATGCTTCACGGTGGGAACCAGGCATGTAGAGTCCATCCGTTCACCTTTTCTGCGTCACACAAGGACACGGTGGTTATAACCAAAGATCTCAAATTTGGACTCATCAGACCAAAGCACAGATTTCCACTGGTCTAATGTCCATTCCTTGTGTTCTTTAGCCCAAACAAGTCTCTTCTGCTTGTTGCCTGTCCTTAGCAGTGGTTTCCTAGCAGCTATTTTATCATGAAGGCCTGCTGCACAAAGTCTCCTCTTAACAGTTGTTGTAGAGATGTGTCTGCTGCTAGAACTCTGTGTGGCATTGACCTGGTCTCTAATCTGAGCTGCTGTTAACCTGCGATTTCTGAGGCTGGTGACTCGGATAAACTTATCCTCAGAAGCAGAGGTGACTCTTGGTCTTCCTTTCCTGGGGCGGTCCTCATGTGAGCCAGTTTCTTTGTAGCGCTTGATGGTTTTTGCCACTGCACTTGGGGACACTTTCAAAGTTTTCCCAATTTTTCGGACTGACTGACCTTCATTTCTTAAAGTAATGATGGCCACACGTTTTTCTTTACTTAGCTGCTTTTTTCTTGCCATAATACAAATTCTAACAGTCTATTCAGTAGGACTATCAGCTGTGTATCCACCAGACTTCTGCACAACACAACTGATGGTCCCAACCCCATTTATAAGGCAAGAAATCCCACTTATTAAACCTGACAGGGCTCACCTGTGAAGTGAAAACCATTCCCGGTGACTACCTCTTGAAGCTCATCAAGAGAATGCCAAGAGTGTGCAAAGCAGTCATCAAAGCAAAAGGTGGCTACTTTGAAGAACCTAGAATATAAGACATAATTTCAGTTGTTTCACACTTTTTTGTTAAGTATATAATTCCACATGTGTCAATTCATAGTTTTGATGCCTTCAGTGTGAATGTACAATTTTCATAGTCATGAAAATACAGAAAAATCTTTAAATAAGAAGGTGTGTCCAAACTTTTGGTCTGTACTGTACTCCCCTTCAAAATGACCCACAGATATGGAATTGATGCCAGCTGACCGATCCACGGTCTAAGTCATGTCTTGTAACTGGGATAGGATGTAACCAGCCATAACTTCCCCGTGCAGCGTCCTCTACAGGAGATATGTGGCATTACATTGTGGCCATTCATAAAGAAGTAGGAAGATTCTCTTCTCTATTACAATCATTTTTCCTTATAGGGGACAGGCAAGGATCTGATAGTGAGACAACCCTTTTAAGAGATTTGGCTGGTATCTGACCATTGACTCACCCTGTAATACAAAGAACAAGTAGAAGCTTTTCTGGGGTTTTTTTTTGCATGTTTTGGATGATTTTTTTTATCTCACGAGATTCTGGAAACGAGGAGGAATCATTTCTTCTCTTTGTAGAACATTTGCACAATCATCTTTTACGCTGGGACATAATAAGAGCGAGCGGCTGCCAGACATGATCAGCAAATCGTACTGGAAGCGGGTGTGTGCCTCGCCCCCAGCCCCGAGCTACGTTCCTTCACATGGCGGCGGAGGAGGAAAGTCTGTGCTTGGCCAAAACCAAGAGCCAAATAAACCTTCATTCCAACCCGCTGTGGGCGACGGCAGGACTGGAAACGGGCGCAAAACTGCAGCAATTAGACCATTAATGAGGCAGCGAAACCTTTGTCACATCCGTCTGTTTTCATCCAAGATCCTTTAATTACCGATGTAACAGAACTTGGATCTCCGTCAGCCGTGTAGTCAGCAGAGTTATTTGTCAAGTCGTGAAAATCTGCATTTAAATACTTTTTTTTTCTCGTGGATATAAGAAAAACGTGCTTTGTTACATCCAAAAAACAGCGCCACGCTTATTTACAGGTTGCAATTGGTATTGCAGATTGGCGCCATTAAAGTGAGCTGCAATACCATACACAGCCTGTAGGCGAGTGTGGAGCTGTTTTTTGAGAACCCCTGTTTTTCCACCCCCTGTAAGGCAACCCTTGTCCATATGTCCGCTGCTCAGGATGCCCCTCTTTAAGCCAAAATGGACACATTAGTACAAGTGTAATACTCCCTTTGTCCTCTGGGAGCGCTGTGGATGAATTGAATACTTGCTGCCAGGTTCTTCTGATGATTTCTAGGTTCCCAAAAGCAAGAGAACATACCCTTAGATTATTTTTTAAGGTATTTTTAAAAGTGGAGATCCCTCCCCCGAGGAGGTCTTATGCTATAAAGTAAACCCCTTTGTAACTTTTTGGGTTTTTTTTTCCTCCCCTTCTTCCAAGGACCGTAACTTTTTTATTTTTCCATCCACACAGCCGTACGAGGGCTCTTTATTTTTGCAGGGCGAGTTGTAATTTTGAATGACGTCATTCAAAAACAAAAGTTTGAGAACTTTTTCTGAAACTCATAACTTTTTTGTATTTATCTGGGGCTTGATTGATGCGTGGTGAGATGTAGCTTTTATCGGTACCATCTTAATTTTTTTTATTTTTTTTATTTTATTATTTGGGAGAGGCGAGAGGATCGAAAAAAAAAAGTTGCAGTTGTGAAGTTTTTCTTTTCTCGCAAGGTTTACAATAAAAAGCTGAATAGTTTTATATTACCCAGAGGGAGATGCCAGATATCAATTTTTTAATTTAATTTTAATTAAATAAAAAATAATAATTTTTGATATGATTCAAACCATTACATTTTTAAGTGTTCATTTATTTTTATTTTTTTACTTTTTAGCTTTTTTTTTTTCACCTACTCTTACCCTGCCCCACACCCCTACATCTTTAAGGGACTTGAACCTGCGAGCAAACACTTTCTATTGGATTGGACAAAATAAGAATGCTGCAGCCAATGAGCTGTCACTGATCGGCTGCAGCGCTTACATGACTTCCCCACTGGGAATAGTAACATTAATATATTTTTTTTCATATTAATATTTTTTTTCATCTCCTCGGCCCATTATTGAACAATCCCTTTAATTGCACTGATGCATTGTAACAAATTCTAACAACATTTCCCGATCAGCTGTTTATCCGGGAGACTGGAGGCCCCGTGCCGTGGAGTCCGGCCGTTGCCTGGGAGCAATCGTCGCTGCTTTCCATGAATTGGCGGATTGAGGTGCGGAGATTTTCCAGATTCCACACCCATTACTGCATTTCCTTTCCAAAACAGACATTTCTTTCTCGATGTTCCTCCGGTTTCAATGAGGATCTGTTTGCTGAGGCTCCGTATGGAATGGGGGGAAAAACGCCAAAGCAGCTTGGAATATGAGTTCTGGCTGTGAAGGGTTAATGTTATGCGGGCGCACTGTACAGGGGTGATGTTGGACCCCATCACAACCCCCCCCCAAAGTCAGGAAGGAGCTGGGAAATGTGAGAAATTAAAGGGGTCTGAATATTGGGTTCTGCTCTTGGGTTTGAAGTGTGGGGTCTGAATGATGGGGTCTCCTCCGGGCTGTGATTTATACAGTCTTATCTTGGATAGTATATTGAGGTCTTGTGTGGGATCTGAATTTTGGGGTCTAGTTTAGGGTCGGAGCACTGGAGTACATAGAAATCCTAGAAAAAGTCTTGATTGCCCCCACACCGCCTCGACATGCCCCCCTCCTCTAAAAAAAAATTGACAGCGTTGGTGGGGTCATAACGATCACTTGTAAATTCAGGGAGAGGAACACATATTATGGCAGGTGCACAGTATATATGTCAGTAATGAAGCCCCCCAGTGCCGTCACCCGTTGCTGTACCCCAGAGTGTAATGCCTTATAATATAATGATCCTGATAATATATCTACTGATAATCCTGATACATAACAATCCTGGTCTTCATGATACAGTATTATTATCCTCTCTCCTTTCCCCCTGTGATGGCGGTCACATTGCTGCTGTTACATTGTACAGGGGTCTTTTCTCAATGATCCATTTGAGTGGGCCCCTGCTCCTATGGTCCAGTGAGACCTCTCCTGATATAATCATGTGACGCAGATATTCCGCAATATACTATGGTGGGCTGCACACAGTCATGTATACGGCGGGCTGCTCACGGTCCTGTATACGGCAGGCTGCACACGGTCCTGTATACGGCAGGCTGCACACGGTGGTGTATATGGTGGGCTGCACATGGTGATGTATATGGTGGGCTGCACATGGTCGTGTATTCTTGCAGGGTTGCACACGGTCATGTATATGGTGGGCTGCACACAGTTGTGTATATGATGGGCTGCACACGGTCGTGTATACGGTGGGCTGCACACAGTCCTGTATATAATGGGCTGCACACGGTCGTGTATATGGTGGGCTGCACACAGTCATGTATATGGTGGGCTGCACACAGTTGTGTATATGGTGGGCTGCACACTGTCGTGTATACGGTGGGCTGCACACAGTCATGTATATGGTGGGCTGCACACTGTCATGTATACGGTGGGCTGCACACAGTTGTGTATATGGTGGGCTGCACACTGTCGTGTATGTGGTGGGCTGCACACAGTCTTGTATATGGTGGGCTGCACACAGTTGTGTATATGGTGGGCTGCACACTGTCGTGTATATGGTGGGCTGCACACAGTTGTGTATATGGTGGGCTGCACACTGTCGTGTATATGGTGGGCTGCACACGGTGGTGTATATGGCGGGCTGCACACAGTCGTGTATATGGCGGGCTGCACACGGTCGTGTATATGGTGGGCTGCACATGATCATGTATACGGCGGGCTGCACACTGTCGGGTATATGGTGGGCTGCACACTGTCGTGTATATGGTGGGCTGCACATGGTCGTGTATTTGGCGGGCTGCACACGGTGGTGTATACGGCGGGCTGCACACAGTCGTGTATATGGTGGGCTGTACACGGTCGTGTATATGGCGGGCTGCACACGGTCTTGTGTATGGTGGGCTGCACATGATCATGTATATGGTGGGCTGCACACAGTCGTGTATATGGTGGGCTGCACATGATCATGTATATGGTGGGCTGCACACGGTCGTGTATATGGTGGGCTGCACATGAACATGTATATGGTGGGCTGCACACGGTTGTGTATATGGCAGGCTGCACACGGTGGTGTATACGGTGGGCTGCACAAAGTCGTGTATTCTTGCAGGTTGCAGTGCACTTTCCTCTTGCTCGTCTCGCGAACAGAGGCCCCATGTAAGCAGGAGCGATGCAGGATGAGCGTTGTGTGACAGTGTACATGGCACTGAGCCCCCTGACCCCCCACCTCTGGGACTGTGAAACATGACAGACACGGGTCATTACCGGCTGCTGGATACCGGTGATTACCTCAGATGATTCATGGCGAGCCGGATCACTTACAGATGTAGCAGAGCTGAGATTGTCATTACTGCCACATTGTGAGGGTTTGTCAGCAGTCCCATGTAAGAAGTACATCACTGCCCCCCGATTCTATGAGGGGTCTTGGAATCACACCATCAATGACTCACAAAACTTGTAACATTAAAAATTTTCCAAGAACTGAAAAAAATGTATATACAAATCTCGATTAGTGTCTTTCCTCGGCCCCCGGGGCTGACGGCGGCTCCGCTCACATTTCCATTCTTTTCCCAGTGAACCGTCCTTCGTTTTTGCTGTTTAGGCTTTTTTCAAAAAAAGAAAATGAGAATTCAGCATTGGAGAAAATAGACTCGGAAGATCCAGACAGCGACATGTTCTCCCGGCTGCACTTCATCATTTCTGCTGGAAATAAAATACAACGTTCCTATATTATTTTCCTTATTTACGATAAACAAGTGATGGACAATAATGAAGTTGTTCGGTGCTTGTTTCCCGGCCTCATTACACTGGCTGACAAACAGTGACGGACACAGAACGATCACCATTAGATCACTAATAGATCCCCATACAGTATCATGTTATCAGCAGCACATCTGCAGTTTCACCGGCGCGGCGATGTGCTGCTGAGAACAACGATTTCTGTTCCTCCATAAACAATCCAATCACTCGATGAATAGGCAGCAGTTTACTTGTTTAGTATAATATACAACATAGTCCTCCACATAATATAATGCACTCCGCATAGTCCTCCATATAGTATAATGCTGCCCCTTAGTCCTCCATACAGTATAATGCACTCCCCATAGTCCTCCATACAGTATAATGCACTCCCCATAGTCCTCCATACAGTATAATGCACCCCATAGTCCTCCACATACTATAATACCACCCCATATAGTCCTCCATACAGTATAATGCTGCCCACATAGTACTACATATAGTATATTGCACTCCCCATAGTCCTCCTTACAGTATAATGCACTCCCCATAGTCCTCCATATAGTATAATACAGCCCCACATAATCCTCCAAACAGTTTTATTCATCACATAGTCCTGTATACAGTATAAAGCATTTCATAGTCCTCTATACAGGATAATGCATTCAATAGTCCTCCATACAGTATAATGCTGCCTCCATATAGTATAATGCACTCCCCATAGTCCTCCATACAGCATAATGCACTCCCCATAGTCCTCCATACAGCATAATGCACTCCTCATAGTCCTCCACATACTAAAATACAGCGCCATATAGTCCTCCATACAATATAATGCTGCCCCCATAGTACTACATATAGTATATTGCACTCCCCATAGTCCTCCATACAGTATAATGCACTCCCCATAGTCCTCCATATAGTATAATGCAGCCCCACATAATCCTCCATATAGTGTTATTCATCACATAGTCCTCCATACAGTATAATGCATTTCATAGTCCTCCATACAGGATAATGCATCCAGTAGTCCTCCATAGAGTATAATCCAGCCCCTATAGTCCTCCCTGTAGTACATATAGCATAATACACACACCATAGTCCTCCAGTATTATGGCCACAACAATGTACTCACTGATAAAAAAAAAACCAACACAATACTCGCCTCTCCCCGTTCCCCCACTGCTCCGGTCTCCACAATCAGCATAGCGTGGAGTGATAAAGTGATGTCTGGCTGAGATGTCCGATGCCGAGGGAGAATGATGATCGGACAAACTTACCTCCTCCATCATTGTTTTCAGCTGTATTAGTGTCTTGGATGTTTGTTACAGTTGGATGTGCTATGTCAGGCGGGAAGGGGGGGTGCCCGGAGCCAGCGCTGGCACTAGGCCCTCTGACACACAGGCCGCATAGCGACCATGTTGTCTGCTGTTAGCATCTCGCCACTGGCTGGGGGCCCCTGGGAGAGTGGGGGTCCTGGGCAAATGCCCAGTTTTCCCACCCCCAACGCTGGCCCTGTCTGGGAGTTGGTGCAGCAATGCTGTAAAGCGGAGTGCCATTCGTGGTTAAGTTTGTCTTGTTTTCTTGTGTTACTGGCCGACTTATGATTTGGGTGGAGAACCCCTTTTAGGAGATTTAAATGGCGTATGAAGACCCACAAGCAATGCTTCCTGGGAAAAGCATGCAAATTACCTTACTTCACTGCCTAATTTGGCCTATGGCAGAGCATGAGCCCCTATAAATCTGGAGTCACGTAGGTGTATGGGCCTACCGTGAGCTATGGGTGCCATATTATGGGTTTATGGGCATGGACCCCCTACGTGGCTGCACCTGTCTGATAAGGTCATGAGTGACCTGGCCAGAACTCTCATCAATGGCGGTGCCCTCGAAATCCCGCATTCACCTCCCGGAGATGTTTGTGACTTGGTCTTGGCCATTGATTGACTTCTTCTGTTAATACGTGACATTTCTGCTGACAGCGAGGTGTTCGGGGACACAGATCTGGTCAGCACAATGTCAGGAGGGCGCCGCTATCTCCCCGGCTGCCGTCTCCTCGCTGATTTCCGAGCCATGTTTGTAGAAGGAAGTCAGAATGTTCTGGATCTTCCACGACTGACAACGGAGGGTTAGAAATGACAGATATTCTGCGCAAATGTGGGAAATGCTGATGTTATCGGCCATGGAGGCCAGAGCGGATTCTGTGGATGTCAGCACTGCCGGCTCCCGACTCCGAACAGTGCCAATTATCTAATTTCTCCGCTCCTCCTGGCCGTGTAATTAGTGTGCAGCGAGGGATAAGCGGCCACCACACACTTATCCTCCTTTTTGAGAAGCTTCCAATCAGCCTGGACTGTTATCCCCCATGTTTTTTGTCCTGATGAAGAAGTCTAGTACTTTGAATCGCGTCGACTAAATAAAGAAAAACGCTATTACTGTGCAAAAGATCATCGTTCTCTGCGGTGCATCATCCTGTGTTACTGGGACTCGCATCACTGAGTACGATGGCAGCCAGTATGTGCTGAGCGATCTGGTATTGGTCTTCTATAGATCGTTCAGTGCGCATCATTTTCTGTCGTCTCCCTGGGTCAACAGGAATTTTAAAAAACACCAATAGGTAAAAATGCAAACAGATCGGTGGTCTTATTATGCCACCGGTCAGTTTGTGCAAAAGGACCCTGAGTTTGCAGAGATGGCACTGAGGGGTGCAGCTATAGTGGCAAAAAGGTAGCAGTCAACTATAGGGGGTGCAGGGGCAGCAGTCAGGTGCAACTATAGGGGGTGTAGGGGTAGCAGTCAGGGGAGCAGGTATAGTGGGTGCAGAGGTAACAGTAGGGAATGCAGAGGTAACGGGTGAAGAGGTAACAGGGGAGCAGATATAAGGGGTGCAAAGGTAACAGGGGAGCAGGTATAAGGGGTGCAAAGGTAACAGTCAGGGGAGCAGGTATAGGCGTGCAGAGGTGACAGTTAGGAGTGCAGGTATAGGGGGTGCAGAGGTAACAGTCAGGAGTGCAGGTATAGGGAGTGTAGAAGTAAGTTAGGTGACCAGGTATAGGGGGTGCAGAGGTAGCATTCAGGGTGCAGGTATGGGGGGTGCAGAGGTGACAGCCAGGAGTGCAGGAATAGGGGGTTCAGAAGTAACAGTCAGGTGAGCAGGTATAGGAGGTGCAGAGGTAGCAGTCAGGGTGCAGGTATGGGGGGTGCAGAGGCAACAGTGGTGCAGGTATACAGGTGCAGAGGTAACAGTAAGGGGTGCAGAGGTAGCAGTCAGGGATGTAATTATATAGGCGCAGAGGTTACAGTCAGGTGTGCAACTATTTGGGGTGCAAAGGTAACTGTAAGGGGTGCAAATATAGGGGGTGCAGAGGTAGCAGCTGAGGGGGTAAATCTATGTCAGTCAGGTGTGCAACTATTTGGGGTGCAGAAGTAACAGTCGGGTGCAGAGATGGCAGTCAGGGGTGCAGAGGTAACAGTCAGGGGAGCAGGTATAGGGGGTGAAGAGGTAACAGTTAGGGGTGCAGAGGTGGCAGTCAGGGGTGCAGGTATAGAGGTGCAGAGGTGACAGTCAGGGGTGCAGCTATAGGGGGTTCATAGGTAACAGTAAGGGGTGCAGGTATAGGGGGTGCAGAGGTGGCAGTCGGGTGCAGGTATAGAGGTGTAGAGGTGGCAGTCATACCCAGTCATGCCCATATCCTGGCATCTGGAGAACTTCTCTGCCACATATCTAGTGACTGTAGGTCGTCTTCATTTTTTAATGAACTGAGTGACACAACACAATAAATATATTTTTTGTTTTTTTTCGGCATGCTCTTGGGGTTATTTGAGGCCCTGATTGCATTGGTAGACCGGATCAGCTCTAGTGTCTTGGCTATGGGTGAGTTTCTGACATTTTGGGGTTGTGCAGCCTCGGGACGCCCTCCCGGCTCTTATCGTATGTCCCATTGTATCAGATTGTTATCGATCAGCCGCATTTCATCACATCAGTCAATGGTCGCCAGTCACGGCCTTCATTACAATGGCCCAGGCCGCCCCTCATTTTCCATTCACTTAGGAAACATGTTTTCCTCCGGCGCTCAGAGCTTTTCCTTTTTCCCCAGAGGAAATAACTGCAGGAAATGTGTGTCCGGGATGGAGCGGACATGGACCCTGGCCTGACCCCCGTAAACTTATCATGGCCTATTCTGAGCCATAAGCACAAGGACGTTCCTTCACCGGCCAGGCTGCATTGCTGACTCCATTATATTTCAGGGATGTAGCAGATTCGGGCTTGTCAGATGCAGCAGAGCTGAGTTGGTCATTTTTCACAACTCGTGGCGATGATGTTTGTGCATTACCAGGTTTCAAATCTGTCTGTTTTAGGTTCCAAATTCTGGGCTGTTTAATTTCTTAAAATATCCCATAGGGGGTCTGACGTCAGGTTGTCTGATACAAAGCTCCAAATCCGCTGCGTATCTATGCACCGAATGACATGAGAGAATTCTGTCGCCTGCAGCCACCACTAGAGGGAGCTCCCAATGTTATTATTGAGCTCAGTGTATGAACTGTATGCAGTGAGCTCCTGAGCTCCCCCTAGTGCTGACTGCAGAGAACTAGTGCATGATACTTGGTCTCTGCAGAGGATTTGGAGCTCTGTACCAGGAAAATCACTGATATGTAAATTTCTGACCCAAAGGTGACATCAATCTCTCGCTAGACATGCGTAAAAAAAAAAAATCTTCTGAAATGGCATTACTTAGATGTTAATGTTGTCTATAAGCTCGGAGTGCCACTATTCTCCAGAATGAGTCGCAAGAGAAGGCACAATGAGCACTATGTTCAGACTCAGGGTTTTTTTTAGCAAAGTTTGGAGCAGAAACTGAAATTCTCCAAATCCAACTCAAAACCTTGAAGTTCCTGCTCAATTTCCACTTTGAAAATTCAGCAAAAAGACTCCGTGTGGACATAGCCTAAGGTGCAGAAACTTGGA
Organism: Ranitomeya variabilis; assembly: GCF_051348905.1. Classification (NCBI taxonomy): domain Eukaryota; kingdom Metazoa; phylum Chordata; class Amphibia; order Anura; family Dendrobatidae; genus Ranitomeya; species Ranitomeya variabilis. The sequence continues at coordinate 26,564,380 of NC_135232.1, forward strand.
GTATAAAAAATGGGAATACTCATTTGTCTTCTTCCTGATGGCTAAAAATGGTCTTATTGGATATTGGCAATGCCTTTCAAAAGCAACCCTGTCACTGTGGTGTCGCGTCCCCCTAACCTGCAGTTAGACTGTCATGTCGGGTAATGAATCGCACTCTTCTTTAGCGATGGTGTGATTTGTGTCCCATATTAAATGGATTCAGTTTCTTCTGGTGCTGAAGAGGTAACGACCCTTTCTATGTTGATCAGAAACATGCAGTTCCATTTCAGCTTCTTCTGACCTGGTCATTACCTCTTCCGATATAGACTGGTCAGACCTTCTTGTCTCTGCCAGTGAAAGATTCATCTTCCTGTGCTGTGTGCTGAAGCTAAGTGGTTGGAGTAGAGTTGTTGTAGAAGAGTTCTGTGGTTTGCTGTAGCACGTGTGTGTTTATCTCTTGGTCCCTCGTCCCATTTAGTTTATTCCTCCCTGTCCCTATCTTCCTCCCTATTGTTAGTGCTTTTGTTTTATAGAGGTTTTCTGTTATCCCTGTTTTGTCTTTGTGTCTTGTTTACCTTACATTTCTGTCCCAGGCCTCATGAGATAGGGAGGGGACAGATCAGGGTTTAATAGAAGCATAATAAGGTCAGAGACTCAGGCCTCTCTACCTTCAAGAGCACCCCCAGGTAGATATTACTCTTGTGTCCCTAGCAACGAGGCTGTAGGTATTACTCTTGTGTCCCTAGCAACCAGGCTGTATATATTACTCATGTGTCCCTAGGTACCAGGCTGTAGATATTACTCGTGTGTCCCTAGCAACCAGGCTGTAGGTATTACTCTTGTGTCCCTAGCAACCAGGCTGTAGATATTACTCACGTGTCCCTAGTAACCAGGCTGTAGATATTACTCACGTGTCCCTAGCAACCAGGCTGTACATATTACTCGCGTGTCCCTAGCAACCAGGCTGTAGATATTGCTCATGTGTCCCTAGCAACCAGGCTGTAGATATCACTCTTGTGTCCCTAGCAACCAAGCTGTAGGTATTACTTTTGTGTCCCTAGCAACCAGGCTGTAGGTATTACTCTTGTGTCCCTAGCAACCAGGCTGTAGATATTACTCTTGTGTCCCTAATAATCAGGCTATAGATATTACTCTTGTGTCCCTAATAATCAGGCTATAGATATTACTCTTGTGTCCCTAATAATCAGGCTATAGATATTACTCTTGTGTCCCTAGCAACCAGGCTGTAGATATTACTCTTTTGTCCCTAGCAACCAGGCTGTAAATATTACTCTTGTGTCCCTAGCATCCAGGGTATAGATATTACTCCCTTGTCCCTAGCAACCAGGCTGTAGATATTACTCTTGTATCCCTAGCAACCAGGCTGTAGATATTACTCTTGTGTCCCTAGCAACCAGGCTGTAGATATTACTCTTGTGTCCCTAATAATCAGGCTATAGATATTACTCTTGTGTCCCTAATAATCAGGCTATAGATATTACTCTTGTGTCCCTAATAATCAGGCTATAGATATTACTCTTGTGTCCCTAGCAACCAGGCTGTAGATATTACTCTTTTGTCCCTAGCAACCAGGCTGTAAATATTACTCTTGTGTCCCTAGCATCCAGGGTATAGATATTACTCCCTTGTCCCTAGCAACCAGGCTGTAGATATTACTCTTGTATCCCTAGCAACCAGGCTGTAGATATTACTCTTGTGTCCCTAGCAACCAGACTGTAGATATTACTCTTGTGTCCCTAGCAACCATGCTATACAGGTCCTTCTCAAAAAATTAGCATATAGTGTTAAATTTCATTATTTACCATAATGTAATGATTACAATTAAACTTTCATATATTATAGATTCATTATCCACCAACTGAAATTTGTCAGGTCTTTTATTGTTTTAATACTGATGATTTTGGCATACAACTCCTGATAACCCTAAAAACCTGTCTCAATAAATTAGCATATCAAGAAAAGATTCTCTAAATGACCTATTACCCTAATCTTCTGAATCAACTAATTAACTCTAAACACATGCAAAAGATACCCGAGGCTTTTAAAAACTCCCTGCCTGGTTCATTACTCAAAACCCCCATCATGGGTAAGACTAGCGACCTGACAGATGTCAAGAAGGCCATCATTGACACCCTCAAGCCAGAGGGTAAGACCCAGAAAGATATTTCTCAACAAATAGGCTGTTCCCAGAGTGCTGTATCAAGGCACCTCAATGGTAAGTCTGTTGGAAGGAAACAATGTGGCAGAAAACGCTGTACAACGAGAAGAGGTGACCGGACCCTGAGGAAGATTGTGGAGAAGGACCGATTCCAGACCTTGGGGAACCTGAGGAAGCAGTGGACTGAGTCTGGCGTGTGCAGGAAATGGGCTACAGGTGCCGCATTCCCCAGGTAAAGCCACTTTTGAACCATAAACAGCGGCAGAAGCGCCTGACCTGGGCTACAGAGAAGCAGCACTGGACTGTTGCTAAGTGGTCCCAAGTACTTTTTTCTGATGAAAGCAAATTTTGCATGTCATTCGGAAATCAAGGCGCCAGAGTCTGGAGGAAGACTGGGGAGAAGGAAATGCCAAAATGCCTGAAGTCCAGTGTCAAGTACCCACAGTCAGTGATGGTGTGGGGTGCCATGTCAGCTGCTGGTGTTGGTCCACTGTGTTTCATCAAGGGCAGGGTCAATGCAGCTAGCTATCAGGAGATTTTGGAGCACTTCATGCTTCCATCGGCTGAAATGCTTTATGGAGATGAAGATTTCATTTTTCAGCACGACCTGGCACCTGCTCACAGTGCCAAAACCACTGGTAAATGGTTTACTGACCATGGTATTACTGTGCTCAATTGGCCTGCCAACTCTCCTGACCTGAACCCCATAGAGAATCTGTGGGATATTGTGAAGAGAAAGTTGAGAGACGCAAGACCCAACACTCTGGATGAGCTTAAGGCCGCTATTGAAGCATCCTGGGCCTCCATAACATCTCAGCAGTGTCACAGGCTGATTGCCTCCATGCCACGCCGCATTGAAGCAGTCATTTCTGCCAAAGGATTCCCGACCAAGTATTGAGTGCATAACTGAACATTATTATTTGATGGTTTTTTTGTTTGGTATTAAAAAACACTTTTATTTGATTGGTCGGGTGAAATATGCTAATTTATTGAGACAGGTTTTTTGGGTTATCAGGAGTTGTATGCCAAAATCATCAGTATTAAAACAATAAAAGACCTGACAAATTTCAGTTGGTGGATAATGAATCTATAATATATGAAAGTTTAATTGTAATCATTACATTATGGTAAATAATGAAATTTAACACTATATGCTAATTTTTTGAGAAGGACCTGTAGATATTACTCTTTTGTCCCTAGTAACCAGGCTGTAGATATTAGTCGATCTTTGGCTTGTTGGCTTGATTTCAAGTCATGTTGACCTGATGGATGAACGCTCTGTAGGAAGATCGATCTTCTGCAAGCCTAGATAGGTCCACCAGGGTTATCTCTGCCGTTATCTTGATATTGTCAGGCAGTCGGGTTGCTGGTCTTCCTCTTCGCCTTGTTCCTTCTATCCTTCCGATCATGATGTCCTTCTCCAGTGATTGCTCTCTTTGTATGATGTGCCATACGTTTGGGAAAAGTGTCTGACCCTTGAGACTACGAATGATCACCAGAATCACCCACTTTTAGTACTGGGTAAGAATGGAGGGGATGTGCGCATGTTCGACCACCGCTGCGCATGCTCGACCACCGCCGCTCTGTTCATTCTCTATGGGATTGCCGAAGATAGAGTACAAAATGGGGGAGAAAAAAACTGTCCCTTTTTGTTGGACCTCACTGAATTGGAAATTTTCACCTATGCTGTAGACAATCCCATTAAGTACTGAGAGGAGAGATTTCCCGGACCCTCAGAGTCATCGACGTCTTCACTTTCTACTTTTCCTGAAGGTTGATTGTAGTTATCCATTCTGTTTGCCGGGAACTTGCGGCGTTTCACAGATGGGGCCTGTTTTGTATTGCCGGGGGGGGGGGGGGGGGCACAGCACGTTTCTTCGGAGATGTTACGTAAGGCTGACAGCTGCTCTGAAGGCTTCATCCCAGGAGTTCATCTTCCTGGAATTCGGTTTGGACCGAGCACTGTTTACAGCCCCGATGCCGTGGGCTAGCATCTTGGAAAGCTTTGCTCTAGGAAATTTCCGGAACATTTCCCGACAGAATAAAAAAATAGAAATATCTGTCATCTACTCAGTTTGCAGAAACATCAAAACAAAAAACAGCCATGTTTTGGCAACTGTATTCCCAAATTCCGCAACGTTTGGAAAATTTCAGTATTTGATAGCTGGTCGTTGGAGTTCCAGGTCCCACGTTAATTGGCCAAACCAAGGCGTCGAATGTTTAGTAGTTTCCATGTTCTCTTCACACATTTGACTTGCCCTAGTACTTCTGCTCAACTTCTGACTGGGCTTCCAAGGAGATTGTTAAATTCTCTATATACTGCTATATAGCGAGTATACATAGTTCATAAGTGGATTAAGGGGGATGTTAAAAAAAGGAAAAACTTAGATTTTTTTATGAGAATCTCTTGCTTTCTCAAAAAAATAAGTTAAATACCTCATAAAAATCCCTAAGCTTCCTTGATTCTTTTTTCCTTTTTCCGTTTTAAGCAGCATTGCTCCATTACAGAGATATTTCAATTTTTTTCTTCTGGAGCACAGTATGTGAAATCTCTGCTTGCAGACCAACTGTGTGTTTCTTCAGATTCTTCTCTAAGTACATGTGCTTTAATCCTTCACTCCAAGAGGAAAAAAATGAAAAATTTCCGGTTCTTGAATTTGATAAGGTTTGTGTTCATCCATAGTTTATAACAGTTATTTTATTTTAAACCAAGAAATATCACCCCGTCCTTTGGGATCAGGATGCCCCGCGTCGCACTAATAAAATCCAGATAAGTTTCAACGGAGAAACATAAATTTAGTCGTTCCATAAATGCTTAGTCTACATCAGCCTGTGTTTACATTTAATACTGGCGCCCCAGTGTTATTACATCATGTAATTCACCATAGCACAGCATTTAATTATAATGGCGGTCATAAATCTAAAATAAGCAGGGGTTATATTAAGATATCACAGTGATGTGCCGCTTATCTGCCTGCAAAGAAAAGCAAATCTTATCCCAAAATGTTCACTAAAAAAAAATCTCCTATTTATGTTGTTGTTGTATACATATGTTGTTATGTGTCTCCATGGTAACAGACTACAAACAAACCCTGTGTAGTCTGACCCTGCAGTCAGGTGTGATTCCACTCTCTTTGCTTCTTCTTCTACCACCTACTGTAAAAAGGAGGAAATGGAAATTCTGGACTAGATTTTGTCCTTTTTTGTCTTTCAGGTGTAATTATGACTTTGCTTTGAGAGGCAATTTTGGAGCGTTTCCTCTGTAATTGGTCCCTTGTGTTTTTAATGATCCGGACGTTGTGAGGCAGGCCTCCAAACATGTCGACCGATGTAGAATCCTGCACCAGCACTTCCACTGACGTAACTCCAGCTCCAGCCGGCAAACCAGTGACAAAGAGGGAAAGGAAAAAAGGTAAAACTTTGTACTGGTACAAGCTGTATGAAACTATACATCTGATATTTGGATCCCTGGACGAGGTCCTCCGACTACAAATGAGATAAAATATCCTCCTCCAGACTACAGTTACACAGTATGCTGCATACATAAATCACATCTGTAACCAGGTTTCACAATACAAACTGCATATATTATTATAGATTTCTTAGACCTGATGAAATTGCTGTACTTACTGTGTAAATGCACATGAGAATGGCTGTATAATCCTTTCTTGATATCTGCCTAGGTAGCCTGACTGACAACTCCTCAGTGTCCTTCCTGGCAGCTGTTCCTGATACTGAATTTATGCCAATCTAGTTTAATTTACAGCCCCTCAGTGTCCCTCCTCCCTGCTTCTGAGTCTCAGCCACATAACCTTAGTGACAGTTCCTCAGTGTACCTCCTCCCTGCTTCTGAGTCTCAGCCACATAGCTTTAGTGACAGCCCCTCAGTGTCCCTCCTCCCTGCTTCTGAGTCTCAGCCACATAACCTTAGTGACAGTTCCTCAGTGTACCTCCTCCCTGCTTCTGAGTCTCAGCCACATAGCTTTAGTGACAACCCCTCAGTGTACCTCCTCCCTGCTTCTGAGTCTCAGCCACATAGCCTTAGTGAGAATTCCTCAGTGTCCCTCCTCCCTGCTTCTGAGTCTCAGCCACATAGCTTTAGTGACAGCCCCTCAGTGCCCTTCCTCCCTGCTTCTGAGTCTCAGCCACATAGCCTTAGTGACAGCCCCTCAGTGTACCTCCTCCCTGCTTCTGAGTCTCAGCCACATAACCTTAGTGACAGTTCCTCAGTGTACCTCCTCCCTGCTTCTCAGTCTCAGCCACATAGCCTTAGTGAGAGTTCCTCAGTGTCCTTCCTCCCTGCTTCTGAGTCTCAGCCACATAGCCTTAGTGACAGTTCCTCAGTGCCCCTCCTCCCTACTTCTGAGTCTCAGCCACATAGCTTTAGTGACAGCCCCTCAGTGTCTTTCCTTCCTGCTTCTGAGTATCAGCCACATAACCTTAGTGACAGCCTCTCAGTGCCCTTCCTCCCTGCTTCTAAGTCTCAGCCACATAGCCTGAATGACAGTTCCTCTGTGTTCTTCCTCCCTGCTTCTGAGTCTCAGCCACATAACCTTAGTGACAGTTCCTAAGTGTCACTCCTCCCTGCTTCTGAGTCTCAGCCACATAGCCTTAGTGACAGCTCCTCAGTGTCCTTTCTCCCTGCTTCTGAGTCTCAGCCACATAGCCTTAGTGACAGTTCCTCAGTGTCCCTCCTCCCTGCTTCTGAGTCTCAGCCACATAGCCTTAGTGACAGCTCCTCAGTGTCCTTTCTCCCTGCTTCTGAGTCTCAGCCACATAGCCTTAGTGACAGTTCCTCAGTGTCCTTCCTCCCTGCTTCTGAGTCTCAGCCACATAGCCTTAGTGCCAGTTCCTCAGTGTCCTTCCTCCCTGCTTCTGAGTCTCAGCCACATAGCCTTAGTGACAGTTCCTCAGTGTCCTTCCTCCCTGCTTCTGAGTCTCAGCCACATAGCCTTAGTGCCAGTTCCTCAGTGTCCTTCCTCCCTGCTTCTGAGTCTCAGCCACATAGCCTTAGTGACAGCTCCTCAGTGTCCTTTCTCCCTGCTTCTGAGTCTCAGCCACATAGCCTTAGTGACAGCTCCTCAGTGTCCTTTCTCCCTGCTTCTGAGTCTCAGCCACATAGCCTTAGTGACAGTTCTTCAGTGTCCCTCCTCCCTGCTTCTGAGTCTCAGCCACATAGCCTTAGTGACAGCCCCTCAGTGTCCTTTCTCCCTGCTTCTGAGTCTCAGCCACATAGCCTTAGTGACAGTTCCTCAGTGTCCTTCCTCCCTGCTTCTGAGTCTCAGCCACATAGCCTTAGTGCCAGTTCCTCAGTGTCCTTCCTCCCTGCTTCTGAGTCTCAGCCACTTAGCCTTAGTGACAGTTCCTCAGTGTCCTTCCTCCCTGCTTCTGAGTCTCAGCCACATAGCCTTAGTGCCAGTTCCTCAGTGTCCTTCCTCCCTGCTTCTGAGTCTCAGCCACATAGCCTTAGTGACAGTTCCTCAGTGCCCTTCCCCCTGCTTCTGAGTCTCAGCGACATAGCCTTAGTGACAACCCCTCAGTGTCCTTCCTCCCTGCTTCTGAGTCTCAGCCACATAACCTTAGCGAGAGTTCCTCACTGTCCCTCCTCCCTGCTTCTGAGTCTCACCCACATAGCCTTAGTGACAGTTCCTCAGTGTCCTTCCTCCCTGCTTCTGAGTCTCAGCCACAAAGCCTTAGTGACAGTTCCTCAGTGTCCTTCCTCACTGCTTCTGAGTCTCAGCCACATAACTTTAGTGACAGTTCCTCAGTGTCCCTCCTCCCTGCTTCTGAGTCTCAGCCACATAGCCTTAGTGACAGCTCCTCATTGTCCTTCCTCCCTGCTTCTGAGTCTCAGCCATATAGCCTTAGTGACAGTTCCTCTGTATTCTTCCTCCCTGCTTCTGAGTCTCAGCCACATAACCTTAGTGACAGTTCCTAAGCGTCCCTCCTCCCTGCTTCTGAGTCTCAGCCACATAGCCTTAGTGACAGCCCCTCAGTGTCCTTCCTCCCTGCTTCTGAGTCTCAGCCACATAACCTTAGTGTCAGTTCCTCAGTGCCCTTCCTCCCTGCTTCTGAGTCTCAGCCACATAGCCTTAGTGACAGCCCCTCAGTGTCCTTCCTCCCTGCTTCTGAGTCTCAGCCACATAACCTTAGTGCCAGTTCCTCAGTGTCCTTCCTGCCTGCTTCTGAGTCTCAGCCACATAGCCTTAGTGACAGTTCCTCAGTGCCCTTCCCCCTGCTTCTGAGTCTCAGCGACATAGCCTTAGTGACAACCCCTCAGTGTCCTTCCTCCCTGCTTCTGAGTCTCAGCCACATAACCTTAGCGAGAGTTCCTCACTGTCCCTCCTCCCTGCTTCTGAGTCTCAGCCACATAGCCTTAGTGACAGTTCCTCAGTGTCCTTCCTCCCTGCTTCTGAGTCTCAGCCACAAAGCCTTAGTGACAGTTCCTCAGCGTCCTTCCTCACTGCTTCTGAGTCTCAGCCACATAACTTTAGTGACAGTTCCTCAGTGTCCCTCCTCCCTGCTTCTGAGTCTCAGCCACATAGCCTTAGTGACAGCTCCTCATTGTCCTTCCTCCCTGCTTCTGAGTCTCAGCCATATAGCCTTAGTGACAGTTCCTCTGTGTTCTTCCTCCCTGCTTCTGAGTCTCAGCCACATAACCTTAGTGACAGTTCCTAAGCGTCCCTCCTCCCTGCTTCTGAGTCTCAGCCACATAGCCTTAGTGACAGCCCCTCAGTGTCCTTCCTCCCTGCTTCTGAGTCTCAGCCACATAGCCTTAGTGACAGTTCCTCAGTGTCCTTTCTCCCTGCTTCTGCGTCTCAGCCACATAGCCTTAGTGACAGTTCCTCAGTGTCCATTCTCCCTGCTTCTGAGTCTCAGCCACATAGCCTTAGTGAGAGTTCCTCAGTGTCCTTTCTCCCTGCTTCTGAGTCTCAGCCACATAGCCTTAGTGACAGTTCCTCAGTGTCCTTTCTCCCTGCTTCTGAGTCTCAGCCACATAGCCTTAGTGACAGTTCCTCAGTGTCCTTTCTCCCTGCTTCTGCGTCTCAGCCACATAGCCTTAGTGACAGTTCCTCAGTGTCCATTCTCCCTGCTTCTGAGTCTCAGCCACATAGCCTTAGTGAGAGTTCCTCAGTGTACCTCCTCCCTGCTGATGTTGAATTTTTGCCCACATAGCCTGACTGACAACTCCTCAGTGTCCCTCCTCCTGCAGCTGAATTTCAGCCACCTAGTTTGATTTACAGCTCCTCAGGGTCCCTCCTCCCCGCTGCTGTAGAATTTCTGCCTACATAGACTGACTGACAGCTCCTCAGTGTCCTTCCTCCCTGCTGTTCCTACTGCTGTATCTGCGCCCATCTAGTCTGACTAACAGCTCCTCACTATCCTTCTTTCTTCTACTGCTACTATAGCCTCTCTCTGCTCAGTATAAGCTGCAGCAGTCAGTCATTCTGGGCGGGCAGAGACTGAATACCTTGAACAACACTTGAGCTCTTTCACACTTTAACTGGACTCCTAAAGTTCTCATTTTAATATCATAATCATACACTCATTATTATATGGATTTCCAAGCAAGTACACCAGCCTCATCAGGTTTAATGTATCTATTTATTAATGTATACAGTTTATATTGTGTATTCTGGTGACAGATCTCCTTTAAAGCACCGCTTCTTCCCAATTTGAGCACCCTTTTGGGCCTGGTGTGCACCTTGTGGTTTACATACAGCGTGAGTTGAGAATGTAGGGGTTTGGGTGGCGCCCCCTTGTGAGTGGTAAATAGTCTCAATCTTTTTTTTTTTTTCCACATCGAACACATCAAAAAATATAGAAAGTATTTGCGGTTGTGAATCTGGCAGAAATACTGAGGCCGGTGGACAATGTTTTGACAGGTGAAGATCCTCCCGACCTCCAGCATCTTCATTGTAGGGAAGAGACTGGACGGTTAATCAGAGCCATGTGTCCCCGAGCCGCAAACATCTGGCTTTCATGTAAAGTGCTGAATGAAGGAACCGCTGTGACCGCTGAAATGTGATCGCCATGCTGTTCTGGGCCGGTTTAGGGCCCCCGTGCTGTCAGCGGAGGGTCATTACACAGCGTATTGTGTTACCCCATGGTGCACGGCGGGGAACATTGCTGAATTCCCAATTATTAATGTCGTTATTGGAGACGCTGACGATTGTGGAGATTCCTGATCAGCCATGATGGAGATTGTAGTTCTCCAGACACTGAAAGAAGGACGAGTTTTGCTTATTGACTGAGTTAGTCTGTCATTCCGCAGGTCCAGAGAAAACAGATGAATTCCTATTGGCCAGATTTAAAGGGGATGGAGTGCGATATAAAGCCAAATTAATTGGAATCGATGATGTACCGGAAGCACGTGGAGATAAAATGAGTCAGGACTCCATGATGAAGCTAAAGGTGAGCGCTCTGGTACCACTAGGGGGAGCTGACTGTATACAGAGGTACATGATAAGATTCTATCTGCAGTCACCACTAGGGGGAGCTACCTGTATACAGAGATACATGATAAGATCCTGTCTGCAGTCACCACTAGGGGGAGCGCCCTGTATACAGAGATACATGATAAGATACTGTCTGCAGCCACCACTAGGGGGAGCTCCCTGTATACAGAGATACATTATAAGATCCTGTCTGCAGCCACCACTAGGGGGAGCGCCCTGTATACAGAGATACATAATAAGATCCTGTCTGCAGTCACCACTAGGGGGAGCTCCCTGTGTACAGAGATACATGATAAGATCCTGTCTGCAGCCACCACTAGGGGGAGCTCCCTGTATACAGAGATACATGATAAGATACTGTCTGCAGCCACCACTAGGGGGAGCTCCCTGTATAGAGATACATGATAAGATCCTGTCTGCAGCCACCACTAGGGGGAGCTCCCTGTATACAGAGATACATGATAAGATCCTGTCTGCAGCCACCACTAGGGGGAGCGCCCTGTATACAGAGATACATAATAAGATCCTGTCTGCAGTCACCACTAGGGGGAGCTCCCTGTGTACAGAGATACATGATAAGATCCTGTCTGCAGCCACCACTAGGGGGAGCTCCCTGTATACAGAGATACATGATAAGATACTGTCTGCAGCCACCACTAGGGGGAGCTCCCTGTATACAGAGATACATGATAAGATCCTGTCTGCAGCCACCACTAGGGGGAGCTCCCTGTATACAGAGATACATGATAAGATCCTGTCTGCAGTCACCACTAGGGGGAGCTCCCTGTGTACAGAGATACATGATAAGATACTGTCTGCAGCCACCACTAGGGGGAGCTCCCTGTATACAGAGATACATGATAAGATACTGTCTGCAGCCACCACTAGGGGGAGCTCCCTGTATACAGAGATACATGATAAGATCCTGTCTGCAGCCACCACTAGGGGGAGCTCCCTGTATACAGAGATACATGATAAGATCCTGTCTGCAGTCACCACTAGGGGGAGCTCCCTGTGTACAGAGATACATGATAAGATCCTGTCTGCAGCCACCACCAGGGGGAGCTCCCTGTATACAGAGATACATGATAAGATTCTGTCTGCAGCCACCACTAGGGAGAGCTGCCTGTATACAGAGATACATGATAAGATCCTGTCTGCAGCCACCACTAGGGGGAGCTCCCTGTATAGAGATACATGATAAGATTCTGTCTGCAGTCACCACTAGGGGGAGCTCCCTGTATACAGAGATACATGATAAGATCCTGTCTGCAGCCACCACTAGGGGGAGCTCCCTGTATACAGAGATACATGACAAGATCCTGTCTGCAGCCATCACTAGGGGGAGCTCCCTGTATACAGAGATACATGATAAGATCCTGTCTGCAGCCACCACTAGGGGGAGCTCCCTGTATACAGAGATACATGATAAGATTCTGTCTGCAGCCACCACTAGGGGGAGCTCCCTGTATACAGAGATACATGATAAGATTCTGTCTGCAGCCACCACTAGGGAGAGCTGCCTGTATACAGAGATACATGATAAGATCCTCTCTGCAGTCACCACTAGGGGGAGCTCTCTGTATACAGAGATACATGATAAGATCCTGTCTGCAGCCACCACTAGGGGGAGCTCCCTATATACAGAGATACATGATAAGATCCTGTCTGCAGCCACCACTAGGGGGAGCTCCCTATATACAGAGATACATGATAAGATCCTGTCTGCAGCCACCACTAGTGGGAGCTCCCTGTATACAGAGATACATGATAAGATCCTGTCTGCAGTCACCACTAGGGGGAGCTCCCTGTATACAGAGATACATGGTAAGATCCTGTCTGCAGTCACCACTAGGGGGAGCTCCCTGTATACAGAGATACATGATAAGATTCTGTCTGCAGCCACAACTAGGGGGAGCTCCCTGTATACAGAGATACATGATAAGATCCTGTCTGCAGTCACCACTAGGGGGAGCTCCCTGTATACAGAGATACATGGTAAGATCCTGTCTGCAGTCACCACTAGGGGGAGCTCCCTGTATACAGAGATACATGATAAGATTCTGTCTGCAGCCACCACTAGGGGGAGCTCCCTGTATACAGAGATACATGATAAGATCCTGCCTGCAGCCACCACTAGGGGGAGCTCCCTGTATACAGAGATACATGGTAAGATCCTGTCTGCAGTCACCACTAGGGGGAGCTCCCTGTATACAGAGATACATGGTAAGATCCTGTCTGCAGCCAGCACTAGGGGGAGCTCCCTGTATACAGAGATACATGATAAGATCTGTCTGCAGTCACCACTAGGGGGAGCTCCCTGTATACAGAGATACATGATAAGATCCTGCCTGCAGCCACCACTAGGGGGAGCTCCCTGTATACAGAGATACAGGATAAGATCCAGTCTGCAGCCACCACTAGGGGGAGCTCACTGTATACAGAGATACATGATAAGATCCTGTCTGCAGTCACCACTAGGGGAGCTCCCTGTATACAGAGATACATGATACGATCCTGTCTGCACTCACCACTAGGGGGAGCTCCCTGTATACAGAGATACATGATAGGATTCTGTCTGCAGCCACCACTAGGGGGAGCTCCCTGTATACAGAGACACATGATAAGATCCTGCCTGCAGTCACCACTAGGGGGAGCTCCCTGTATACAGAGATACATGATAAGATCCTGTCTGCAGTCACCACTAGGGGGAGCTCCCTGTATACAGAGATACATGATAGGATTCTGTCTGCAGCCACCACTAGGGGGAGCTCCCTGTATACAGAGACACATGATAAGATCCTGTCTGCTCCTGTCTGCAGCCATCACTAGGGGGAGCTCCCTGTATACAGAGATACATGATAAGATCTGTCTGCAGCCACCACTAGGGGGAGCTCCCTGTATACAGAGATACATGATAAGATCCTGTCTGCAGCCACCACTAGAGGGAGCTCCCTGTATACAGAGATACATGATAAGATCCTGTTTGCAGCCACCATTAGGGGGAGCTCCCTGTATACAGAGATACGTGATAAGATCCTGTCTGCAGCCACCCCTAGGGGGAGCTCCCTGTATACAGAGAGATACATGATAAGATCCTGTCTGCAGCCACCACTAGGGGGAGCTCCCTGTATACAGAGATACATGATAAGATCCTGTCTGCAGTCACCACTAGGGGGAGCTCCCTGTATACAGAGATACATGATAAGATCCTGTCTGCAGCCACCACTAGGGGGAGCTCCCTGTATACAGAGATACATGATAAGATCCTGTCTGCAGTCACCACTAGGGGGAGCTCTCTGTATACAGAGATACATGATAAGATCCTGTCTGCACTCACCACTAGGGAGCTCCCTGTATACAGAGATACATGATAGGATTCTGTCTGCAGCCACCACTAGGGGGAGCTCCCTGTATACAGAGACACATGATAAGATCCTGTCTGCAGTCACCACTAGGGGGAGCTCCCTGTATACAGAGATTCATGATAAGATCCTGTCTGCAGTCACCACTAGGGGGAGCTCCCTGTATACAGAGATACATGATAGGATTCTGTCTGCAGCCACCACTAGGGGGAGCTCCCTGTATACAGAGACACATGATAAGATCCTGTCTGCTCCTGTCTGCAGCCATCACTAGGGGGAGCTCCCTGTATACAGAGATACATGATAAGATCTGTCTGCAGCCACCACTAGGGGGAGCTCCCTGTATACAGAGATACATGATAAGATCCTGTCTGCAGTCACCACTAGGGGGAGCTCCCTGTATACAGAGATACATGATAAGATCCTGCCTGCAGCCACCACTAGAGGGAGCTCCCTGTATACAGAGATACATGATAAGATCCTGTTTGCAGCCACCATTAGGGGGAGCTCCCTGTATACAGAGATACGTGATAAGATCCTGTCTGCAGCCACCCCTAGGGGGAGCTCCCTGTATACAGAGAGATACATGATAAGATCCTGTCTGCAGCCACCACTAGGGGGAGCTCCCTGTATACAGAGATACATGATAAGATCCTGTCTGCAGTCACCACTAGGGGGAGCTCCCTCTATACAGAGAGATACATGATAAGATCCTGTCTGCAGTTACCACTAGGGGGAGCTCCCTGTATACAGATACATGATAAGATTCTGTCTGCAGCCACCACTAGGGGGAGCTCCCTGTATACAGAGATACATGATAAGAATCTGTCGCAGTCACCACTAGGGGGAGCTCTCTGTATACAGAGATACATGATAAGATCCTGTCTGCAGCCACCACTAGGGGGAGTTCCCGGTATACAGAGATACATGATAAGATTCTGTCTGCAGCCACCGCTAGGGGGAGCTCCCTGTATACAGAGATACATGATAAGATCCTGTCTGCAGCCACCGCTAGGGGGAGCTCCCTGTATACAGAGATACATGATAAGATCCTGTCTCCAGTCACCACTAGGGGGAGCTCCCTGTATACAGAGATACATGATAAGATTCTGTCTGCAGCCACCACTAGGGGGAGCTCCCTGTATACAGAGATACATGATAAGATCCTGTCTGCAGTCACCACTAGAGGGAGTTCCCTGTATACAGAGATACATAAGATCCTGTCTGCAGTCACCACTAGAGGGAGCTCCCTGTATACAGAGATACATGATAAGATTCTGTCTGCAGTCACCACTAGAGGGAGCTCCCTGTATACAGAGATACATGATAAGATTCTGTCTGCAGTCACCACTAGGGGGAGCTCCCTGTATACAGAGATACATGATAAGATCCTGTCTGCAGCCACCACTAGGGGGAGCTCCCTGTATACAGAGATACATGATAAGATTCTGTCTGCAGTCACCATTAGGGGGAGCTCCCTGTATACAGAGATACATGGTTATATTAAGCTGCTTTATATATTAATGTTGCATTACATGTTGTCTTTCATAGGGTATGGCTGCTGCAGGTCGGGCTCAGGGACAACACAAGCAGCGAATCTGGGTGAACATTTCCCTTTCTGGTATAAAAATAATTGACGAGAAAACTGGGGTAAGGTTTTGGCCATTTTTACCTTTATGTGAATGCATCTGATGAAAGATAAATTGAAAAAAGTTTTGTTTCCTCACTTCGTCATCTCAAGGGTCAAATTGGTTTCTTATTGGCTTTGAGAATGGCTTGTTCCTTAGGATTATCCGGGGTTGTAGCTGGTAATTCTCATGAATGTGGCAGTGACCCTACCTACTACAGAGCCAAGGCACCACTTGTGCTTCCATATGGTGCCACTGTGAGCGCTACTTCTGAGAGACAAGTCTGTGTACCTGCTTGTAATATCACAGTACAGTATGCACCTGCTTGTAATATCACAGTACAGTATGCATCTATGAGCGGTATACCTGCTTGTAATATCACAGTACAGTATGCATCTATGAGCGGTGTATCTGCTTGTAATATCACAGTACAGTATGCATCTATGAGCGGTGTACCTGCTTGTAATATCACAGTACAGTATGCATCTATGAGCGGTGTATCTGCTTGTAATATCACAGTACAGTATGCATCTATGAGCGGTATACCTACTTGTAATATCACAGTACAGTATGCGTCTATGAGCGGTGTACCTGCTTGTAATATCACAGTACAGTATGTATCTATGAGTGATGTACCGTCTTGTAATATCCCAGTACAGTATGCATCTATGAGCGATGTACCGTCTTGTAATATCCCAGTACAGTATGCATCTATGAGCGATGTACCTGCTTGTAGTGTAACAGTACAGTATGCGTCTATGAGCGGTGTACCTTCTTGTAATATCACAGTACAGTGTGAGCGGTGTAACACGGTTTCTTACATGATATATATGTATCAGTGCAGGCAGCTGGTTATACAGTGTATATATGTAGACATACACTGTAACTTTTGGGAGTTTCAGGGTCGTTCGTAGCTGCTCAGATTCCTGCAGAACGACGTCCAATATATTCCACCCTGAATATTTTTCACAGTTAATTGCAAAAATAAAAAAAAAGAAGTGAGAATTGAACATAACTATTCTAACACTTGCGCAACCAGATCCTCAGTCATCGGGAACATGACGTTCCGGTAAATTTCTCTGGACGCTTTGGCTGCTGGAAGGTGACGAGGTTTTATGACCCCCAGCTGTTAAAATATTGATGGTGTGAGGAGGCGTCACTCTCGAGCTTCGGAGATTTCATATGATTCAGTCACAGCCTCATATTCTTCCCGGGACTCAGAAATAACATCATTTCCATCAGCTTCGCAGTGGTCTTATCCCTCCTGCTTCATGTTAAAAAAAAACCCTTAAACTTTGCACTCCGGGACCTGTAGAAGTGAATTCCAGAGGTGGGGTGAAGAGCTAGAGAAGTCTCGGAGGAAAGAAGAGCAGCGTTCCTTGTATCTGGCTTTTCTTTTATTTCTCCCTTGTATTTCAAGTGAAGCAGTTTGGCAAAAAAATTGTGTTAGTTCTAGATTTCAAGCCCATGGAGGTCATGGGGGGCACGAGGGTGGAGGGGCCACATCTCAGAGGGTCTTTCTCACTGTTTTTGCTTTGTGAATCAACGTTATCAGAAAGAGATATTGTTAAAAATAAATATCTAAGCAGATTTAGTAACGGCTCGGATCTGATATTCTGTGGAATCCAGGTACTCTAACTATTGTGATACATTGTTGCCCAAATTATCCATCTTCTCCATTAAAGTCGCTCCGATCTCTGCGCTCGTCAATCTGGAGACGCCATCTACAGCTATCGCTTCTCAACATTAGATTTGTAACACTAAGAAAAAAGTGGTGAAATGATGTAAATCTCAAGATGGAGACGTCACTGATCGGGAAATCACAGGATGGAGACATCACTGATCGGGAAATCACAGGATGGAGACGTCACTGATCTGGAAATCACAGGATGGAGACGTCACTGATCGGGAAATCACAGGTGGAGACGTCACTGATCGGGAAATCACAGGGTGGAGACGTCACTGTTCGGGAAATCACAGGTGGAGACGTCACTGATCAGGAAATCACAGGTGGAGACGTCACTGATCAGGAAATCAGAGGATGGAGACGTCACTGATCGGGAAATCACAGGATGGAGACGTCACTGATCAGGAAATCACAGGATGGAGACGTCACTGATCAGGAAATCACAGGATGGAGATGTCACTGATCGGGAAATCACAGGATGGAGACGTCACTGATCGGGAAATCACAGGATGGAGACGTCACTGATCGGGAAATCACAGGATGGAGACGTCACTGATCAGGAAATCACAGGATGGAGACGTCACTGATCAGGAAATCACAGGATGGAGACGTCACTGATCGGGAAATCACAGGTGGAGACGTCACTGATCGGGAAATCACAGGGTGGAGATGTCACTGGTCGGGAAATCACAGGATGGAGACGTCACTGATCGGGAAATCAGAGGGTGGAGACGTCACTGATCGGGAAATCACAGGTGGAGACGTCGCTGATCGGGAAATCACAGGATGGAGACGTCGCTGATCGGGAAATCACAGGATGGAGACGTTACTGATCGGGAAATCACAGGATGGAGACGTCACTGATCGGGAAATCACAGGATGGAGACGTCACTGATCGGGAAATCACAGGTGGAGACGTCACTGATCGGGAAATCACAGGTGGAGACATCACTGATCGGGAAATCAGAGGATGGAGATGTCACTGATCGGGAAATCACAGGATGGAGACGTCACTGATCGGGAAATCACAGGATGGAGACGTCACTGTTCGGGAAATCACAGGTGGAGACGTCACTGATCGGGAAATCACAGGTGGAGACGTCACTGATCGGGAAATCAGAGGATGGAGATGTCACTGATCGGGAAATCACAGGATGGAGACGTCACTGATCGGGAAATCACAGGATGGAGACGTCACTGATCAGGAAATCACAGGATGGAGACGTCACTGATCGGGAAATCACAGGGTGGAGATGTCACTGGTCGGGAAATCACAGGATGGAGACGTCACTGATCGGGAAATCAGAGGGTGGAGACGTCACTGATCGGGAAATCACAGGTGGAGACGTCGCTGATCGGGAAATCACAGGATGGAGACGTCGCTGATCGGGAAATCACAGGATGGAGACGTTACTGATCGGGAAATCACAGGATGGAGACGTCACTGATCGGGAAATCACAGGATGGAGACGTCACTGATCGGGAAATCACAGGTGGAGACGTCACTGATCGGGAAATCACAGGTGGAGACATCACTGATCGGGAAATCAGAGGATGGAGATGTCACTGATCGGGAAATCACAGGATGGAGACGTCACTGATCGGGAAATCACAGGATGGAGACGTCACTGTTCGGGAAATCACAGGTGGAGACGTCACTGATCGGGAAATCACAGGTGGAGACGTCACTGATCGGGAAATCAGAGGATGGAGATGTCACTGATCGGGAAATCACAGGATGGAGACGTCACTGATCGGGAAATCACAGGATGGAGACGTCACTGATCGGGAAATCACAGGATGGAGACGTCACTGATCGGGAAATCACAGGGTGGAGACGTCTCTGATGGGGAAATCACAGGATGGAGATGTCACTGATCGGGAAATCACAGGATGGAGATTTCACTGGTCGGGAAATCACAGGATGGAGACGTCACTGATCGGGAAATCACAGGTGGAGACGTCGCTGATCGGGAAATCACAGGATGGAGACGTCGCTGATCGGGAAATCACAGGATGGAGACGTTACTGATCGGGAAATCACAGGATGGAGACGTCACTGATCGGGAAATCACAGGATGGAGACGTCACTGATCGGGAAATCACAGGTGGAGACGTCACTGATCGGGAAATCACAGGTGGAGACATCACTGATCGGGAAATCAGAGGATGGAGATGTCACTGATCGGGAAATCACAGGATGGAGACGTCACTGATCGGGAAATCACAGGATGGAGACGTCACTGTTCGGGAAATCACAGGTGGAGACGTCACTGATCGGGAAATCACAGGTGGAGACGTCACTGATCGGGAAATCAGAGGATGGAGATGTCACTGATCGGGAAATCACAGGATGGAGACGTCACTGATCGGGAAATCACAGGATGGAGACGTCACTGATCGGGAAATCACAGGATGGAGACGTCACTGATCGGGAAATCACAGGGTGGAGACGTCTCTGATGGGGAAATCACAGGATGGAGATGTCACTGATCGGGAAATCACAGGATGGAGATTTCACTGGTCGGGAAATCACAGGATGGAGACGTCACTGATCGGGAAATCACAGGATGGAGACGTTACTGATCGGGAAATCACAGGATGGAGACGTCACTGATCGGGAAATCACAGGATGGAGACGTCACTGATCGGGAAATCACAGGATGGAGACGTCACTGATCGGGAAATCACAGGATGGAGACGTCTCTGATCGGGAAATCACAGGATGGAGACGTCATTGATCAGGAAATCACAGGATGGAGACGTCACTGGTCGGGAAATCACAGGATGGAGACGTCACTGTTCGGGAAATCACAGGTGGAGACGTCACTGATCGGAAAATCACAGGATGGAGACATTGCTGATCGGGAAATCACAGGGTGGAGACGTCACTGATCAGGAACTCACAGGATGGAGACATTGCTGATCGGGAAATCACAGGATGGAGACATTGCTGATCGGGAAATCACAGGGTGGAGACGTCGCTGATCTGAAAATGCTTTCAAATCATTCAGTCTGAGTCATGTACAAAAATCCTGGCACTTCCGGCCTTGGCTGCTATCACTGAGGTTATTAATTGTCGTCTGGGGAAGGTTCTGCCACTGAATGTACAATCATCAAGATCCACTGCTGGCAGCTCCTGTGTTATCACCGACCAACAACGTCCCAGATATGCTCAATGGAGACAAGGCAGATGAAGCTGCAGCCATGGAAGCACATTTAGGCCATGTGGGCTGCTCACATTAGCACAAGCAACATGTGGCCTGGTATGGCAGAAATTTCCTCAGACGACCATTAACGTCACCGAAATTGGAATTGCCGGCATTTCTGCACGAGGAGGAGCTCATACTGTAGACTGAATGTTTTGACAGGTTGTTTCCATTTTTCCATCATTTGCAGATCAGTAAGGCTACGTTCACGTTTGCGGTCGGCGCCGCAGCGTCGCCGCATGCGTCATGCGCCCCTATATTTAACATGGGGGCGCATGGACATGCGTCTCACTTGCGTTTTGCGCCGCATGCGTCCCTGCGGTGCCCGCGTCCAGGCGCTGAGGACGCAGCAAGTTGCATTTTTGCTGCGTCCAAAATCAATGAAAAAAAGGACGCATGCGGCGCAAAACGTAGCGTTGTGCATGCGTTTTGCTGCGTTTTTGTTTGCGTTGTGCGTTGCGGCGCCGACGCTGCGGCGCACAACGCAAATGTGAAGGTAGCCTTATGTCTCCATCCGGTGATTTCCACAATTTAGTCACCTACAGTATATACCTATTTATATAACCATATATACAGAGGAGCAGGTTGGCAGTTTGACCACTTGGGTATTCCACTTTGCAATCTAGCTTTTGTCCCCCCCCCCCATTTGTGAGATGAGGCAGTGCCCGTCCCTTACTGCAGGGGGCAGCACAGTTCTGCAGACACATGCTGTTCCTCTGTGATACTCACCAGATGATGGAGTGGTGGCACTGGCGCCATTACTGAGCTGATGAGGTGCTTTGTACGTTCGTGGGACAATGAACATTACTGTATGTTCTCTTTGTGACACTGGTGTACTATATGGTGCCCGGGGGTCATTGATTGCTTTGCACCCCCCATAACTAGACCGTCATGGGAAATGCCTAAAAGTCCACCATTGGCAGTGTCTTGCAGAAATGGCTGCCACCTGTGTGCCATCTATCATGATGCTGCCATCCATCATGGCGCTGCCATCCATCACTCCTGCCGCCGCTGTGTACATTTTCTCTCCTCCTTGATTGCAGGATTATTGATCGGGACGTCTTCTGTCTAATTGCTTTTCAGGTAATCGAGCACGAACATCCCGTTAATAAGATTTCTTTCATTGCCCGAGATGTGACTGACAACCGAGCGTTCGGGTACGTCTGCGGAGCCGAAGGACAGCATCAGTTCTTCGCCATAAAGACATCGCAGCAGGTACGGACGGCGCTGTCACGGGAAGATTAGGAGCTGCGCCGCGTGAAAGAACTTTGGAAAAAGTTGGGAAAAGTTAAATTTTTACTTTTTTTCCCCATTGATCAAATTACTTGACATTTCTGCTCCTGGATGCCAAGGCAACCTGGAGCCAGTCCTGAACTGTAAAGTCAAATACTGCTTCATAGGAAGGTGGCACTGTACATTGCACTTATTTATTAATATTACACACATGTTCAGGGAGCAAAAACAGATTTGTGCAGGATTAGAAAAACATTTCTGCTTTCTTTTAAACCCAGCGCCACCCCGGCCTGCAGGTGGTGTCTGGTGCTGCAATTCTGCTCCATTCACTTCATTAGAGTAGGGCTGCAATACCAGATGTGGACAGCGGTGACGCTGTTTCGGGAAGAAATCGGCATGGCTTCTATCTTGGCGTTATGACCCGCTCAGCTCTGCTACATCTGAATTCGTGGACAGTTACAGGGTCCACGTTTCTCCTATTCTTCACCGTGTTTATTGGTTTTCCTCCGTCTCCTCAGGCTGAACCTCTCGTTGTGGATCTGAAGGATTTATTCCAAGTTATCTATAACACAAAGAAAAAGGAGGATGAAGACAAGAAGAAGGTACGAAGCCCCCATAATTCCCCTCCAGAATTATAAATATATATAAGAAATACCGACCCCAAGTGACCACCCGCTGACCAGTCTCCCCTCTCCAGCTCGGTAGGTGCCGTTGGGCAGCTAGGAACATGGGCATAAGACCCCGGCCGGACATGCAGGACCTTATAGCATAAATTATATCACTGTATACAGCGTCCCTGGTGGTCTGTGGCTGTTTAGAGCATGAATATGTTACTGTGTATGATTCCTGGTGGGCTAGGGCATGAAGGGGTAATTTTAAGATCCTTCATGTGCTAGGAGAGTGAACGAGAAAGCTTTAGGTTTCCTGGAATGCTGGGACATAAAGATGTCGATTTTTAGGATC
The DNA here is from genome assembly GCF_051348905.1 of Ranitomeya variabilis. Taxonomy (NCBI): domain Eukaryota; kingdom Metazoa; phylum Chordata; class Amphibia; order Anura; family Dendrobatidae; genus Ranitomeya; species Ranitomeya variabilis. The sequence continues at coordinate 26,587,082 of NC_135232.1, forward strand.
CATGGTAGGCTTAGGCTTTAAAGGATTTTTTTGAAGATCCATGGTGTGATAGGGTGTGAATGGGAAAATTCTAGGATCCCTGGTGGGCAAAGGGATTCATTTTTAGGATCCCTGGTGGGCTTGGACATTAAGGGATTCATTTTTAGGATCCCTGGTGAGCTAGAATGTGAAAGGGAAAATTGTAGTATCCCTGGTGGGCTAAGGTATGATGCGGTTCATTTTTAGGATCTCTGGTGGACTAAGGTATGATGATGGGGTTCATTTTTAGGATCCGTGATGTGCTAGGGTGTGATGGGGAACATTTTAGGATCCCTGGAGGGCTAAGGTATGAAGGTGTTCATTTATAGGATCCCTGGTTGCCTGGGGCATTAAGGTGTTCATTTTTACCATCCCTGGTGGGCTAGGGCAGTAGGAGATACAGTGTCAGAATCTTTTATGGGTTGATGTCAGTAAACTTGGTGGTCTAGTGCAGCTATCGGTTACTGTAATCAGATTCTAGTAATGGTTGAGGTTAGTAATGGGGCTAACGTCAGGACCACTGGCGGGCTAGGAAATTAAGTAGTTACATTTTGGATCCCTGGTGGGCTAGGGCACTTGAAAGAGTTAAATCCTTGGTGGTGCAAGTTGTTAATTTTTCACTCTTGGTTCTAGTGGTCACTCACCCCTTTTTTCTTCAGGATGGTCCTGGATGTATCCGCCGGCTGGAAACTGAGCCCAGTATAAGCAATCAGTGTATGGTCAGTGCAGGTTGGGGTCAGGAAAGGTAGTGTGGCCCACGGCTGGAGCACAGCAGCCCCCTCATTGTTTATCCAGGCACAGCGCAAAACCCAGGAGTGTGGCAGAACCTGGTACTACAGCGCAGCACACTCAGGTTACACGGCTGTTTCTTAGAAGATCCTGCACTTTACAGATATCTGATGTTTGTGGAATACGCCAGGACATTTTTTTTTTTATTTAAGCATCTTAAAAACCATTTAGAAAACAATTATTGCATGGGTGATAGAATAAAAGACGGTTTCCCCTGTGTTCTCCTAATTCTTTTCATTTCCATAGACTCTTGGCTCCCCCTAATGGACACAGTTGGAATAGCCTTTATTTGTGTTTTACACTTACTGTAACTGCTCATTGTTAGAAGGCTCCTGTGGGAATCTGCGTTACCGGATTTCTGATTGACGTAATGATAGAATATTTCAATATATTAGATAGATTTATTATATTCTTATGTACATCAATTGTGATATTTTTTTCTCTGTTTTTTAATTTTAGAATGAAGAAGGCAACGAGCCGGTGGAGGTAAGTGCCCAACCATTTACATTTCATAAGTCTTTTTACATTCTCCTTTTATTATTTTTTTTTTTTTATGATTTTGGGTTGATTTGCCAGTCAAGCTCACTCACCCAATTGAATAGATGTATAAAAAAAGAAAAAAAACAGAAAAAAAAAACAGAACAGACAGCAAATGGATGGCATCCACATTGTATCTGCATGTTGTCACTTTTTCACTGACTGGTTGTTGGTAGAAACTTGGGAAAACTAAAATCTGCCACACAGACCAAAAACGGATGAAAATCAGGCTGTTTTATTTTCACATACAAGAAGGGGGAAAAAAGTGACATGTGAATCTGGACTACCTTATATTTGTCACACAAGCAACCAGTCGGGGGTAGAAGATAGGCGAAGGGAGCCAAAAATAATGACAACAGCAGGAGAAGAGTGTGCTGATCATGTCGGGACAGTGACTTGTCCACCAGGATCTCATAGAAAAGAAAGCAAAGGGATCATTGAATTACTGAAGTCCAAAACTTCCTCCCAGCTAAAGAATAGAGAAATAGGAAAGAATCAAGATATGAGAAAGAAGGATATACAGATAATAGATAAATAAATTAATACCATAGAGAAATAGATATCGGATAGATAATGCAAAACCAAAATAGTATGAAACATTTCAGGAAAGTGAATATACTGGTTGCTCGGGTTTTCCAGAACACGCTCGGATGTTCTCCGACTATTTATGACTGCTCGCTGAATGATTTACAGCTACTAGACAGCTTGATTAAATGTGGGGATTCCCTAGGGCAACCCCCACATGTACTCAGCCTGGCTAGTAGCTGTAAATCATTCAGCTGCCGCAATGAAAACTAAATCTCCGAGCATGAAAAAATACTCAGAGAACATCCGAGCGTGTTCTGGAAAACCCGAGCAAAGAGTATACTCACTCATCACTAGTGAGGAGGATAGAAGATGTTTGCCGCCTGGTAGTAATTGAGGAGGAGAGGGGAGGTTTGCCGCCTGGTAGTAAGTGAGGAGGAGAGGGGATGTTTGCGGCCTAGTAGTAAGTGAGGAGGAGAGGGGAGGTTTGCGGCCTAGTAGTAAGTGAGGAGGAGAGGGGAGGTTTGCGGCCTAGTAGTAAGTGAGGAGATGAGGGGAGGTTTGCGGCCTAGTAGTAAGTGAGGAGATGAGGGGAGGTTTGCGGCCTAGTAGTAAGTGAGGAGATGAGGGGAGGTTTGCCGCCTGGTAGTAAGTGAGGAGATGAGGGGAGGTTTGCGGCCTAGTAGTAAGTGAGGAGATGAGGGGAGGTTTGCCGCCTGGTAGTAAGTGAGGAGGAGAGGGGATGTTTGCGGCCTAGTAGTAAGTGAGGAGGAGAGGAGAGGTTTGCGGCCTGGTAGTAAGTGAGGAGGAGAGGGGATGTTTGCGGCCTGGTAGTAAGTAAGGAGGGGAGGAGAGGTTTGCGGCCTGGTAGTAAGTGAGGAGGAGAGGGGAGGTTTGCCGCCTGGTAGTAAGTGAGGAGGGGAGGAGAGGTTTGCGGCCTGGTAGTAAGTGAGGAGGAGAGGGGATGTTTGCCGCCTGGTAGTAAGTGAGGAGGAGAGGAGAGGTTTGCGGCCTGGTAGTAAGTGAGGAGATGAGGGGAGGTTTGCCGCCTGGTAGTAAGTGAGGAGGAGAGGGGATGTTTGCGGCCTAGTAGTAAGTGAGGAGGAGAGGGGAGGTTTGCGGCCTGGTAGTAAGTGAGGAGATGAGGGGAGGTTTGCGGCCTGGTAGTAAGTGAGGGGGAGAGGGGATGTTTGCCGCCTGGTAGTAAGTGAGGGGGAGAGGGGATGTTTGCCGCCTGGTAGTAAGTGAGGGGGAGAGGGGATGTTTGCCGCCTGGTAGTAAGTGAGGAGGAGAGGGGATGTTTGCGGCCTAGTAGTAAGTGAGGAGGAGAGGGGAGGTTTGCGGCCTGGTAGTAAGTGAGGAGATGAGGGGAGGTTTGCGGCCTGGTAGTAAGTGAGGAGATGAGGGGAGGTTTGTCGCCTGGTAGTAAGTGAGGAGGAGAGGGGATGTTTGCGGCCTAGTAGTAAGTGAGGAGGAGAGGGGAGGTTTGCGGCCTGGTAGTAAGTGAGGAGATGAGGGGAGGTTTGCGGCCTGGTAGTAAGTGAGGGGGAGAGGGGATGTTTGCCGCCTGGTAGTAAGTGAGGGGGAGAGGGGATGTTTGCCGCCTGGTAGTAAGTGAGGAAGAGAGGGGATGTTTGCTGCCTGGTAGTAAGTGAGGGGGAGAGGGGATGTTTACCGCCTGGTAGTAAGTGAGGAAGAGAGGGGATATTTGCCGCCTGGTAGTAAGTGAGGAGGAGAGGGGATGTTTGCCGCCTGGTAGTAAGTGAGGAGCAGAGGGGATGTTTGCCGCCTGGTAGTAAGTGAGGGGGAGAGGGGATGTTTGCCGCCTGGTAGTAAGTGAGGAGGAGAGGGGATGTTTGCCGCCTGGTAGTAAGTGAGGGGGAGAGGGGATGTTTGCCACCTGGTAGTAAGTGAAGAGGAGAGGGGAGGTTTGCCACCCGGTAATAAGTGAGGAGGAGAGGGGAGGTTTGCCGCCTGGTAGTAAGTGAAGAGGAGAGGGGATGTTTGCCGCCTGGTGGTAAGTGAGGAGGAGAGGTGAGTTTTGCCGCCTTTACTGTTGCTCCGCACAGCTGGTATAACATGTAGGTGACATTATTGATCACCTATACACACGTTGCTATGTTGTAGATTTCGCCACTGAACATCTGTTTTTTTCCATAGAATGGAGGCGATGCTCTGCTCAGCATTAATGATGACGTTGACAAAATCAAATTAGTAAGTACACCCTGCTGACTGTTTCCTGCCACTGTATGCAATATAGTGAACTTCGATGGCTTTATTTATGAGGAAAATGCATTTACAGCAGCTCCTATAACGGGAATCCTGAGATTTATGGCCGGGCCGCGGCATATTGGCCTTGGGTGTAGTAGCCTGTGCGGGGAGTTCGCGGCTTATTGGCCTTTGGTGTACTCCGTCTGTTGCTGCCTTTCTCTAATATAAGGGTGCACCCTCTCATATCAGGAATTGCTGTAAGTGCGTGGCGTGTCTGGTATTTGTGATCGCGCCCCTGTCCTCCACCTCTTCACTAAATCTCAATCTCTCCTTCCCTTGTCAGACCAAAAACAAAGCTTGTTAAGGCTGAATATGTGTCGGTAAGTGTAATAGTACACAGTGCAATAGTGACATGATAGGAGCGCACATAATACGGAATATAACATCCTGGGGTCTCGTAGACTCCACCTAAAAACAGCCAGGCCACCATTGGTTTAAAGGTTGAGCCAACCCCTTCAATAAAATCGGCCAATCATTTAGCGTTTGACTCGCGGAATCCCCAACAAGCCGCTTCACCATGGCAGGAAACTTCCTGCAGCGGCCGCTAGTGGGGAATTGTAGTATTACATGCTGGCTAGCCAATGTACTGTAGGGGCCGGATTCACCATACAAGAGGCTGCTCAGCCTCATACTGACTTTCCCCTGTTTTATAGAGGGGGTGACAAGCAGGGAAATTCTCACGCTGAAAAAATTCCATTTGAAAATAGTATTAAAATTCACGTCCAGGGCTCTAAACTAAATCTTAGACTATGTTCACACAGAGATTTTTAAAGCTTTTTTCTTTAGAGGATCAGCACCAAAATCCTGCATAAAAGAAACATTTAAAATGCTTGAAAATCTCATTAATGACGAGGTTTTCAAGTGTTTTTTTTTCCCTTTATATTCCCACTGTGAGTTTTCGGTGAGTTTTTAATCTGCCTTTTAAAAAAAAAATAAATAAATGCAACTTAATGGGTGCAGAAAACCTGCAACATCAAAAACTCATCAAGGGTCTGAAAACCACCTGGGAAAAAATAAAAATGCCTGTCACTACTTTGAAACTGGAATCCGCTCCAAACCAGGTATTATCCAATCAAAAGGGTGCAAAAAACGCTTTCAAAATTTAGTCACATAAAAATATCTCAAAAAATTCCCAAAATGAATTTGAAAAATCTTGCAAGCATTTCCTTAGCCCCTGATGGAGAAAACCACAATGACTACTTTGGTAGCAATTTGTGGGGGTCTTTGGGAGTGGCAGAAGACATTATATATACCCCCAAAGCCATGAAAGACCCAAACCATTTCTACAACCATCAGTCTGGCATGGTGGAAGAACAAAGCAAAATTGAGGATGATTGGCTGCATCTCAGGGGTTAGTCTATGATGCAGCGTTCTATGAAAATGTTGAAACAATACTGTAGATCTTTCCAAGGAACAGTGAAGGTTGAGGTGCACATACTAGACTAAGATGCTGTTGATGGATGATGGACCACCCTCCCGGTGCCGAGACATCAACATCATAGAAGGTGATGGCATTGATTTAAAGAAAAATAAAATGTCCCGGCTTCTAAGCCTGAACCTTGGTGGTGTCTGCAAAAGCACAAAATGGATATCCCAAAAAGTATGGAAGCTGTAAAGAAGGTGAGAAGTTGTGGGAAATCCCTATAGAGGAAATAAGGAGACCACGTCATAATATTAATTACACAAATGAGGTAAGGCATGACGGAAAAACCAAATCTGACCATAGACGGTCCAAGTCCTTTTTCACATCGGATTGGCATTGGGCATAAGATCCCAATTAGTGACCAATATTTATGGCCAGCTGTAGCCAAGCTGGAGTAAAATGTAGGCGAGTGGAATCTTCCACCTCTTTGAGAACTAGTGTGTCACTAGGCACAGACAAGCCGTGAGGTTTGTGTAGTCAAGAGGTCTGGGGTCGGAAACCAAGAAGACTTGATATACTGTATACAAAGGGGAAAGGCAAATGCCTAGTCAGGTCACAATCCAAGGTCAGAATTCCAGGAAGGTAACGTATCAAGACCAAAGGGCAAGGCAAACGGATGGTCAAAGGCAAGGTCCAAGGTTGGACAACCAACAGAGATCAAATACAGGAACACAGAGAACAGAATAAGAGCGCAACACTTGAGCAAAGCTACAACTGGCACTAATTGGTGGCAGAGAGCCAGCTAAATAGCCAGGTATTCACTCGAATAGCAGACACATGGAGGAAGCCACGGCAATCCCTGGAACTGATTGGATAGCTAAACTGTCACTCAACACGCTGACAGCTTAGCCCCAGACTCTGATTGGACTGTTGAGCTGCCCATCGCCATACTGACAGCTCAGCATGCCCCTTTACTAGATTGGACAGCTGAACTGTCACTGACAGCTTCCAGACACACCGATAGGCGGAATCGTGACAACTAAATTGTGACGATAGCGGTAGTACGGTTCCACCAATATAAATGTCTCTCTTCTAAATTGTTCTGTGGTTCTTCTCTATATCGTGTCACTATTGCACTCAGCACTGTAGTGGATCATGGATCCGATCACGTTTCTTAGCTTTGTTTCCCATTATTTCCCATTTTTTATGGTTTTTCTGCTTTATTGAGGATGGATGGCTTTTTTGGATATTTTGTGTTTTCTTCATCTGTTTGGTGCCTTAATTCGCTGACATCATTTAGAGTCTTAAGACGAGCCGGTCTAAGGCCAGGGTTAGACAGCGACGTCGCTTCTAGTGACTGTCAATGGGCTCACGATCATAAAGAATCCAAGCCTGTTGGGCTTCTCACTCGCGTCTGTGCCATCGTGGAGTGTGAGTTTCTTGCGTCCTTGGCTCCTTTTCTACAGCAGAAATTTTTTTGGTTCCGTGACCAAGGTCAATGTCTAGCTCTGGCCTAATTCCAAGTCAACCCTTTGCCTGGACACAAGGGATGGAACCATTTATTAAGTTGGTATATTTGTGATCGGTGCACCATGGGTGGGGCCGTGAGGTCCACAAGACCTTCTTTTAGTCAATCAGATGGCTGCTCCCTTGTATGTAGGCGAAAGGTATACAGCTCCACGGGGCAGATCCAGGAACATCGGGAACGTAACATCACAGTTTTGTGGTTCACATCATTTTTTCTTTATCCAGTGCATGCTCACGTTGTGTCGACAAGCCACACCGGCCTCTAATGAACAACGCTCGTAAGACTTTGCCCTAGACGACTCAACGGCCTTCCTGCCACGTTTTAGGCAACTTCCTACATTTGCCTAAGTGTGCTTCAACAAAAAAACTCTTCTTAAAGAGGTTGTCCAGGATTAGAAACCTATATTTTTGGGAGAAGTCTGAGTGCGTTGCTGCTCAGCATATCTAGTCTAGTCACTAGTGATGAGCGAGTATACTAGTTGGTCACGTTTTCCCGAGCATGCTCGGGTGACCTCCGAGTACTGCGGAGATCTAGTTTTCCTTGCCACAGCTATATGATTTACAGCTACTAGCCAGCTTGATTACATGTGGGGATTCCCTAGCAACCAGGCAACCCCCACATGTACTCAGCCTGGCTAGTAGCTGTAAATCATCCAACTGCCGCGATGGAAACGAAATTTCGGAACACTAACAAATACTCGGAGGTCACCCGAGCGTGCTCTGGAAAACCCGGGCAACGAGTATACTCGCTCATCACTACTAGTCACATAGTTCTATGAGCCGCTGCTCTTTTGTAGTCAGTGATTTAATCTCTTGCTTTTTTCAAGGGTGTTGACCAGATGAATTTATTTGGTGATATGTCCACACCGCCAGATCTCAACAGTCCAACAGTGAGTACCGAGCACCATTAACAGAAGTAGACGATGACTGGCTGCAACTTTATTTCTTTTACTCTGCCACCTAATGGTCAAGAAATCCATGAACAATTGTCACATAATTACATATACAAGTATTTGATACACTGACGATTTTGCAGTTTTCCCACCTACAAAGAATGGAGAGGTCTGTAATTGTTATCGTGGGGCAGCATGGTGGCTCAGTGGTTAGCACGGCAGCCTTGCAGTGCTGGAGTCCTGGGTTCTAATCCCACCAAGGACAACATCTGCAAGGAGTTTGTATGTCCTCTCCGTGTTTGCGTGGGTTTCCTCCGGGTTCTCCGGTTTCCTGCCACATTCCAAAGACATACTGATAGGGAATGTAGATAGTGAGCCCCATCAGGGACAGTAAAGCGCTGCAGAATATGTTAGCGCTATATACAGGTCCTTCTCAAAAAATTAGCATATAGTGTTAAATTTCATTATTTACCATAATGTAATGATTACAATTAAACTTTCATATATTATAGATTCATTATCCACCAACTGAAATTTGTCAGGTCTTTTATTGTTTTAATACTGATGATTTTGGCCTACAACTCCTGATAACCCAAAAAACCTGTCTCAATAAATTAGCATATCAAGAAAAGGTTCTCTAAACGACCTATTACCCTAATCTTCTGAATCAACTAATTAACTCTAAACACATGCAAAAGATACCTGAGGCTTTTAAAAACTCCCTGCCTGGTTCATTACTCAAAACCCCCATCATGGGTAAGACTAGCGACCTGACAGATGTCAAGAAGGCCATCATTGACACCCTCAAGCTAGAGGGTAAGACCCAGAAAGAAATTTCTCAACAAATAGGCTGTTCCCAGAGTGCTGTATCAAGGCACCTCAATGGTAAGTCTGTTGGAAGGAAACAATGTGGCAGAAAACGCTGTACAACGAGAAGAGGTGACCGGACCCTGAGGAAGATTGTGGAGAAGGACCGATTCCAGACCTTGGGGAACCTGAGGAAGCAGTGGACTGAGTCTGGTGTGGAAACATCCAGAGCCACCGTGCACAGGCGTGTGCAGGAAATGGGCTACAGGTGCCGCATTCCCCAGGTAAACAGCGGCAGAAGCGCCTGACCTGGGCTACAGAGAAGCAGCACTGGACTGTTGCTAAGTGGTCCCAAGTACTTTTTTCTGATGAAAGCAAATTTTGCATGTCATTCGGAAATCAAGGTGCCAGAGTCTGGAGGAAGACTGGGGAGAAGGAAATGCCAAAATGCCTGAAGTCCAGTGTCAAGTACCCACAGTCAGTGATGGTATGGGGTGCCATGTCAGCTGCTGGTGTTGGTCCACTGTTTCATCAAGGGCAGGGTCAATGCAGCTAGCTATCAGGAGATTTTGGAGCACTTCATGCTTCCATCGGCTGAAATGCTTTATGGAGATGAAGATTTCATTTTTCAGCACGACCTGGCACCTGCTCACAGTGCCAAAACCACTGGTAAATGGTTTACTGACCATGGTATTACTGTGCTCAAATGGCCTGCCAACTCTCCTGACCTGAACCCCATAGAGAATCTGTGGGATATTGTGAAGAGAAAGTTGAGAGACGCAAGACCCAACACTCTGGATGAGCTTAAGGCCGCTATTGAAGCATCCTGGGCCTCCATAACATCTCAGCAGTGTCACAGGCTGATTGCCTCCATGCCACGCCGCATTGAAGCAGTCATTTCTGCCAAAGGATTCCCGACCAAGTATTGAGTGCATAACTGAACATTATTATTTGATGGTTTTTTGGTTTGTTATTAAAAAACACTTTTATTTGATTGGACGGGTGAAATATGCTAATTTATTGAGACAGGTTTTTTGGGTTATCAGGAGTTGTAGGCCAAAATCATCAGTATTAAAACAATAAAAGACCTGACAAATTTCAGTTGGTGGATAATGAATCTATAATATATGAAAGTTTAATTGTAATCATTACATTATGGTAAATAATGAAATTTAACACTATATGCTAATTTTTTGAGAAGGACCTGTAAATATAGAGATTGTTATTATTCACCTTTGAGAGACAGAATCTAAAAATAAAAACCAGAAAATCACATTGTATAATGTTTACATAATTAATTTGCATTTTATTGCATGAAATAAGTATTTCATACAATAGAAAAACAGAACTTAATATTTGGTCCAGAAACCTTTGTTTGTAATTACAGAGGTCAGATGTTTCCTGTAGTTCTTGACCTGGTTTGCACACACTGCAGCCGGGATTTTGGCCCCTTCCTCCATACAGATCTTCTCCAGATCTTTCAGGTTTCGGGGCTGTCTCTGGGCAACTTTGAGTTTCAGCTCCCTCCAAAGATTTTCTATTACTTTCAGGTCTGGAGACTGGTTAGGCCACTCCAAGACCTTGAAATGCTTCTTACGGATCCACTCCTTAGTTGTCCTGGCTGAGTGTTTCTGGTCATTGTCATGCTGGAAGACCCAGCCACAACCCATCTTCATTAATGCTCTTGCTGAGGGAAAAAGGTTGTTGGCCAAAATCTTGTGATACATGACCCCATCCATCCTCCCTTCTATATGGTGCAGTAATCAAGTCCCCTTTGTAAAAAAGCACCCCCCAAAGTTTGATGTTTCCCCCACCATGCATCATGGTTGGGATGATGTTCTTGGGATTGTACTCATGCTTCTTCTTACTCCAAACAAGGCAAGTGAAGTTGATACCAAATAATTCTATTTTGGTCTCATCTGACCACATGACTTCCTCCCATGCCTCCTCTGGATCATCCAGATGGTCATTGGCAAACTTCAACCGGGCCTGGACATGTTCTGGTGTGAGCAGGGGGAGCTTGTGTGCCCTACAGGATTTTATTCCATGATGGCATAATGTGTTACTAACAGTAATGTTTGGGACTGTGGTCCCACCTCTCTTCTGTTCATTGACCAGGTCCTCCCGTGTAGTTCTGGGCTGATTCCTGACCTCTCTCAGAATCATCCTTAGTTCACTAGGCGAGATCTTGCATGGAACCTCAGACCAAGGAACATTGACAGTCATCTTGTGGTTCTTCCACTTTCTAATAATTGTACCAACAGTTGTTGCATTGTCACCAAGCTGCTTGCCTATTGTTCTGTAGCCTTTCCCAGCCTTGTGCAGGTCTACAATTTTGTCCCTGGTGTCCTTAGACAGCTCTTTGGTCTTGGCCATGGTGGAGAGGTTGGAGTGTGACTGAGTGTGTGGACAGGTGTCTTTTATACAGGTAACGAGATCACACAGGTGCAATTAATCCAGGTAATGAGTGCAGAGTAGGAGGCTTCTTACAGAAAAACTAACAGGTCTGTGAGATCCAGAATTACTGGTTGGTCGGTGATGAAATACTTACTTCATGTAATAAAATACAATTTAATTATGTAAAAATCCTACAATGTGATTTGATGGTTTTTATTTTTAGATTCTGTCTCTCACAGATGAAGTTACCTACTAGTGATGAGCGAGTGTACTCGTTGCTTGGGTTTTCCAGAGCTGAATGATTTTCAGCTATTAGCCAGCTTGATTACATGTGGGGATTCCCTAGCAACCAGGCAACCCCCACATGTACTTATGCTGGCTAATAGCTGTAAATCATTCAGCTGCCACAATGAAAACTAAATCTCCGAGCACTAACAAATACTTGGAGGTCACCCGAGCGTTCTCTGGAAAACCCGAGCAACGAGTATACTCGCTCATCACTAGTACCTATGATAACAATTACAGACCTCTCCATTCTTTGTAGGCAGGAAAACTTGCAAAATCGACAGTGTATCAAATACTTACGGTATTTTCCCCACTCTAACTTATTTCCATAGTTAATGGGTTATTGTCATTATAGTTATTGATCAGGAATTTACAGAAAAGATAATTGGCTGATTGATGGGTCCCCCACCGATGCGAAGAACAAGAATTAAGTAGTGACTGTTCTTACATCAACTCCATTCAGAGAGCTCCCCCTAGTGGTGACTGCAGACAGAATCTTATCATGTATCTCTGTATACAGGGAGCTCCCCCTAGTGGTGGCTGCAGACAGAATCTTATCATGTATCTCTGTATACAGGGAGCTCCCCCTAGTGGTGGCTACAGACAGGATCTTATCATGTATCTCTGTATACAGGGAGCTCCCCCTAGTGGTGACTGCAGACAGAATCTTATCATATATCTCTGTATACAGGGAGCTCCCCCTAGTGGTGGCTGCAGACAGGATCTTATCATATATCTCTGTATACAGGGAGCTCCCCCTAGTGGTGGCTGCAGACAGGATCTTATCATGTATCTCTGTATACAGGGAGCTCCCTCTTGTGGTTACTGCAGACAGGATCTTATTATGTATCTCTGTATACAGGGAGCTCACCCTAGTGGTGGCTGCAGACAGAATCTTATCATGTATCTCTGTATACAGGGAGCTCCCCCTAGTGGTGGCTGCAGACAGGATCTTGTCATGTATCTCTGTATACAGGGAGCTCCCCCTAGTGGTGGCTGCAGACAGAATCTTATCATGTATCTCTGTATACAGGGAGCTCCCCCTAGTGGTGGCTGCAGGCTGGATCTTATCATGTATCTCTGTATACAGGGAGCTCCCCCTAGTGGTGTCTGCAGACAGGATCTTATCATATATCTCTGTATACAGGGAGCTCCCCCAAGTGGTGGCTGCAGACAGGATCTTATCGTGTATCTCTGTATACAGGGAGCTCCCCCTAGTGGTGACTGCAGACAGGATCTTATCATGTATCTCTGTATACAGGGAGCTCCCCCTAGTGGTGGCTCCAGATAGGATCTTATCATGTATCTCTGTATACAGGGAGCTCCCCCTAGTGGTGGCTGCAGACAGAATCTTATCATATATCTCTGTATACAGGGAGCTCCCCCTAGTGGTGGCTGCAGACAGGATCTTATCATATATCTCTGTATACAGGGAGCTCCCCCTAGTGGTGGCTGCAGACAGGATCTTATCATGTATCTCTGTATACAGGGAGCTCCCTCTTGTGGTTACTGCAGACAGGATCTTATTATGTATCTCTGTATACAGGGAGCTCACCCTAGTGGTGGCTGCAGACAGAATCTTATCATGTATCTCTGTATACAGGGAGCTCCCCCTAGTGGTGGCTGCAGACAGGATCTTGTCATGTATCTCTGTATACAGGGAGCTCCCCCTAGTGGTGGCTGCAGACAGGATCTTGTCATGTATCTCTGTATACAGGGAGCTCCCCCTAGTGGTGGCTGCAGACAGGATCTTATCACGTATCTCTGTATACAGGGAGCTCCCCCTAGTGGTGACTGCAGACAGGATCTTATCATGTATCTCTGTATACAGGGAGCTCCCCCTAGTGGTGACTGCAGACAGGATCTTATCATGTATCTCTGTATACAGGGAGCTCCCCCTAGTGGTGACTGCAGACAGGATCTTATCATGTATCTCTGTATACAGGGAGCTCCTCCTAGTGGTGACTGCAGACAGTATCTTATCATGTATCTCTGTATACAGGGAGCTCCCCCTAGTGGTGGCTCCAGACAGGATCTTATCATGTATCTCTGTATACAGGGAGCTCCCCCTAGTGGTGGCTGCAGACAGAATCTTATCATGTATCTCTGTATACAGGGAGCTCCCCCTAGTGGTGGCTGCAGGCTGGATCTTATCATGTATCTCTGTATACAGGGAGCTCCCCCTAGTGGTGGCTGCAGGCTGGATCTTATCATGTATCTCTGTATACAGGGAGCTCCCCCTAGTGGTGGCTGCAGACAGGATCTTATCATGTATCTCTGTATACAGGGAGCTCCCCCTAGTGGTGGCTGCAGACAGGATATTCTCATGTATCTCCGTATCCAGGGAGCTCCCCCTAGTGGTGGCTGCGGACTGGCAGAATTGTATTTTGTAATATCTATGTCTACGCAGGGAAATTGGAGCTTTATATCTGGAGAACGAAGCACCGACTGCTAAAAACATATATTAGTAATTTAATCAGCACAGAATTTTGGACCTTATGATGGAAAAAGATGAGGATTCACTGAAATGCAGATTGATGACACCGTACATTATTAACAGAACAATTATTGGCTATTGATAAAATGGTGATTTGCATTGTAATCCTTTCTTGTCGTATTTTGACCCGTGACCTGCACATTTGTTAATCTTGGACTTGTCTGGTTCATCTTTAGCCAGATTTAGCCCTGAGATAGCAGCTTATGCCAAAATGTTCACAAACTATCTTTTTAAAATGTAACCAATAACTTTTATTGATTAACTGCTGTCTGTGTCATTTATGGGAAATGTGTCAGCAATAATAACCAAAGTCCACTTATTGCACAAGCGAGCAGGAAGCGAGCACAGATCCCCCTGTTCAGAGATCAGGGGACATATTGTTACTAAAGGTGAACGATTCTGCAGACGAAAAGTTTTACAACTTTAATAGACTTTGTACTTCAGTTATACCTCTGCTTTCTGTCACTGAATGAGAGTCAGTGACCCTGTACATAGCTAGTTCTGCCCTCAGCTGATACCATGTATCCAATGCTCTGTGAGCGAAACATCCCGGATTCCAAACTGATACATTGTAGCAACATCTGCCATCTTTAACTTTACTGAGGATTAAAGGGATTGTCCCTTTTCAGTTATTGTTCATCAACGGGCAAAGTTTGAGATATATATATATATATATATATATATAACTGAGCTGTACTCACCTTTCCCTGGTCCACCGGTGAGTCTTTGCTGCTGCTCCCGGAGTGTGCGGTGCAGTAGCCAATCAGCTGCTCTGACGGAACTCTCTGTTCACTAATTGGCTGCCCACGCAGCCAATGCCAGACATCGGGAGCAGTTGTGAAGACTCACTATTGGACCTGGGGACAGTGAGTACAACCACTTTTTTTTTCTTTTTTTATATCAAATTGTGCCAGAGACGAACATTGTCTAGTACGTGAGGTTTTCCTCGCCTCAATGTGTAGATTCTTGTCCAGACCTTTTCCGGCATCTGACTGTACTCATTGGATGCTTTATATTATTATTTTTCGACTTCCTATAGTTTGTCTTCTTAGGACTCACACTCGAGATCAGTGGTATAAAAGGCAGAAACACTAACAGTGAGCCACAGGCTGACTTGTCTTGTCAAAAACTTTTTTTTTCCTTTTTTTTTAAATCACAGTCATAATGTACTGGTCTAGACAAATAAATCCATATATAAGAAACAACTACCAGTAATTTAAAGAGGTTTTCCGGTGTTCTGGTAAAGTCTGCAGTCACATTTCTGAATCCTTGCAATGAGTGCAGTGCACGCTGTCAGCATTCTCCAGTGCTGGCGAGAGCAGGCGGTGATTTTCATACATGTGGTCACATGCCGACGAGCCGTGCTTTCCTCTCCCAATTCTCTTCAGTCTAGTCGGATTGGTCCAGACGTATGCAAAGCACATTCTTGCGGTACCGTAACAGCTCGCTCTTGTAGAATCCTGACAGTGTGTGGTGCGCGCAGTCTAAGGATTCAGAAACCTACAATCACACTATGTGACTTTTTGCCGACTCCCTTAAATTTCTTGAAAGTTTTTTTTTTTTTTTTTCTATAAAGTTGCTAAAGATGATACATTTTTGTAAACAAACCTGACGAACCAGTAAACAAACACGTTTGTCATCACAATCCACACAATACAATGTGTCCATTGTTTTTGGTTGCGACTAAAAATAGTTTGGAGCTATTGTTTTTTTTTTCTTTCTTCTGCATTTAACTCTTAATGAAAGTTTAATATAAATTAATATATGCTTAGAAAAAAAAAAGTTTAGGTGAAAATAGAAAAGTTGTGACAATAAATATGGAAACGTCAAAAGAATAAAATTGCAAAAACGAAAATTTCCAAGGATTAAAGTAGAAACGTTGCAGCAGACAGAGGCCTCTCTTTTTCTTTAGGGCGCGTTCACACATGGTAAGGTTTTCGCAAGCTTTGATTGTCGGTGTCCGCCTTCTGCTTTTTTCGCTTTCTTGCCGCCGTTGTGATGATTTCTGTGATTTGCACGCTTGGTTTCCTAACCTCTCATTTCTCTTCGTGTCACCAGGAAACTAATGACATCCTGTTAGTGGATTTAAACACTGAAATCGACACCAATCAGAACTGTGTCAAAGGAAATCCTTTCACCTCCAATGGCTTTCTCCACTCCTCCTCCTCTTCTATTCCGCCTCCCAAAGCGCAATCACCCTTCTCGCCTGACAACCCATTCGCTTCCGACCTCAGCTTCTTCCCCGCACCTAATCCAGATCCATTCTGCGACGACCCATTTGCCGCTAAAAATCAATCAGTCTCTGTCTCTTCTTCAGTTGATTCTTCCAAATCTGTCAATCATAAGGCGGAACGCGTCACGAACGGCCCCGGCGCTAACGGCGCCCTCGCTGACGACATTGAGTTTGGACAGCAGTTTGACCAAATTTCGGGCCAATCTGGTAAACAAGAAGCCAAGTCAGACCAGTGGCCCTTTAAAGCTAGCCAGTCAGGGCCGGCGACGAGGACTCACAACGGTGCGGTAGGACACGGTCATTGTAGCTCTGCGGGCAGGTCCCAGCCTGACCCCTTCATAGAATCCCCGTCCCATGGAGGGGGCGTGCAAAACGGATCACGAAGGAACTCGGAGGGGAGCAGCGGCCACAAGAAGGACAATGGCAGCCCACATCCCGCAGACCCTATAACTATTAGCCCCCCGCCGCAGAGCGCCAAACACGGAAGAGGAAGGAGAAGCGTCAAGGTGATTACAATGTCCGTCCAAGCAATGAAATGCAGGAGTAATGTACAGATGTAGCAGAGCCGAGCGGGTTATGTAAAGGTTTACAGGTTTGAAGTCTAATCTTGGTCTAAAATTCTGCAACTTTCTTTTCAATTTTTTCTCACCATTTTTAAAATCTCTGCTGTTAGTGAATGAGAACACTCTACAGAGGCAATAATCCTGTATATATCATATGCTCTGTGACTCCAGACTGATACATTGTATCCAGTGCAGACAATGCTCTGTGACTCCAGACTGATACAATGTATCCAGTGCACACAATGCTCAGTGACTCCAGACTGATACAATGTATCCAGTGCACACAATGCTCTGTGACTCCAGACTGATGCAATGTATCCAGTGCACACAATGCTCTGTGACTCCAGACTGATACAATGTATCCAGTGCAGACAATGCTCTGTGACTCCAGACTGATACAATGTATCCAGTGCAGACAATGCTCTGTGACTCCAGACTCATACAATGTATCCAGTGCAGACAATGTTCTGTGATTTCAGACTGATACAATGTATCCAGTGCAGACAATGCTCTGTGACTCCAGACTGATACAATGTATCCAGTGCAGACAATGCGCTGCGACTCCAGACTGATACAATGTATCCAGTGCGGACAATGCTCTGTGACTCCAGACTGATACAATGTATAAAGTGCAGGCAATGCTCTGTGACTCCAGACTGATACAATGTATAAAGTGCAGGCAATGCTCTGTGACTCCAGACTGATACAATGTATCCAGTGCAGACAATGCTCTGTGACTCCAGACTGATACAATGTATCCAGTGCAGACAATGCTCTGTGACTCCAGACTGATACAATGTATCCAGTGCAGACAATGCTCTGTGACTCCAGACTGATACAATGTATCCAGTGCAGAGAATGATCTGTGGCTCCAGACTGATACAATGTATCCAGTGCGGACAATGCTCTGTGACTCCAGACTGATACATTGTATCCAGTGCAGAGAATGATCTGTGGCTCCAGACTGATACAATGTATCCAGTGCGGACAATGCTCTGTGACTCCAGACTGATACATTGTATCCAGTGCAGAGAATGATCTGTGGCTCCAGACTGATACAATGTATCCAGTGCAGACAATGCTCTGTGACTCCAGACTCATACAATGTATCCAGTGCAGACAATGTTCTGTGATTTCAGACTGATACAATGTATCCAGTGCAGACAATGCTCTGTGACTCCAGACTGATACAATGTATCCAGTGCAGACAATGCGCTGCGACTCCAGACTGATACAATGTATCCAGTGCGGACAATGCTCTGTGACTCCAGACTGATACAATGTATAAAGTGCAGGCAATGCTCTGTGACTCCAGACTGATACAATGTATCCAGTGCAGACAATGCTCTGTGACTCCAGACTGATACAATGTATCCAGTGCAGACAATGCTCTGTGACTCCAGACTGATACAATGTATCCAGTGCAGACAATGCGCTGTGACTCCAGACTGATACAATGTATAAAGTGCAGGCAATGCTCTGTGACTCCAGACTGATACAATGTATCCAGTGCAGACAATGCTCTGTGACTCCAGACTGATACAATGTATCCAGTGCGGACAATGCTCTGTGACTCCAGACTGATACAATGTATCCAGTGCAGACAATGCTCTGTGACTCCAGACTGATACAATGTATCCAGTGCAGACAATGCTCTGTGACTCCAGACTGATACAATGTATCCAGTGCAGACAATGCTCTGTGACTCCAGACTGATACAATGTATAAAGTGCAGGCAATGCTCTGTGACTCCAGACTGATACAATGTATCCAGTGCAGACAATGCTCTGTGACTCCAGACTGATACAATGTATCCAGTGCAGACAATGCGCTGTGACTCCAGACTGATACAATGTATCCAGTGCAGACAATGCGCTGTGACTCCAGACTGATACATTGTATCCAGTGCAGAGAATGATCTGTGGCTCCAGACTGATACAATGTATCCAGTGCGGACAATGCTCTGTGACCCCAGACTGATACATTGTATCCAGTGCGGACAATGCTCTGTGACTCCAGACTGATACAATGTATAAAGTGCAGACAATGCTCTGTGACTCCAGACTGATACAATGTATCCAGTGCAGACAATGCTCTGTGACTCCAGACTGATACAATGTATCCAGTGCAGACAATGCTCTGTGACTCCAGACTGATACATTGTATCCAGTGCAGACAATGCTCTGTGAGCAAAACACATCATCAGGAGCTGCATAGATCTCTCTGCTGGATTGTTACATGGTATCAGTCTGGAGGTTCATTCTCTGCACTGGATACATTGTATCAGCTAAGAACCGCATCGGCTATGTACAAAGTTTCTGTCTCTGTAGAGTGTTCTCATTCATTGACAGCAAGAAGAGATGGTGAAAAATAAAAAAAAAAGATTGTAGAACTTTTTATTTAGTGATCAGATTTTTTTACTTTCCATAAAATTGGAGATCATATGAGGCAAAAATGCACATGGTAATGGTCCCAACATAAAGGAGTTTTCTGACCCGACCAGAACCAGGAGTGCGACATTGTCCTTATGATAGGTCACCAATATCCGATCTGTGTGTGGGGGGGGAGGTTCACTGTGGTCAGATGTATACCATATACACCGCCACAACAGCACCATACACTGTGCAGTGGCCGTTCTCGGTACTGCAGCTCAGCTCCTATTAACGTGAATGTGATCTGACCTGCAGTACCTAGAGCGGCCGCTACACAGAGTATGGCGCTGTTCTGTTGTCAGTGCTGCTTTCAGATGTCCAACCCTTTCCAATCTGATATTGATTACCTCTATCCTAAATATCTGGAAATTCATACTAATTTTTTTTTTTTGCCTATTCCTTTGTGCACGTATAATGTACAGCATATTATGGTAGTGGGCACATGGATGACATTTCGCTAATCTAATCCCAATCCACGCGCTTTGGGTTTCGTTATGTACAGATATTGACCTGTAATCTGCATTTTCATATTTGTTGCAGTTTTTCACTTTTCAGTGTAACGGGGGATGAAATCTGCAGCAAATCCACATGTAAGGCTACGTTCACATTTGCGGTCAGCGCCGCAGCGTCGGGCGCCGCAGCGGCGCCGCATGCGTCATGCGCCCCTATATTTAACATGGGGGCGCATGGACATGCGTTGTGCTGCGTTTTGCGCCGCATGGCCGCAAGCGTTGGACGCAAGAAACGCTTCAAGTTGCATTTTTTTTGCGTCCAACTTGCGGCCAAAAAGGACGCATGCGGCGCAAAACGCAGCGTTTTAGCGTGCGTTTTGCCGCGTTTTCGTTTGCGTTGTGCGCTGCGGCGCCGACGCTGCGGCGCACAACGCAAATGTGAACGTAGCCTAACGGGGGCAGGATTTTGCTGCTTGCAATGTAGTGAAGTCTGGCACTTGGGTATATCCCCGAATACACTGGTAATGACCTGGAGACCACCCTAAAATAAGACTGAAGGGCATAGTCGTATCCTAATCACCCCCGATCTGCCCTGTTCAATTATAATTGGGTCCGTTAAGGTTTCTGTCTCCTTGAAAGTCTAAAACTCTTCACTTGTCACGGAAAGTGACCATGTGGCCGACAGAGTCCTACTGGGGGCGCCAGAGAGCAGAGCCGAATTTGGATACAAAGTCACCCTTTTTTTGGTTTGATTGATTTTCTTTTGCACTTTAGGGTCAAAATTCAGCATTTGCATATTTTATTTTATTTTTTAAAGTCACTTTTTTTTTAGTTTATTTGTATTGTGGAATTCAAATGATTTTTTAAAATGACTACACGCTTCTCAAGAATTTTTCCTGCAAAATCTTCTTTTCTTTTAACCTTTTTTTTGCAAGTTTTCAGCATAAAAAGTCACCTGTTCCTATACAATGTCGCACAAATTTTTCGTTTTTTTTTTTTTTTAAAGTTGTAATCGATCAATGAGATAAAAACTTCTGGAATCCCCAAACCCAAACATAAAAACAAATAAATAGTTGAGCATATAGTTAAAAAAATGGCGCAAATGAAAAAAAAAACAGGAAATAATTCCAAAACCTAAACAACGGAAATGCGCAAATGCAATTGGGCCCAATTCAACATTTTTTTTCTTCTCTCTACATTGTGATGGTTGATTTTGTTTTTTTTGCCTTTTTTTTTCATTTAGAGGTTTGCAACGAATTCTTTGTTTGTGTGACTGTCCTCCAGTCTTTTATTCTTGTATGCTAGAATTTTTTTTATGAAATTATGAACTTTTCGGCTAATATATATATATATATATATATATATATATATATATATATATATATATATTTATTTATTTATTTATATATATAATATAGTGTATATATATATATATATCTTTTTTATTTATTATTATTTCTTTTTTATCACTTATGGTGAAATTTTCTTGAACCAATATTCACTTGTGCTTCCGTGTTCCCCGTCAGATCCGCCGGGTTTTGACAAATAGTATAAGTTTTTTTTACTATTATTTTAGAACAGTTTTTGCCGTTGAGCAACTTTTTGACAACCCCGGGCGCATCTTTATCTGTAAGACTTTGATCTTTCATTAACAATTATTTGATACTAAACTATGTTCCATCTGTTGCTTTGTGCCGCCTCGTCCATGTAGATCGGGTAAGTTCCGCATTTTACTCCTTGTATCAGTGTTTATTGCAGAATGTTAGTAAATCCGGTTGTCGGTCGCAGGTCATTTTGATTTTTAGCTTTAGATCAATGGGGATCACTCTCCTGATCATCTGATTGAGGCGATCCCTTCACTGTTTACTGGGCACAGCGCCTGCATTGTGTAGTGGCTGTACCTGGTATTGCAGCTCAGCAGAGCAATGTATGCCCCCTATTGAGCCTCTACGTGGCTTCGCTGGCGCTTGAACGTAAGCACGATACTTCCTCCCCTTCGTTTGATCTCGGGGGGAAATGTCAGGATCAGGCCCCCATCAATCAAAACAGTAGTTACAACATATCAAAAAAAGTTTTAAAAAGTTAATTTATCCATTAAAATAATTTTATAATGGAAGTAATAAAAAATAAAAAATACTTTCCTACCGGACCCCCGTCCCCCTTCCATATTTTTGTTGGTGTCCCCTGTCTAGATCCTTGTCTATAGGTTGGCTCTGGTAATTGCATCTCCACCCAATTGAAGTGCATGGGATTAAGCTGCAATACCAGACACAACCTGTGGGCAGGGGTGGTGCTGTTTTTTGAGAAAAAAAAAAAAGCAGCCATGTTTTTCTAATCTTAGAATATCCCCTTTCTTAGTTTATTTTTCAACGTTGACTAAATCATATATCATGATATTATGTATATTTTTTTTTATTATTATAGAAAGCCTTATATGATAATTTTCTCTTATACAGCCAACTTCTGATGACATATTTGGGTCGGATATTTTTTCTTCAAATTCCGGGGGAAATCCTGAAGCGGCCTCGCCTGTAGCTCTTCCAGCCCCTCCGAGCGCAGTACAGCCCAATCCTCTGGATCTTTTCAATAAAACCGGTCTGTCCACCATTCCGGCCATGGGAAGTCCCGGTGAGTGGGGAACGTTGGGTGGTCAGGTATCATAGGTTAAATATGAGAGAACCTCGAAGAAACCTTATCCAGTCCAGTTGACACGATGAACTCAAGGAGGTCTACATGACCTGGTGGCCCGTGTCGTGGCTGGATCTGGTGTTTTTGGTAGGACACCCTAGTCTTCCACTCATGGATCTGGTAAATCTTACATTTATGACCTTTATGGAAATACTTTTTAGCATGATGAACCCACTGATTTTTTTTTTCCGTACATGACCAACCTTTACAGTTTTGAGGGGTTTTCCAAGATTTGTGCCATTTTGGAAAAACATCTTCGTAGAAACAAGAAGAAGAAGCCTTTCACCATGTCCTCTGCATCTTCCTTTAATTTCCCGGGGAGTGACTCCCAGTGACATAACCACGGCCAATGACCATGACGGTCCATTAATGGATAGTGGTAGCCAATCTTGGCTTGACCCAAGATGACAGTGCCATGCCATGATCGGCCGTCGTTGACGTGTGAGGTCACACCACCACCTCACTCTTCAAAGATCTTAAAAAAGGTCCAGTGATTGTCATTTTCAAGACTTCTGGACTTAGGAGTCCAGTGGGTGATCTTCTTCAGTGATTGACAGCTGGATCCATATGCACATTCATAAAAAGAGCTGTCAAACATGAGGGCCGCCCAGTGGACTGAAGCCCAAAATGAGTAGGCGTTTTATACATTTTTTTTACTTAGTGGTTAATTGGACAAAAACGTACCTTAACAGATCTAAGGTGGACTCCTCTTCCCGATAGTCCCCTTAACCTACCATCAACTACATAGATCAATTCATGGAAGATGGTAGCTTATTTTGGAACATATCGAGCCCCAATATATCAATATCAACCCTAAGTTCTAGAAATAAACCCTTAAAAATAATTTTATTGCAGGTTATTTGTTACTGCACCCAGTGATCAACTGTGATCGAATCGGAAAGGTGCCACCACAGGAGAAATAAAGTATTACATATTTCTTTCCTGTGGTTTTGGAGGGCAGACAAAAGGAAGCCGCCTATGAGTATAACTAAAAAAAAATAAGTTTTAATTTTTTTTTTTCTCTCTCTCAGGCTCTCTGCCCATGACTTCACCCCAGACTCAGCAGTGGAATCCGCAGCCTTTGATTTATGGCCAAGCACCAGCTACAATTGCCAACCCTGCTATGGCGGCACAAAATGGCTACAACCAAGCAAATGTTTTCTCGGCTCCATCAGGGATGGCGTCCTGGAGCCAGACGTCACAGTTTATAGTTCCTCCACCAGTACCAAACCCCCCAATGTGGAATCAGCCAGTACCAACATGGAACCAACAGACAACCAACCCCTTCCAAATGAACATGTTTCCAGCTAGTCCGCCAACTTTACTCAACTCAACTCCGGGAATAATCCAGTCAGGTCCTGGTTTACACATTCCTCCACAACTACCGCCAAGACCAGCACCGACGAAGGAACCGCCTAAAAAGGAAAGTGATGCTTTTACTGCTCTGGATCCACTGGGAGAGAAGGAAAGGAAGAACGTAAAAGATATGTTCAAAGACTATCAGTTGGCCAAGCCACCTGCCGTGCCGGCAAGGCGCGGGGAACAGCAGAATAACTCTATAAGCACCTCTGGAGCTTTTTCCAATTATTTTAACAGTAAAGTTGGAATTCCCCAAGAAAGTGCGGACCACGATGACTTTGACATTGGTCAACTATCTTCTAAGATTAATGGTAACTTGAGATTTTGTTTGTTTTTCGGCTCTATACACCTTAGACCTTTACCCTTACCCTGCAGCTCAATGTGGCACGTGCCCTGATATTTCTGGTACTGGAGAAACCAGTAACGGTACTATCTGTGTTCGTGTGTAACATCTGTGTGCCATCCATGTGCAACATCAGTGTGTCTGGGAAAAGCAGTACAGTTAGCGCTGCTCCCAGGTGCCAGCTACTGAATGCAGCTCTCATTATTGTCACCTGGTCTCACTGCGATCAGCTCGACCAGGCAACGCTGATGAGAGTTGGAGTCAGCACCCATCATCTGTGTATTGCGCGTAAATAAATAAATAAATATGTGGGGGTCCACCTTATTTTTCCTAGCCAGCTGAGGAAAAGCAGATAGCTGGGGGATGATGTTAATATTGTGGGAAGAAGCCAATAGCCATAAAGGTTCCAGGCCTATTAATAACAGCTCATAGCTGTTTGATTAGCCTTTACTGATTAGTAAAAATGGAGACCCCAAAAAAAGATGACATGGGCTTCCCCCTATTTTTACTAACCAACAAAGGCTATAAACAGTCAGTTGTGGGTGGATATTAATAGTCTAGGAATGGGCCATGGATATTGGCCCCCTCCCAGACTAAGAACATCAGCCCTCAGCCACCCTAGAAATGGCGAATCCATTACATGCACCAATTTGGCTCTTTCCACTTTCCCTGATGCATTGGCAAGCGGAGTAATAGTTTGGGGGTTGATGTCAGCTTTTTTGTGTCCGCTGACATCAAGCCCATGGGTTGGTAATGGAGTCACACCCATTACTAACCCTGCAGTAAAAATTAAGACACACAGACAGAAAAGTCATCTAATTGAAAAAAAAACACTCCCCCGACCCTCTTTTACCCATTTATTAACCTAAAAATAAAAAAATCAAAGAAATCCTCACCTGTCTACCTTTAATCCATAATGCTGAGGTCCCACGACGATCCCCCAACTCTGCTACATCCGGACGGTGTGGTGAACGGTGACATCTGTAATGTGACCGACCGCTCACCACACCGTCCGGATGTAGCAGAGTTGGGGGATCGTCGTGGGAGTGTCGCTGATGTTGCCGTTCACAGTCTGTATTCTGCTATAGTTGTAGGCTGTATCCTCCTGATGCTGCTATCCTGCATGTGCAACCTGTATACTGCTGATACTGCTGTGCACAAAACTTATTTTCTGTTGTTGCTGCCTTTATACAGTCTGTATTCTGCTGCTGCAGTATATGTGTAACCTGTCACACGTATGTAGCCTGTACTCTGCTACTCCACAAGTAACCTGTATTCTGCTGATGTATCTTACACACTTCCTGTAATTTCTTGGTTTTCTTACATTCGGCATTTATTTTGCTGCTATATGTGTAGCCTGTATTCTGCTTATGTTGCCATGTGTACAATCTATGTTGTGTTGATTTCACCATACACTCAGCCTGTATTCTGCTGATGCCAGTCATTCATAGATGTCTGCTAAACATGCAGCCTGCATTCTGACGATGCTGTCTTAGGCCAGCGTCACACTAGCGAGTTTTACGGACGCATATGAGAGGCGCAGAAAATACGGATTGCACACGGCCCAATGATTCTCTATGGGGCAGCTCCTATCTGCCGTATTTTACGGATCTGTATTATACAGTCTTGTACGGCCGTAGAAAATTGCAGCATGCCGCGTTTGTCAGCGTATTGCGCAAAAAATCCGCCAATGAAAGTCTATGGGGGCGAGAAAATTACGGATTACACACGGACCATGCGTGTGACTTGAGAGAAATACACAGCGGTGTTCTATAGAAAAGCCGGCAATTAAGTGCGGTGTACAGTAACATCACACTGACAGAATAGAATAGGTAGAATAAATGTGTACACATAGAATAGGAATATATATATACAGACACATATATATGTATATTTATATTTCATATAGCGCTAGATAGCAGAAAAGCCGGTAATTCAATTGCCGGCTTTTCCTATCTCCTTCACAAACCTGACAGGATATGAGACATGATTACATACAGTAAACCATCTAATATCCCTTCTTTTATTACATATTCCTCTTTACTAATGTAAGAAGTGTCCTTGTGTAAAATTTGGGGGCTCTAGCTGTTAAATTAAAGGGTTAAATCTCGGAAAAAATTGGCGTGGGCTCCCGCACAATTTTCTCCATCAAAGTGGGAAAGCCAGTGACTGAGGGCAGATATTAATAGCCTAGAGAGGGACCATGGTTATTGCCCCCCCTGGCTTAAAACATCTGCCCCCAGCCACCCCAGAAAAGGCACATCTGGAAGATGCGACTATTCTGGCACTTAGCCTCTCTCTTCCCACTCCCGTGTAGCGGTGGGATATGGGGTAATGAAGGGTTAATGCCACCTTGCTATTGTAAGGTGACATTAAGCCAGGTTAATAATGGAGAGGCGTCAATTATGACACCTATCCATTATTAATCCAATAGTACGAAATGGTTAATAAAACACACACATTATTAAAAAGTATTTTAATGAAATAAAGACACATGGTGTTGTAATATTTTATTATACTCTTAATCCACCTGAAGACCCTCGTCACCTGAAATACAGTGAAAAAAACAAACAACAATATCCTATACTTTCCGTCGTTCAGTCTTGTCCCACGCTGTAAATCCATCTGAAGGGGTTAAATCATTTTACACCCAGGAGCTCTGCTAATGCAGCTGTGCTCCTGTCTGTAAAACTTGGTGAATGAATGGAATGCAGGGGAATGTACTGTAGTTACCTCGAGTCGCGGCGATGCGCCCTCTGCTGGATGAACTCATATGAAATTGAGCTTGGGAAAATATTCTGAAAAGTTCCCAGGCTCGAGTTCATATGAGCGCCTGCGCTGTGTAGTACTGTCTGGTGCAGGTGTGCGGCCGCCCTGCTTGGTAATCCCAGCCCCGCTCTCTGCACAATGCATAACACACTATGGGGCTTGGATTAGCAAGTAGGGCGGCCGCACAGGCGCAGTCTGCAAGCCTGGCTGTGACGTCAGACGGCCAGAGCTCACTGCGCCTGCACCAGACAGTACTACACAGTGCAGGCACCGGATTTCATGCGAACACAGCGCAGAAAGGGCGGCGCCCAGCACCCCTGAACATTTGAGTGACGGAAGTTTGGCATTTCAAGCAGGGGAGTGAGGACCCGCCTCCCTGGCGAAAGAAAGGCATTTTGGAGAACTTATAAAACGCATTATTTTGGGAATACATGCACCAAAAACTAAAAGAGCCACCTTGTTAGAATGCAGCATTACTGCTGCACAAGGTGGCTCTTTTAGTTTATAACGGCTGGAGGGGGTGACAGTGGCTCTTTAATATAAATATATATATATATATATATATATATATATATATATATATATATATATATATATATATATATATATATATATATATATGTGTGTGTGTCTCACTGACATATATACAGTCATGGCCAAAAGTTTTGACACCCCTGCAATTCTGTCAGATAATACTCAGTTTCTTCCTGAAAATGATGCAAACACAAATTCTTTGGTATTATTATCTTCATTTAATTTGTCTTAAATGAAAAAACACAAAAAGAATTGTCCTAAAGCCACATTGGATATAATTCCACACCAAACATAAAAAGGGGTGGACAAAAGTATTGGCACTGTCCGAAAAATCATGTGATGCTTCTGTAATTAGTGTAATTAGCAGCACCTGTAACTTCCCTGTGGCACCTAACAGGTGTTGGCAATAACTAAATCACACTTGCAGCCAGTTGACATGGATTAAAGTTGACTCAACCTCTGTCCTGTGTCCTTGTGTACCACATTGAGCATGGAGAAAAGAAAGAAGACCAAAGAACTGTCTGAGGACTTGAGAAACCAAATTGTGAGGAAGCATGAGCAATCTCAAGGCTACAAGTCCATCTCCAAAGACCTGAATGTTCCTGTGTCTACCGTGCGCAGTGTCATCAAGAAGTTTAAAGCCCATGGCACTGTGGCTAACCTCCCTAGATGTGGACGGAAAAGAAAAATTGACAAGAGATTTCAACGCAAGATTGTGCGGATGTTGGATAAAGAACCTCGACTAACATCCAAACAAGTTCAAGCTGCCCTGCAGTCCGAGGGCACAACAGTGTCAACCCGTACTATCCGTCGGCGTCTGAATGAAAAGGGACTGTATGGTAGGAGACCCAGGAAGACCCCACTTCTTACCCCGAGACATAAAAAAGCCAGGCTGGAGTTTGCCAAAACTTACCTGAAAAAGCCTAAAACATATTGGAAGAATGTTCTCTGGTCAGATGAGACAAAAGTAGAGCTTTTTGGGCAAAGGCATCAACATAGAGTTTACAGGAGAAAAAAAGAGGCCTTCAAAGAAAAGAACATGGTCCCTACAGTCAAACATGGCGGAGGTTCCCTGATGTTTTGGGGTTGCTTTGCTGCCTCTGGCACTGGACTGCTTGACCGTGTGCATGGCATTATGAAGTCTGAAGACTACCAACAAATTTTGCAGCATAATGTAGGGCCCAGTGTGAGAAAGCTGGGTCTACCTCAGAGGTCATGGGTCTTCCAGCAGGACAATGACCCCAAACTTTCTTTGAGAGAAAGCACTGGAGACTTCTAAGGTGGCCAGCAATGAGTCCAGACCTGAATCCCATAGAACACCTGTGGAGAGATCTAAAAATGGCAGTTTGGAGAAGGCACCCTTCACATATCAGGGACCTGGAGCAGTTTGCCAAAGAAGAATGGTCTAAAATTCCAGCAGAGCATTGTAAGAAACTCATTGATGGTTAGTGGAAGCGGTTGGTCGCAGTTATTTTGGCTAAAGGTTGTGCAACCAAGTATTAGGCTGAGGGTGCCAATACTTTTGTCTGGCCCATTATTGGAGTTTTGTGTGAAATGATCAATGTTTTGCTTTTTGCTTCATTCTCTTTTGTGTTTTTTCATTTAAGACAAATTAAATGAAGATAATAATACCAAAGAATTTGTGTTTGGAATCATTTTCAGGAAGAAACTGAGTATTATCTGACAGAATTGCAGGGGTGTCAATACTTTTGGCCATGACTATATATATATATATATATATATATGTATAGAGAGAGAGAGTGTATACATATTTTTAAGAATATTTGAGCCGATGGATCCATGATATGTCCATTTTGCAAGCCTGCGATAAAAAAATCGCCATTACGGAAGCCATATGGATGACACACGGATAAATTTGTGCTTAAAAATCGCATCCTCGCATTGAACAGTGTTTTGGGACAATTTCTGCGTATTACGGCCATAAAAAACGGACCGTATTTTCATACGCCTAGTGTGACGCCGGCCTTACACACAGTCTGTATTCTGCTGCTATATGTGTAGACTGTATTCTGCGGATGTTGCCACACACACAGTGTGCTCTGCTGACACTCCTGTATTCGGCGCTGCTATCATACACCTATACCCGTGATGTTGCTATTTCTGCTATAACTGTAGCCTGCATTCTGCAGATACAATGACTTTTATGCCTGTGAAATGATTTCTGTTCTCCTTCCTTTCTTAGTTATTGATATTTTATTGCTAAATGTTCTTGCTTACTAGAACCACCAAGCGCCGCCCCTCGAGTGCTTTCTCTGCCGGTAGCCAAGTCCACGGATGGGCTGTTCGAAGCCCCATTTGGGTCGGGCTCATTTGGCGCTCCTCTGCAAAACTCTGTAAGTAACTTTCATAATTTTACCTCTTCAAAATCCGTATTCCACTGCGAAGTTAATGGAGCTGTAGACTGCAAACGCTCTAATAATAGCCTCTGCTGACATCCTTATAGGGGTTGTCCACTTTTTCCCCATGCGTTGCGGTCTCCAGTAATCTGGGATAACCAGACAGCAAGTGTGTAGTTTCCCTGCAGCGCCTCCGGAGGATGAATTGAGTATTACATGTTGTTTTTTTAAATAAAGGACTGTCTGTGTGATGTGAGGATATGTGCACCGTTCTCAGGAATCTGAGCGGACTCCCGGCAAAGACAAATCAATATCAAGAGTAAACTTCATCCACTTCCACCCCGATGAACTGTGCACATCGCGGTGTTTTCTTCCACCTGGAATAGATATTTAATATTGGCAACCCGTCACACTATTCCAATTGGCTCCATGCAAAATTAATTGCCAATGTCTTCTCTGTATCCGTAAAAGTAACCAGAATAGAGTAAGAATATCAACAACTCAATGCAGGAATGTATTTTATTATATTCACAAATGTATTAAAAAAAATAGCAATCCAAACAGCATGGATTAAAGTGATGTGTGCCCTGCATCCCGTCCAACCCAGGGTTTCGCCCTTTTGGCTTCTTCTGGGGCACCTAGGCATTCACTCCAAAAAATGGCAGCATTTATCCTTCTTTCCTATGACACAACCCCGGCATCTGTAAGAAAATGAAAAAGGATAGATCATCAAAACTATAAACTATAATCCTTGAAAAAAAAAATAAACACTTTATAAGATGCTAGAAAGTTATGAATCAATATAGAGATGAAATTAAGATTTGACCCATAATCGTTTTTCACATTGAAAATTCACACTTTGCTATTCTAACCTAGTATTGGTGAATTTATGCAAGTTATTAGGAAAAAAAAAAACATTTATGCGATTGTGTCCTCCGTTTCTCCCGATCACCTGGTCGGTTTTCACCAATCAGCTAGATCACGTGATCGGGAGAAAGAGAGTAGCGGAACAGTGCTGTAATCCTAGAACCATGTTTTCTTCTCTGAAAACCAGTATACATTTCTGTGTGATGTATATCCCCCTGAAGAAGCCAAAAGGGCGAAACCCAGAGTATGTGGCATGTTCTTAAAGCCTTTTAGAGAACTTTTTTTTTATTCATTTATCTCTTTAATACAATTCTTTGCTGGTTTTGCAGTATTACACTATTCTGGCTGCACTTGCCAATATGGAAACAGGATTGTGCATTAGTAATTTGCCCCAATGTGAACAACTCCTGGTGCGTGTAACCTAATTTTGATCTCCCTTTTTATTTGTGGATCTATGATAAAATACAGATGTATCAGAGCCGTATTTGTCATTTTACTATTTGGGCGGCATTATAGTTTTACTGTCAGTATTGAGACCATTCAAGTTATGCTTCATACAAAATCTTTTCTCCCGTAGACCTTCACCGCACATCCCATAAAGGCTTCTGATCCATTTGGGGACCCATTTGGAAATCCATTTGCTTAGGAATATATATCTATTGTCTGTTGTAAGTAATCCATTCATCTAATTTTCCCCAAAATGGAGTTAAATCCCCCTAATGTCATCCTCTGACCCCCACCAACCTGCTAGATAGGGGTCCCGGCCATCTACAGACAGAGCACTGGAGCCCCCCGAATGCTGCGCTGAGGCTTTCACTGTGTCAGGAGTTCCCAGTGACCGAGATGTCCAAACCTTAAATCAGCAGACGTCGTGTATATATATATATATATATATATATATATATATACACCGTATATATAGGATATTGTCACGTATCAGCAGACAAAGCCAGAGCCTTTGGAAAGCAAACAGATTATCTATGCAATGTATGTAAATTATACTGCCACGGTGGATACATTTGTAATGCTACCATACAGTACATGTAAATAATATGACCATCCAGTACAAATAACTGTCATGCAGTACACATAAATATTACCATATGGTACAAATAAATAACACTGTCATACTGTGTGCATAAATAAATATGACCATACAGTACAAATGCAACTGTCATACAGTACACATAAATATGACCATACATTACAACTAAATATTACAGTCATACTGTATCCAAAAACAATGACCATACACTACAAATAACTGTCATATAGTATACATAAATATGACCATACAATACAAATAAATGTCATGCAGTACACATAAATATTACCATGTAGTATAAATAACACTGTCACACTGTATCCATAAATAATGACCATACATTACAAAACATAAGTCATACTGAATACATAAATAACATGGCCATACAGGTAACATTAATATTGCTGCAATACAGTGCACATATTCACTCTCTAGTAGCTCTGGGGGATTATTAATGTGATGAGTGATTCATGTGCATTGTATGGCGGTATTATTTAAGTGTAATCTAAAGCAGTGTTATTTATGTGTACTATATGGCACTGTTACTTATGGGAATTGTGTGGTGACCTTATTTATGTATACTGTATTGCAGCGCTATTTAACAATGCCATACTAATCACATACATAAGATAAAACCATACAGTGCTGTCGTACAGTACACATAAATAATACTGCCAAAAAGAATTTGTAAATAATGTTGTACAAACAAATAATGCTGTTGTGCAGTACACATATAATTGTACCCTATAATAAACATAGATAGCGCTGCAATAAAATATGCATAAGCAATGCTTACATATAGTGCACATAAATACCAACACAGTACTCATAAATAATGCTATGATACATATGCAAACAAATGTGGGCGCAAAAGTGATTGTGGGATTTTACAGAAGATGCAGCAAAATGACAACAAGGCCATTAGCTGGGATCATATGTTTTAGGAAGGGACAAATAACACAATAAAAATGTCTACCTACCGAGCCTGTCACCTGTCCCTGCTGCCTTTTTTTTTTTGTTCTCCTTCTTTGCTCCGACCCCAGTGTCCTCTTTCCTCTCGACCTCGATGTGCGTTCTGATATCACGACCCCATGACGTGCGCCGTCCGTGCATCATCACGTCAGAACGAGCGCCGAGTCCTAATCAGAATTTTAGCATTTCCAAAACTAGTTAACGAGGGAGGACATTGTAGTAGTATCCAAGTGTCAGAAGATGATTGCAGTTGCCCCCGTACAATGATGAGGACCGTGGTGACGTAATATTTTTTCTTTCTCTTTACATTGCAGCTATGGAAAGAGCGGACGGCACAGGAGCAGGGGATCATCTCACCGGTGGCGCTGGCACCGGCTGATATCGGCACACTCACTCCGCGGCTGATTGTCATTACTATATTTTTTTTATATACAAAGAGAAGAACTGGAAACCAAATGAAATCCACTGTGCTGCCGACATCATCGCCTCCATCCTCCTTGCTTGCAGTGATTTGCACCCCCAATTCTTGGTTTCCTTCCCATCATATCACACATCTTTGCGGAATCCATCTTTTTTTCTACTTTTTGCCCTCACCCCCTTCCTATAGTAGCCGACATTTCTGGGGGGATTAACCCCTATACCATTCCTGTCCTCTGGTCGTCTCCCCTGCAGCATCTCCAAATTTCAGGCAGGGTTTACATTAGACCTCTCGCTTTTCGAAATCCAGGACTGTTGGCAGCTATGGGTATAGATGTATAGATATTTTACCAGACCCTTCGATATCACTGCTCCAGTCCCAAAGTGACCAGCACTGTTCATTCAGATGGGCACTTTTTAATATCCATCATCGGCCTCAGGTTCTGACCCAATCGGGAGTCTAATGACCCAAAATATCCGCATCAATGGGGTCAGGATGAGATTAGAAAAAAAAGGTTCTGCTTTTTACTCCAGAAACAGCGCCTTCTTAATTCATGATTGTGTCTGATCAGAATGATCAGAATGTGAAGCTGCAATACCTAGAACAGCCATTAAAAAAGGTGGCGCTGTTTTGGGGAAAAAAAAAATCTGACATGTCATTTAAAAAAAAACTCTTGGAGGAGTTCTAATGAGTAAGTAAAATGTCTGTGCCAAAGCAGGATGAAATATAGTCATGTACTTGATAGACCACTCCTTTGCCAAATAATACATTACAGGGGGGTTCCCTTGTTCAGACCCCTCATCAAACCAAAGTGAAGATCTTCTACAAAGAGCGTCGCTCTCGCTCTGGAGGACCTCCATCTGTACATTGCACAGAGAGAACGTTGATTTTAATCAGAATGCTGTAATACTTCATTTGTCCTCCGGAGGCACTGCAGGGAAATGAATCACTTCTACCATAGATTCTTCCATTGATTGCAACTGTGATCAACTGATCTTCCAAAAATGGATAGTCCTTATGGTTAACCCTAACCCTAACCCTAAGTAGAAAATAACTTTAGAAACAATTCTGAGGTCATTTTTGTTACTTTTTTTTTAATTATTCACATCTTAAAAAAAATGTTTAATTTTCATTTTCCAACCCGGAACATCTTCACCAATAAGTCCTTTGCTCACCACCCGACAACAAGTCTGGACTTTGGAAACGTGGACTATTGTGACATGCCTCCAGAAGTTCTTTTTTTGAATTTTTGTAATCCGACGGAATAAATATTTGATACAAAAAAAAAATTCTATGGGTTTAACTGTAAAAGCTCCCGCTGGCGCGGAATGTTCCGGATTTCTTCAGCAGTGACAAACCAAACTCCACCTAGGGAATATTTTTTGGATCTTTTTTTCTTTTTCTCGTCTTGTAGTTGATCTGGTATCAGCTCGGAGATGCGACCGAGGAGAAGTTTTTTTTTATTTTTTAAAAACTTTATAACCTGAACTCTTTCACGATGAACTGGAATGAATAAATTACCAATAAATCTCAAATATCTCGATATAAATATATACACTTAGTAAACTGGAATTGAATCGCTGGAGATGATTTTTTCCGGCCGGGTCTCGGGACCCTCCGCATATATTCTTCCTATCAATGCACTTTTCTTTTTTTTTTTTTTTTGTAAGCGAAAACAATCGATGATTTCTGGATACATTATAGTTTTCGAATCTTTCTTTAATCTTTGCCCTGTCTGTATAAACTCAAATTGTGCGCCTTATATAATGTATTAAAAGAGAGAGATCTATATTTATTTTGTTTCTGCATTGTGATCCATTGTGTATCCAAAAATATTGCGTTCAAATAGCTCAATTTTCCGTGAAAACAAATATTACACACTGCATGATATATGTTGTGTTGGAAGTCGTAGGTGCGTTATTGTTATTCGTAAAATATTTCAATGGCATTGCTAAAATATGAGCGTGTGGGATAGAATAAATACTGCGTAAAGTAATTGATATGCCTTAATGCCCTGAGTACAGGAACTGAATCCCCTATGACTGCAACAATGACCCGATAATAGTCATAATACCCCCATAGATGCCAACATTGCCCCCAATGCTTGCCATAATTCCTCCAAATTTCACTTTACTTCATCAACAAAGCACCATGACAGCTACAATGCCCCCACAGCAGTCACAGTGCCCCATGACTACCATAGTGCCCCTATACCTGTCAAAATACCCTCACCACTGAGATAATGTCCCTCAAGCCAGCCACAGTACCTCCATGACTATCACATTATTATTAATGTTCCTCTACCAGTCATTATTCCCCTGAGACAACCAAATTTCATGCTACAAATTTCACTCCACATCATCTACAAAGCACCATGACAGCTACAATCCCCCCACAGCAGTCACAATGCCCCATGACTACCATAGTGCCCCTATGTCTTTCAAAATACTACCATCGCTCAAAGAATGTCCTTCAAGCCAGCCACAACATCTTCTTGACTATAACATTATCATTAATGTTCCTCTACCAGTCATAATTCCCCTGAGACAACCAAATTTCATGCTACATCATCCCACAAAGCACCATGACAGCTACAATGCCCCCACAACAGTCACAATGCCCCATGTCTACCATAGTGCCCCTATGCCTGTCAAAGTACTATCATCACTGAGACCATGTCCTTCAAACCTACCACAGTACCTCCATGACTATCACATTATCATTAATGTTCCTCTACCAGTCATAATTCCCCCTGTGACAACCAAGTTTCACGCTACATCATCCACAAAGCACCATGACAGCTACAATGCCCCCACAACAGTCACAATGCCCCATGTCTACCATAGTGCCCCTATGCCTGTCAAAGTACTATCATCACTGAGACCATGTCCTTCAAACCAACCACAGTACCTCCATGACTATCACATTATCATTAATGTTCCTCTACCAGTCATAATTCCCCCTGTGACAACCAAATTTCACGCTACATCATCCACAAAGCACCATGACAGCTACAATGCCCCCACAACAGTCACAGTGCCCCATGTCTACCATAGTGCCCCTATGTCTTTCAAAATACTATCATCGCTGAGACAATGTCCTTCAAGCCAGCCACAATACCTCCATGACTATCACATTATCATTAATGCCCATCTACCAGTCAAAATTCCCCTCCGATAATCAACTGTCCCTCTAATACAGCCACCTTGTCCTTGGGGCAATCACAATACTCCCTTGGAAACCATAGGGTTCCTATTCCAGGTACATAGCAGCCACAACATCTTACGCCGGCCCCGATGCCCCTATGACTACCATAGTGTGTTATTCAGTGGGTGCTGTGGTGCTTCTGCTAGTCCCGTACATGCAGTCATGCAATACTGCCTATGGGTGTTCTACTACTTTAATGGATACATTGATGGAAATACACTCCCTATACACAGAAATATCCCTATATTAGATGTCAGGATGAAGACCCAATGTGTGTTTCGCCATTAAATTGGCTTCTTCAGGTGGTAGATTGTTGAATTAAATTTTCAGGAATAATATGGAATTCATCCTTCACTCATCCTTCACTCTTGAGTCTTGTGCAGCCTGTAGAATTCACCACCAGCTATTACCATATATAATTTATACCAATATTTCCTTCTCCTTCCTCCTTTGTTGGATACATTGGCATTGAAGAGGTTTAGTAAAACAATGGCTGAAGGAGCAAAAATTAGAGGCCATCATTCAGTTTAGGAGACTGTTATGCGATACTAACCCCCCTACTATGTACAGCGACCAATGCTCAGATTGGAGAGGTGTCCTCACTGACATTACTACATTCTAGTGGACACACATTTAATAATACAAACCACTAAGACCCTGGTTGGTCTACTACTAGATGGAAATTAAGTTTTTGTCCTTAAATGGATTTTTTTTACACTCATAACTGATCACGGACGGTCCCACCGATCAAGAAAACATGTGTTTAACCTGTACTCCATCAGTCCTACAGATCTTGAATAGTGTCATGATTGATCAATGTCTCCTTTAAGCGGGGGGATGATCCTTGTTCTCTCGATCGGTGGGGGTCCAAAGTGGTTCTAAGCCCTACGATCAGGTACATGTCACTTATCCTGTCCGTAAGTGTACGTGTTTTTCTGTGCTCCTTCTTGAGACTGAAAACTCTATAATTGATACACTTTATTGATCAACCAACAAGCCCCCCCTCCCACTTCGACTTTTATCATCACATCAATTCAGAAATTTATGTGAAAGGGTAATTGTACTTTCAGGTAACTGTTCATGTTGTCGTCTCTGAGCTAGCGGGTGGAAACTAGCTGCTATGTTGTCTCACATACACAGCACATACAGACATGAGGGATTCCTGCTCTCCTGTCTGTGAGTTGCACATGTTCAGATGCAGCATGGACATTATACAAAGGTACTGAGCAGGGTAGCTGTGAATCTGTAAAGAGTTGGTAAAAAGTTTTTATTTCTGTCTCCATACATTATCCAGCCATACTGAGCAGGGTAGCTGTGAATCTGTAAAGAGTTTCGTAAAAACTTTTTCTGTGCCTCAACACATTATACAGCCGTACTGAGCAGTGTAGCTGTGAATCTGTAAAGAGTTGGTAAAAAGTGTTTCTGTGCCTCAACACATTATACAGCCGTACTGAGCAGTGTAGCTGTGAATCTGTAAAGAGTTGGTAAAAAGTTTTTCTTTCTGTCTCCATACATTATCCAGCCATACTGAGCAGGGTAGCTGTGAATCTGTAAAGAGTTGGTAAAAACTTTTTCTGTGCCTCAACACATTATACAGCCGTACTGAGCAGTGTTACTGTGAATCTGTAAAGAGTTGGTAAAAAGTGTTTCTGTGCCTCAACACATTATACAGCCGTACTGAGCAGTGTAGCTGTGAATCTGT
Organism: Ranitomeya variabilis; assembly: GCF_051348905.1. Classification (NCBI taxonomy): domain Eukaryota; kingdom Metazoa; phylum Chordata; class Amphibia; order Anura; family Dendrobatidae; genus Ranitomeya; species Ranitomeya variabilis. Next base: position 26,624,932 of record NC_135232.1, read on the forward strand.
AAAGAGTTGGTAAAAAGTTTTTCTGTGCCTCAACACATTATACAGCCGTACTGAGCAGTGTATCTGTGAATCTGTAAAGAGTTGGTAAAAAGTTTTTCTGTGCCTCAACCCATTATACAGCCGTACTGAGCAGTATAGCTGTGAATCTGTAAAGAGTTAGTAAAAAGTTTTTCTGTGCCTCAACACATTATACAGCCGTACTGAGCAGTGTATCTGTGAATCTGTAAAGAGTTGGTAAAAAGTTTTTCTGTGCCTCAACCCATTATACAGCCGTACTGAGCAGTATAGCTGTGAATCTGTAAAGAGTTGGTAAAAAGTTTTTCTTTCTGTGTCTCCATACATTATACAGTCGTACTGAGCAGTGTAGCTGTGAATCTGTAAAGAGTTGGTAAAAAGTTTTTCTTTCTGTGTCTCCCTTATAAAATCTCATAAATGGAGAAAGTAGCGTATTTCTCTGATAAGATATATTACAAAGTTTCTTACATTTGCTTGTAGTACTCATTCATGTAATATAGTGGGAGATTATTCATTATTGACATGTAGCGCTATCTGATATTCTCTGGGAATTGGAGCAAAAGCAGAAAGTTCTGTACCCGATCTTCAGTTTATTCCTCAATTAAGGAATCACAGTGCGCCCAATGACTGCAAGTCAACAAAGTCCCTCAAAGTACTGATCCTCAGAGGTCCAAGTATGGCATCCAGTCATTGGGGTGAGTTTCACCCTAGTCCACACAGGAAACCAAAAGTACAAAAGAGTCCAATGCAAAAGTGTGATCAAATATTGATTTATTTGGAAAAGAGCGACATTTCAGCAAGCGGCCTTCCCATCAATCTGGATAAATTTGCCACTTCTTTGATTTTCCATACGCCAAATTTATGTATAATTTATGCTAATTTCTGCTGTAAATTTATCAGGCCATTCAAGACCCCTTTAGCTAAAACCACTAACTTCTTAGGAAAACAGGCAAGATTGTTACAAATTAGAACAAAAATTTCATCAATGAGGCACGCACCAGAATTTGCAACCTTTTCCCAGCACAATTCTGACATAATGCTCTCAAAAACTTTCCACCTCCCCGAGTATAATCCTTGCATGGGCAATGTCACTATTACATAAAGAAGCAAATCCGGATCTTTCATCTTGCACACATCTTGAGGAAGAGGCATGTGTACAAAATTCAGTAATGTAAGAGAATACAAGGCGGGATGGTGTCAGCCACTATTAAACTTGATATATATGTACAGTGGCTTGCGAAAGTATTCGCCCCCTTGGCATTTTTTGTGTTTTGCTACTTCACAACCTCAAATTTCACTGTTTTTTGAGGGTTTGTATCAGTGAACATTTTGGTTTTCTTTTTATTGTGAAGCAAACAACAAATAGGACAAAACAACTGAAAACTTTAGTGTGCATAACTATACACCTAAAGTCAGTACTTTGTAGAGCCTCCATTTGCTGCAATTACAGCTGAAAGTCTCAATGCATTTTCCACATCTTGCTACT